>NC_139914.1:452500-470000 GCF_905171665.1 Trachurus trachurus
GGGGACCCGGCTGACGCCACTCTTGATCCCTGTGTCCAGCCGGCCAAGCCCCCGGCCCCTGACTCCGGCATCCAGCGGCCGGTCGGCTCGGCCCGCCTCCCTCCTGGTCTCCAGTCCCGTGGTCGGCGGCGTCCCCCAGCGCTGCCTCCGGAGACGGATCGCAAGCGGTGTTGCCCTTTTGCCCAGTTTCCGGGCCGACCCCCCCGGGTCGCCTTCCCGAGTCTCACGCCCCTCACACCGGAGGAACCTGGGAAAGGGAGGTAAGAGCGATGAAATCGGCCCAACGTGTGACCTTGGGTGGCCAATTCGTAACTGGGGGAGTGTTGATCACCGTGCTCATAGAGGCGGAGAAGATCTTGACCTCCAAGCCCCTTGGTTATCTGCCCTCCGATACGTCCGACCCTGAGCCCGTCACCCCTAATCTCCTCCTCATGGGGCGGCCTGAGACAGCCTCTCCTCAGGTTATGTATGCCCGTCCTGACCTTCCGATAACAAGACCTATGTACGTCCAGTCAGCCGACTGGTGGCCCTCCTGGAATGCGAAGATGATCCAGACCCCCCTTCCACATGAGGATTTTCCCCATAGTCAAATATGATCCACATATTTGAGGGGCGGCTGTAGAAAATCCCCACCTCCTTCCACATCCCTCCTTCCACCTCAACTCCTCCTATCCCTCCTCCTTCCCCTTACATCACCGGAGGGCGGAGCTCGGAGGCTGATTTAGGCAGGTAGCTCACCTGTGGCAAGCCCTTTCTGCTCTGGGGAACAAAGGAGCTGCTGCCTAGTCCTCCTCCTCCCCAACTCCCTGATTGTTTGAGCTGCGTGATTGATGTAAGTTTTTCAGTTAAGTCCCACACACTCCTTGTTTATGTTATAGTTAATTCAACCACATTGTTGCTACCTCTTTTGCTCTATATCAAGATTGAGTACTTGTTACCATGAATATTTAAGTTTTGTGGGCTAATCTTTTCTGTTCTGTCATTCTCCTTTTCATCAGCATTAACCAGCCAAACAATAAATTGGATGAATTGGACCTTCTGCGTTTGTGCCATTGTTTCACACCACCACTCACTGCGTTGATCACCCATAATCCGGAACCAGCCTAGCTCCACACCCAGTCATATTTTACAGTAACAGTATACAAGTTTCCCAGAATGCATTTCGCAGCAACCGGTAGCGGTAGCTGTGAAACAGGAGAAAAGATGTTTTATTTCCCGCTCTAGCGCTGTTATTATGGAACTTTATTAAAGCAGAAGTAAGCGATATATTTGTGTTAATATAAGTCTTAAATAGTTATATCTTCCGACATCAATCACTTACATAGAGTGTTTGGACCGAAACACGGGTCTCTCAGTCACTCTGCTCTGCTCTGAGCCGAGGAGAAAACTTTTCTCGTATCCTACAAGTTTTATCCAATGAGGAGAGAGAACGGCATGCAGGGCTGTGTGTGTGCAGCCAGAGCCAGTCTGAATGTGGTGACGTAGGGACGAGGGCGGTTATGGTGCGTTCAAGGCAACCCGTAACTCGTGTTTTTCCGACCTGTGAAGTCGTACCAGTTCCATCTGGTACGACTTCACGGGTTGGAAGTTACGAGTGGCCGTTATAGTGACTTTCACAGGTAAAACAGGTCGGAAAAACACGAGTTATGGGTTGCCTGGAACGCTACTAAGTCGTGACTTGAAGCTGTAATTTACGGTTTCAAAAGCCTGCCTGGAACGCAGCATTAGCCAAAACGACTGGATCGCTTACTTCTGCTTTAAGCTTTAATATTTTTTCATGCGAGAAAGTAACTGTTAAGATCCCAAATATACGGCCAGTTTATCCAAACGACGTTTGGAAGTTTGCTCCGATGTTTTTCAGAGAAGTGAAGCTCTGCAGCGACCGGGACATCACAGAGACAGTAGCCGGTCTGCAGAGCTGCTCGGCCGGCCAACCTCCGTCCTCATCCCGGGGGAGAAAACCATTGCTGATTAACTCATTGAGTGCCAACCACGTAATTTCTCGTTTTTCGTTCCCATGCGTTCAGTGCCAAAAACGAGATTTTACGTTTTTTGCTTTTTTTAAAAGAAATTATGAAAATAGACACTTTAACACACCTTATGTGTAAATTTGGGGACTCTACGACGAGTAGAACTGAAATAGATGATGATCAAAAACTCATGACAGCTCATGATCTGGAAGTTTTCATCATAACTCGGCTTTTGCAAACGGAGTTCTGCATATGGATGCAGCAGCTGCTCTGCTCTCACCCGCGAGGCTCCAGCAGCTCGGAGCAGAAACAGGAAGCTCTCAGCCGACAGTCCCGCCCGGTCTTCATCTGGAGCAACACCGTGTCCTCCCCAAAGTCCTCCCGCGGTAAAATGTGATGATCTCTGGGCCAAAGCAGGCCGCCGGCACCGACCCGTACCACAGAAGGACCGCGACCACCGGTGGGACCGGTGTTCCAGACCTGCTGTGGCCCAGAGACCATCACGTTCCGCGGCGAGAGGCTGTGACACGGCACGGTGCGTCTGTGTTATTGTTGTTTTGTTTTAGCAGATTTTGCTTTTGTTGACATACTGCATACTGCATTTTGGCCAGATCAGTACGTACTGCAGGAGAGTATGACTCTGACCGCCACGCCCCCGTCGCCATGGCAACAACACTCCCTGACACCTGACTCGCGCCGACCCGTCAGGTTGTGATCCAAGGTTGTTTGTTTATAAACATGTAAACAAACTGTACATTTATGTGTGTGTGTGTGTGTGTGTGTAGAACGTACACACACACACACACACACACACACACACACACACACACACACACACACACACACACACACACACACACACACACACACACACACACACACAGATGATGCACAGATCTGGGCAGATTAATGTTTGTGCTGCTGAGGATTAAAAGATGGAGGTCACACACACACACACACACACACACACACACTGACACACCCAGTGTAGGCATGTGTGTGTGTGTGTGTGTGTGAGGCTGGACCGGTCCGACCAGGTGTGTGTCTCTCTCTCTCCACCTGAGCTCCCGTCACCACGGCGACGGAGTTGCATTAACCAATAGGAACATCTGTGCAGAGTAGACCAAGGACAGCGACAGGATGATGACATCACCGTGACGTCACTTCTCTCTGTCACTGCAGAAGAAGCAGCGCCACATTCCAGAGCCGGTGAATGTAGGTCAGAGACGACAACAAAGAGGCTCTGTCCCGCTGCGGCCTTCATCACCATGACGACCACCATGACGACCACCACCACCATCATCATTATTATCTTTATCTTTATAATCATTATTATTGGTGACGTCACTGATGTTTAATCAGCTGATTCAGTTCAATGTGACTTTTCCTTCAACTTTTATCGTTAAAGTCCAGAAATAAACTGTGTCTGTTCATCCATTCAGTCTGAATATCAATCTTTGACCATGTGTTATTGATTATTGATTATTGATCCCCCCGCCTGCCCCCCCCTCTGCCTCCGGCCGTGTCAGGGTCCGGTGAGGTCCAACCCCCCCGCGGTGCCGGTTTGTTCCGCAGTGACCGGACCTTCATGTCTCATTCAACCCGTTTAAATAAATAAAACCAATAATCGATCAGTGACGTCAGTATCGATGAGCGGCTCCTCACCTCTCGGGCGATCTGCTGCAGCGCGTCGTCCTCCGCCGACAGCTTCTCCTGGTTGGGGATCCGCTTCCTGCCCGGTCCCTGGGTGCCCATGGCTCTGGGAATCGAACCTGGTCCGACCGAACGAACGACTGTCCGACACGTGCGGGATCAAACGTCAGAGGCGAGATAAATCAAAACAAACCACCGGGATTAATCCTGGATGTGTCTCCTCCTCCTCCTCCTGTTCCTGTTCCTCCTCCTCCTGGTTCTCCCGGTTTTCCCGGTTCTCCCGTCGCCCCCGGAGGAACCGGAGCCTGTTGCCGTCTCCAGGCGCCGCAGCGTCGGTCACAGCTCCGGTGAAGCTCCGGTAACTAAGCTCGTTAATCCGCCATTGTCTCTGTCGGTGAAGCTGCAGCAGAGCGGAAGTTGTTTTTACCGGCAGGTCCGTGAAGTAACCACGGTCACGGCGTCAGGTGAGAGGCAGGTGTCCGTGAACACATCACACAGGACGGACTGCAGTGAGGAGGAGGAGGAGGAGGAGGAGGAGGAGGATGCGCTTGGCGTCAAGTCGCACATCTATACACGGACAGGAAGTTCAGCTTTTCAAAATAAAACTTATCCTGCAAAAAAAAAACCATTAGAAAGATTTAACTCGATATTGATTAGCCTACTCCTGTGATTTCTGTGGTTTATTTGATGAATCCATTGTACATTTATTTTTCATTGTTTATATTCTCAAATGTTTTGGTTGAATGTACAAAACTTCCTGGAAAAGAAAACTGGTCACTCAATACATCTACATGAAAAGGGCATTTTTCTTTACTTTGATAATAACCAAATGGATACAACTTGTTTTATTTTTTAGGAAAATTTCATATACACAAAAAAATGGACTGACAGAAAACCAAACTTTGCACTTTTTTTGAAAGAACTTTTTCAGTACGGCACCAACACCAATGGACTTGAAATACCAAAAGCGTTAAAAACAAATTTTATTTTGGATAAATATTTATTTAATTAATATGATTTTCTTTACATCAATGCATTTTTATTATTTTTATTTTTATATATATACATGGTAATTAGGCTATATACTGTTTGTATATATTTATACTTTTATATATTTCTCTTCCCCTGGCACAACAGTAGGTTTGTTATGTTCATAATTGATAAGTTTTCAAAATCAAAGCAGGATAATCAACAGTTTTACTCTTTTACTCGTGATTTTAGTGAATGAAAAGTTCAGATGTGACATTTACAACATTCACACACATTTCTAAATGTTTCCATGTATTTATTATCAACATATTGAATAAAACAGACTAAAATAGTCAGTAATTAATCAACAAATAAAAAGGACCAGGAGGAACTTCTTCTTTTGAAATGTCTCGATGATTCAGAAATGAATTACTCCAAAAAACAGTTTTTTTTCTTCTTTGAACGCAACACGCTTCCGTCATCATATCAGCTGTCAATCAATTAAAGCAAGAAGAAAGAATACCAAAGAATTGTTTCCATCATCATTTATTTATTATTATTGATCAAATTTGACATGAACAGGAACAAATCACTAATTTAACTTTATATTATTTTATTAAACTTCATTTATCTGGATAAATCTAATTTCACTCATTAAACTTCATGTGTTTAAAATAAAGTTTCAGTGTTTGTGGGTTTATTTTCTCTTCAAAGGACCAGGATGTGGACGATCTTCATCTTCATCCTCCTCCTCCTCCTCATCATCGTCATCTTCACCTGCTGCCGCCATGTTGGTCAGCAGTGTGTGTGTGTGTGTGTGTGTGTGTGTGTGTGTGTGTGTGTTTATGAATGAACTCCTGTTGGTTCTCCTGCTCAGTACATGTTCGATTTCCACTGAGCTCCGTTCGCCTCTGAAATAAACCAGAAAAAAGAAAAGAAAAAAATTAAGAATAAAATAAAAGAACCGTTTGTGTTGAGACCTCAGTTACCGTGACGACCGTGTTCAGACGGGTTCAGGATGTCTTACTGGAGAAATCCTGAGTGGACTTCTTCCTCTGGTGGTGAGATCCACCGACCTGCAGAGACACGACATCATCATCATCATCATCATCATCATCATCATCATCATCATCATCATCATCATCATCATCATCATCATCAGCATCAGCATCATCAGCATCATCAGCATCAACATCGTCATAGAAACCGACCTTCTTCTTGGAGGAGACGGCGCTCAGGGCAGCGATCTTGCTCTCAATGTCGGAAACCTGCAGAGAAGCAGAGTCATGGATAAACATGGAGCTGCTGGAAATAAAGAACTCTGGTTCTCAACATGTGGTCCGAGGACCCACAGCGGTCCTGGAGAGGGTTCAAGGGTCCACAACCTGTTATTGAAATTTTACCACTTTTTTCTACAATTCTTTTTAACTTTTCTTTCTATTTTGGGGAGAAAATACTACTTTTTCTAGAATTTTTTTAAAAATTCAATCTTACCACTTTTTTCAAAAATGTATTTTCAAACTCTTTTTTTTTTTTTTAAGAACTTTTACACTTTTTTCTACAATTTTTAAACTTTTTTTAATAAAAATGTTACCACTTTTTCTAGAATTTTTTAAAAAACCTTTTAAGATTTTTTTTTTAATCTTACCACTTATTTCTAGAATAACATTTTTACCACTTTTTTTTAATAATATGTTTTTTAAACTTTTTTTTTTTTGAGAAATTTTACAATTTTTTCTAGAATTTTTAAAAAACTTTTTGAGATATCTTCCCACTTTTTTTTCTAGAATCTATTTTAAAACTTTTTTTGAGAACTTTTACCACTTTTTTGTAGAATTTTTAAACTTTTTTTTTATTTTACCTCTTTCTCCAGAATTTTTTAAAAACTTTGTTTGAGAATTTGTTTCTAGAACTTTTTTTTTTAAATCTTACCACTTTTTTCTAGAATTAAAAAAAAGAGAGAGATAATTTTTACCACTTTTTTCTAGAAATGTTTTTGGAGAAATTGTAACAATTTTCTCTACCATTTCTCTCCCATATTTCCAAAAATTTATATTTATGTATTTCTGGTATTTGCTTCAAAGTTTTGTCCCATGGGGGTCCGTGGTCTAATTTGTGTCAGTTTAGGGTCCTTGATGTAGAAAAGTTGGAGAACCGCTGGATTAAAGAGCAAAACAAGAAGAGGAGACTGCGGTCCACCCACCTCGCTCTCGGCGCTCTGGACTCTGGCGGCCGTCAGCGCCACCACGTCCTCCAGCTCCGACAGCTCCGAGTCCGTGGTCCCTCCGAAGTGGTTCTTGGCGCTGCGCTCCAGTTTGCGGAGTTTGGACTCAAGCTCGTAGGACTGACCGGCCGCCATGTAGACCTGCAACGGGCGAGAGGACGCACCTGGTGACCTGCTGGGACACCTCATCATTCACAGTCCTTAACTAACGGACACTTGCTGCTGAGGGACCAGGACCAGGACCAGGACCAGGACCAGGACCAGGACCAGGACCAGGACTGGTGGCTGGACTCTGGTGGACCCAGAACCAGTCGGTCCCCGGCCCTGCAGGGGGTTTGGGGGGGGGGGGGGGTCAAGCCAGTCAAGACGTTTGTGTCATGCTTCAGACAAGGCGAGGGGGAGGGGGGGCTTAGCGTGGCCTTTACACAGAGGTTAAAGGGATACGCCAACATTTTTTTTTCCGTGTCTTGCCTCACTCCCGAGTCCATGACCATGGAGATAGAGCCGTATCGCCCGTAATTAGCTTAGCTCAAACGCTGGAAGTGTATGGGTAGTGTTAGCCTGCCTCCACCTAAAGTCATCAGAGAAACTCTTCAGCAACTCTAAACGGAAGTGGGCCGATCTTGGTCTCAGAGCTGACAAAACTCTCCGGAAAGGCATCTTGAGCGGTCAAATGCCGGTAACGGGACGAGATCGGTCAAAACGGAGGGTTCAAGCAAAGACGGTTTATTTTGGTTCAAGCTAGCTACATCGAGGGTAGGTTAGCTTCCTATTTCAAAAGCACAAATTCTGTCATGGTTTTCTGTATGTAAAGGGCAACCGGTGTTTTATTTTGTGAAAGGAACCGGAAGTGCGTTGGTCACAACGGCTAGCTTGAGTAGCGCCGAATTCGTCCCAACAAAATTGTAAACAGCTGGTATTTAGACAAATTAACGACAGAGCTGATCTAAACGGCTACTTTCTCGCCTAAAAATGTTTGAAATGTTGATAAAGTGATATATTTACAGAGTTTAGAGCTAAAATGAAATCAGCTTCTGACTGCCGGTTTCGGCTCGGGTAGGAGGCAGGCTAACACTACCTATACACTTCCAGCGTTTGAGCTAAGCTAATTAGCGACTTTAGGTGGAGGCAGGCTAACACTACCTATACACTTCCAGCGTTTGAGCTAAGCTAATTAGCGACTTTAGGTGGAGGCAGGCTAACACTACCTATACACTTCCAGCGTTTGAGCTAAGCTAATTAGCGACTTTAGGTGGAGGCAGGCTAACACTACCTATACACTTCCAGCGTTTGAGCTAAGCTAATTAGCGACTTTAGGTGGAGGCAGGATAACACTACACTTCCAGCGTTTGAGCTAAGCTAATTAACGACTTTAGGTAGGAGTCAGGCTAACACTACCTATACACTTCCAGCATTTGAGCTAAGCTAATTACGGGCGATACGGCTCTATCTCCCTTGTTACTGCACGCACAGTTGAAAGGATGGTGTCTATCTGCTGGTCATGGACTCACGAGTGACGCAAGACATGTAAAAAAAAAAAAGTTGACGTATCCCTTTAAGGGGGGGTGGGGGGCAGTTGATGTTTGAAGCTTACATTTTCCTCAAGTTCCCTGAACGCATCATCTGCCTGCTTTGCATCAGCGCCCACTAAGTGGGGGCGCGGGGCGGGTTCTGACAGGCCGAGCTCGACCACCGCGTTCTCTGTGGCGTTAATGGTTCTCAGCACCTCAGTGGTGAGGTCACAGAGGGCGGCGGCTGTCGATCTCTGAAAGCCACACGCAGAGGGACACATGTTAGCAGCTGGAACACAACACCTGGTCCTGCGTCTGGACAGGGGAGGGAGGGGGAGGGGGAGGGGGAGGACGGGGCGGTCGGGGTCAAAGGTCAGTGTCGCCTTAGAGATTGGACCTGCGTTAACGAGCTGGTTGATTATCAGAACGTTCCCTCTGAAGCCGGTTCACACAGAAAGATTATTTCACTCAACAGGTTCAAGTAGAAACCTTCAGGTTCTGATTGGTCCCTGGACTCTAGTCTCTGGTCTCTGGTCTCTAGTCTCTAGTTTCTAGTTTCTAGTCTCTAGTCTCTAGTCTCTTGTCTCTGGTCCCTGGACTCTAGTCTCTGGTCTCTGGTCTCTACTCTCTAGTCTCTAGTCTCTAGTCTCTGGTCCCTGGACTCTAGTCTCTGGTCTCTAGTCTCTAGTTTCTAGTCTCTAGTCTCTAGTCTCTAGTCTCTAGTCTCTAGTCTCTAGTCTCTGGACTCTAGTCTCTGGTCTCTAGTCTCTAGTTTCTAGTCTCTAGTCTCTAGTCTCTAGTTTCTAGTCTCTAGTCTCTAGTCTCTAGTCTCTAGTCTCTAGTCTCTAGTCTCTGGTCCCTGGACTCTAGTCTCTGGTCTCTGGTCTCTAGTCTCTAGTCTCTAGTTTCTAGTCTCTAGTCTCTAGTCTCTAGTCTCTAGTCTCTGGTCCCTGGACTCTAGTCTCTAGTCTCTAGTCTCTAGTCTCTGGTCTCTAGTCTCTAGTCTCTAGTCTCTGGACTCTGGTCTCTGGTCTGTAGTCTCTGGACTATGGTCTCTGGTCCCTGGACTCTAGTGTCTGGTCTCTAGTCTCTGGACTCTAGTCTCTGGACTCTCGTCTCTGGTCTCTAGTCTCTAGTCCCTGGACTCTAGTGTCTGGTCTCTAGTCTCTGGACTCTAGTCTCTGGACTCTCGTCTCTGGTCTCTAGTCTCTAGTCCCTGGACTCTGGTCTCTAGTCTCTAGTTTAGACTCTGGTCTTTAGTTTAGAATCTAGTCTTTAGTCTTTAGTTTAGTCTCTAGTCTCTCTGTTCATTAGGAGTTGTGGTTTCCACCTTTCAAAGTTCAAACGGAGTCCAGCTCAGACCTGGACCAGACTGAAGTGGACCGGTCCAGACTGGTCCAGACTGATCCAGACTGGTCCAGGCTGGTCTGGACTCCTTGTCCCTGTCCTTGTTGTCTACTCTGTCAGACGATGTGATGCTGATGTCACTAGTGGGCGGAGCTTCTTGTTGGGGACAAGCTGAGCCATGCTGTGACCTCATCACAAACACCAGCTGGTCCAGAGACCAGATCCAGGACCTGGACTCTGGACCGGACCTGGTCTGAGCCGTCCTACCTTCTGGGCCTGCGTGGGCATCTCGTCGCTGGAGGAGCTCAGGTCTTTGTCCTTCAGCGAGTCCAGCATGACCACGGGGGCCCGGGCCCCGCCCACCTTCCCCAGGGGGAGGGGCTTCTTGGCCTCGTCGTCCGACGCTCCGTCGCTCAGGTTTCCCGCCAGCTGGCTCAGCTTCCTCCTCAGCTTCTCCTCCTCGCTGGGCGCCGAGGGGCCGGCGTCCTGCGGACACAGACGGGGACATAGAGATCAGGACGGCGTCTCCGGCGGCGACGGCGGGAGGACACGTGTCACCGATGATGTCACCTCATCGCCGGGCGTCATCTTCTCCTCCAGGCGGCTCAGCAGACTCTCGATGGCCGACATGCGCTTGTTCAGCTCGTTGATCTGCGGTCAGAGACAAACAAACCGTCAGCGTCACGTTCAGTCGCCACGTGACAACGCAGCGCTGTGATTGGCCGGTGGCTCTTACGGGCGGGCCTTGACCCAGGTTCTCCTGCGACGACGCGCGGCTGTTCTTGCGGCGGTGCGGCGGCTGCTGGTACACGGGGGCGTAGCGCTGGTACTCCTCCTCGTCAGAGGTGTCCACGTACTGTTGCCGAGCAACCGACGAACTGATCTTAGACAGAGAGCGAGTCCGGACCATCCGGTTGTCGCCATAGTCGTCTGACATCACACAGGTGAGAGTGGATGAATAAAACAAAACCACAAAATCCAGGTGAAATTAAATTAAAAACAGACAAAACAGTTAAAGACTAAAGGAATAGTTCACCAAAAAATGAAATTAGGGTTACTCCAGGAATACTCCAGAGTAGTTTCTTATTCCTCAAAGTGCATCTGGAGACCCGGGAGGCCGGTTCCTAGTCCAACCAAAACTTTACATGAGAGTAATAGCGCCCGACAAAAAACGTCCATAAAACTACACAAAAACCATTTAATATTCCTCCACACTGCTCATCCATTGCAATCCAAGTGTCCTGAAGGGAGATAGTCCAGAGTTTACTGGAAACTATGACACTGAGGAAAGGCCAGTCATGTTTTAAATTCAATCCAGGACTGTTTAGGCTGTAAAAATGTCCTAAATTACGTAGTTTCTAGTAAACTCTGGACTATAACCCTTCAGGACACTTGGATTGCAGTGGACGAGCAGTGTGGAGGAATATTAAATGGTTTTTGTGAGGTTTTATTTCTTTATTTTTGTGTCGGGCGCTATTACTCTTATATAAAGTTTTGGTTGGACTAGGAACCGGCCTCCCGGGTCTCCAGATGCACTTTGAGGAATAACAAACTACTCCGGAGTATTCATCAGCATGAGGGGGAGTCACTAATGACTGAATTTCATTTTTTGGTGAACTATTCCTTTAAATAATGATCAGCTGTAGTTCCTCCAACAGGCAGCAGAGGGCGACACAGACACACAAACTGAAGTCAATCACAGTCAAAGTTAGACGCTCTCACTGCTGCACAGGTGTAGTGTGTATACAGGTGTGTACAAGTGTATGTGTGTACAGGTGTACTGTGTGTACTGTGTGTACAGGTGTACTGTGTGTACTGTGTGTACTGTGTATACAGGTGTGTGCGTGGACTGACCAGGTCTCATGGCGTAGCGGTCCAGACTCTTCCTGCGGTTGGAGCGGTGGTTGTGGGCGTCGTAGTCCACGTCGTTACGGTAACACCGCTCCTCCTGCATCTGCTGCAACAGTCCCAGGTGAATCCAGGTGAGTGGGCGGGGCTATCGGCAGCGTGGACAGGTGTGAGACCGGCGTGAGACCGGTGTGAGAGCGGTGTGAGACCTACCTGCACCGACTGGCGCCGGGAGTGGGGGAAGTAGTCCTCCGAGTCGAAGTCCATGGGATGAACCGACAGCAGCCGCTTGCTCTTCCTCATCTGAAACCACAACAGGAAGTCGTTACACCTGCGCCGTCTCACCTGCGCTCTGCTCATAGATATACACTGCTCAAAAAAATACAGGGAACACTTAAAGGGATAGTAGCATTTTTTAAAAGTGGGGTTGTATGATCTACAAATAGCCCCTAAGTACTTTAATTGCAGTAGAAGACTCTCTGCACTCCTCCCGTTAGCAAAGCCAGCCCATAATAGCCCTGCCCAGAGATTTACAACATACAGTGTTGTGAACAGACCCAAAGAAACGGCCTATTTTCACGACCTAAAAGAGGTTTTACCTGAAAAAAAAAATACACAGTTCCGTTGTTCGCTATAGGCCGCGAAAATAGGCCGTTTCTTTGGGTCCATTCACAACAATGTATATTGTAAATCTCTGGGCAGGGCTATTATGGGCTGGCGTTGCTAACGGGAGGAGTGCAGAGAGTCTGCTACTGCAATTAAAGTACTTAGGGGCTATTTGTAGATCATACAACCCCACTTTTAAAAAAATGATACTATCCCTTTTAACAACACATTGTAACTCCAAGTATATCACACCCGTGTGGAATCAACCTGAGATGATAATTTTTACATTGATAATTTTTATGTTATTTTGTTCTCAACATACTCTACTATATATTGAATAAAGATTTTAAACTGCAATATTTCATTAATTGAGATCTAAGATGTGTTGTTTAAGTGTTCCCTTTATTTTTTTTGAGCAGTGTATCTACTGATAGATATATATACTGACTAGATGCTGCGTTCCCAGGCAACTCTATTGAGTGGAATACGTCAATGTGGCGGCCATCTTGGTCAGGGGGAAGCCGTGTCTACTTCCTGCATTAGAGGTCTATCAACCATTAAAATCGCCATAACTCACCGAATATTCAACCGATTTTCAAGCCGTTTGGTTTATTATAAATGTCAGACAGATATTTATGATACAACAACAAACAAAAAAAATTTGGTTTTGGAAAAGCGAAGCGTTCTCACACTACATTTATGAGCCTCCGCGCACCGTGAAATTCTTTGACCGGCGCAAGACAGACTCATGTTTTCATTCATCAAGAATTAAAGTCAGAGGTTGGAAGACGATCACATACCGTCGTAGTTCCCACCATAAACGGAGATTCGGCGGCGTTATTCTGATGACTCGCCACGAAACCGAAATAATAACAAAATAACCATAGAGACAAAACCATATATTTATCTAAAGTGGAGCCATTAACAAGTGGTAACGTAGATTCATCCACATTAATATGAGACGTTTTTATAACCAAATAGAAACTCCTCATTGTCCCTTTAATGTATTAAACATACACTTACATACTCAGACACACACCCACATGCATAAATACACTGAAATGTGTTCTACAGGGTCTGACTGCTGGTTAGACATATGTCTATGGTCTGAAACCCCTGACCAAGATGGCGGCCGTGTTGACGTGCGCTGAGAAGCAGAAGGCGGCATCTAGTCAGTATATATATCTATGCACTCTGCTCACGTCTTTACCACTTTGTAGCGCTGAGCCTCGGCCTCGCCCGGGTCGTCCTCGGCGCCGTTGTACATGTCTGCAGGTACAAGAACATCAGAGCAGCGTCACACACCTGCAGCTGCTTGTGTTGTTGGTGTGTTGTTGCTGTTATCGTTGACTTACACTTGTGAACATCCGGCATGCTCTGAGTGTCGTCGTCACGGCCACCTGAGGAAACAGACAGGTGAGGAACAGGTGAGGAACAGGAAGAGATGGACAGAGTACTCCACCCCAGTACTTGAGTAAGAGTACAAATACTACTGGTCAACATTTACTCCGTTACAAGTAAAAGTAGCTCAGTCCACATGTTACTGCAGTAAGAGTAAAAAAGTACTTGCTTTTAAAGGGACAATGAGGAGTTTCTATTTGGTTATAAAAAAGTCTCATATTAATGTGGATGAATCTACGTTACCACTTGTTAATGGTCCATTTTAGATAAATCTATGGTTTTGTCTCTATGGTTATTTTGTTATTATTAGTGGTGGTGGAAATGCTGGTCGAGCCGACCAGCGTTTCTTTACTTTCGGTTTCGTGGCGAGTCATGAGAATAACGCCGCCGAATCTCCGTTTATGGTGGGAACTACGACGGTATGTGATCGTCTTCCAACCTCTGACTTTAATTCTTGATGAATGAAAACATGAGTCTGTCTTGCGCCGGTCAAATAATTTCACGCTTTCGCTTTTCCAAAACTCCTCGTTGTCCCTTTAAATGTACTGTAAGTCAAAGTAAGAGTCAGAGTAAATGTCTTATTCTTCACATCAATGAATGACTCTAATTGTTTCTAAATGAATGTAAGGAGCTTTTAACTCTTGTTAGTGAGAATGAACTCTTTGAAAGCAGCTGCACTGATGTGCTGCTTTTAGGGGTTAGGGTTTCCTTCTCTGACAAACACAGCTTGTGTCCAATAGGATTTTAGACAAAGACCTGAAAGTAACCAGTACTTTTCAGCCTTCCTACTAATTAACTCCAGTAAAAGTACTAATATTTGTCTTGGAAATGTATTCAAGTAAGAGTAAGAAGTACCAGAGAAATCTAATACTCAAGTAAAGTACAAATCCTCTGGATATGTACTTCAGTACAGTACTCAAGTACATTTACTCTGTTACTGTCCACCACTGTGAACAGGTGGTGAGGGTTAGGTCAGGTCAGGTGAGTGGTCCAGCTGTGATGACTCACCGTCTCCGTTCAGCCTCTTGTACAGTGACCTCATCACCTTGGCGCTGCCGAAGCGTTTGAACCGGTTTCTGACGTTGTCATGGTACCAACCCAGAGTCCCCATCTTCAACACCCTGTACACAGCAGCAACAACGACATCACCATCAACAACAATGACATATGTTCTGACTTTCATGGTCAGAACATATTGATCACATTATGAAGAAAACGGGTAAAAGTATCACAGTGACAAGACAATGTTCCAAGTATGTTGAATCAGATACTCTGAATCAGGTGATCAAGGCTCTAGTGTCGTCCCATCTGGATTACTGCCCCATTATTTGGTCGTCTGCAGCCACCAAAGATATTAGAAAACTTCAAATTGCACAGAACAAAGCAGCTAGAGTTGCATGCAAATATCTTAAAAATGCATCGGAATTTATCATGGCTTCTGGTTGAAGACAGACTAAAATGAAGTCTCCTAACTTTCATGAGGAATTTGATTAACAGTAAAAAAAAAAAAAAAAAAAACACAATATTTCTCAGACCAGATAGTGTTCAGCAGAAATGTCAACAAATATCCAACCAGACAATCAAGATATGATCATTTACTGGCACCTAAACCAAGAACAAACTTTTTAAAACATACTGTAATATACAGAGCCATTATAGGATGGAACACATTACCTAATAATAACAAAAATATTAACTCAAAACACATTTTTAAAAAGGTAGTAAAAAACTATTTAAATAAACAGAAAATTCAATGAGTAAGAAATATATAACGTATTACAATTTAGTAATTTTGCTGTTTGTGTATATGATGACGAGGTGTTACAGTGATCTGTAACAGTGATGAATGTGTGTATGTATTATGTTCTTTTTTAAATTGCATTGGGGAAGAATATCTAATGTCATAACATCAGCTAATGGGGATCCTAGAAATCAGTGGTTCCCAACCTTTTTTGGCTTGTGACCCCATTTTGACATCACAAATTTCTGGCGACCCCCGATCACATGCAGTCATGTGATAGCTTCAATTATGCATCAACTCACTTATATGTTGGATTTTATTTGAACTCGATTGATATTCGAGAAAGTGAAAGTATAGAATACAGTTGTTTAAGATTGTGTGTGTGGTGTCTTTAATCATCATTTTTAAAAGAACAATAATTAGTTAAAAGAATATTTTTATCAGTAATTTTTGTTTAACTCATTGAGTGCCATTGACGTATACGTCAATCAAAATACAACGCTTGGTGCCATTATAAGTCTTTTTTTTTTTGTACAATGAAAAAACATGTGAAATGAAATTTTCAGATGTCTTACATGTTTTTGAAGCCAAAATTAAAACAGATAAATCACTGTTTTTCTTGAGACTCTCTTTCACAAAAATGCATTTTTCTCAGCTTTCTAGAAAAAAAGGGCTCTTTTTGGTGCAACCAGGCTCTATTCAACTTAAGATAAATCAAGAATGGAACAAGGTACAAACAAATGTTTTTTCCCTAGTTAAATAGAGAGTCTCCTCTTTCCGTTGAGCTATTTGGTGTTTTCAGAGTCATAGTACAAAATATTCTGTGGGTCTTGAAATATTACTCAAAATGCCCTGAAACGCTGGCACATGGCACTGACCATTTTATAAAAGGGCTGGCACTCAATGAGTTAATCAATTACTAATAAATAAAAGTCAAGGACAATAAAGGTCTAAAGTCTAAAATATAAAAGTCTAAAGTCTAGACATTTCCGGCGACCCCATGTGGGGTCCCGACCCCAAGGTTGAAAAACACTGCTATAAATAAACAAATAAAATAAAAGAATCCCCCCCCCCCCCCCGGCCCCCTCCTCACCGGGTCATGCGGCAGTTGTCACACACCCAGCCGTGCTCCTTCTTGTTGTAGCGGCTGCAGGACTTGCAGGTGAAGCTGTGACAGTCCAGACACTGGCGCTTGCTGTTGACCAGGAACTTGAACGGCTGCAGGCAGCGGATGCACAGCGAGTCCGACACGCGGCTCTCTGCGCCCAGCAGCTCCCGCTTCGTGTCCTCCTTCTCGATCTTCGTCTTCAGGTCCCTGGAACAGAGACACGGTCTATTAGAATCTGCTTCAGGCCAAACATCCCAGGATGAGACCAGACCAGACTCAGACAGGAAATGTAAAATCAACAGCACAACACTGAGCTATAGAAGAAAATCCAACAACAAAACGATAATAAGACAAGATAACTTTGTCAATAAAGTTTGTACAACACAGGTTCCTGAACAGCTGTGTGATAAGGACAGATGTGCAGCACATGTGTGTGAATGAGCCATTAGAGCTCCATTAGACTCAGGCAGCACAGAACCCAGCCTGACAGTCCAGTCTGAGGGTTCATAGTTCCCAATTACTACACTTCATCAAACTTTATTCACACTGAGGCCAGAAACAACCACATGACCGTGTGACCAGAGTCACACAGCTGTCTCATGCTGCCTTCATGTGCTATGGTACAGATGGTAAATCAGTGTGTTGTGTTCATGTGCTTTTGTTGTTGTACAGAGAAAATAAAGATGGTGGACACACAGATTCAGACTTGTTACTTGGGTAAAACAATCATTGCCTAGTTAATCTCTTACAGCAAGAAGATGAATTATCAAAACTCAAACGGTAAATATTAATATTCATGGAGATTTAGCACTGGCTATTTGGCTAGCCTTTTAAAGGCGTTTTTTTTTTTTTTTTTTTTACTGCAGGCCTACATGCACGCATACATAAAGTGAACAGCTGCTAACTGTTTTCTAAAGGCTTGCCATACTACACTGCCTGGAGCAAGACAATCCAGCTGTCTTAAAAACTGGAACTGCCTGGATGACAGTTGCTCGCCGCCATGTTGAAAAGGTCAAAGGTTATTCTGATCAGCTCGGGCATCAAAACATTCTACGAGCTGCACAGTGGAAAGTACCACATGAGAGGCTGTTCATGTGCACTTTTCACCTCGCCTTTTGGTAT
>NC_139914.1:475000-620000 GCF_905171665.1 Trachurus trachurus
GGAAAAAAAGAAAAAGAAGGAGTAGAAGAGGAAGAGGAAGAAGAGAGAGGAAGAGGTAGAAGGAGAAGAACAAGGAAGACCCCCCCCCCCCTCTCTCTCTCTGACCCACTTCCTGTCCAGCTGTCTCTCTCTCTCTCTCTCTCTCTCTCTTCTATTTCAGTGAGGTGTGAGTCTGTGAACGCAGCAGCAGCTGGGGGGGGGGGGGGGGGGTGAGAGAGTTCATGTCTGAGTTTATTATTAATGTGAGTGCAACAGGAGCTGGAACTCGTGTCTCTGAGGCTCCGCCCCCTTCTCCAGTCTCTGAGGCCCCACCCCTTTCTCCAGTATCTGAGGCTCCGCCCCCTTCTCCAGTCTCTGAGGCCCCACCCCTTTCTCCAGTCTCTGAGGCCCCACCCCCTTCTCCAGTCTCTGAGGCCCCGCCCCCTTCTCCAGTCTCTGAGGCTCCGCCCCTTTCTCCAGTCTATGAGGCTCCGCCCCCTTCTCCAGTCTCTGAGGCTCCACCCCCTTTCTCCAAACACTTCCTGTTTAGTCACATGACTCATCTCACCCTGACCTTTGACCTCTACGTCTCATCACCTCATCTGAGGGAAACTGAGGCAGCATATTACCCAGAGCTGTTGATTGGGCGCTACGAACGTCTATCAAATGCTTTGCAATTGTTCTTTTTTTAAAATAAACTATCAGTCGAAAATACTTAAAGCAGAAGTAAGCGATCCGGTCGTTTTCTCTAATGCTGCGTTCCAGGCAGGCTTTTGAAACCGTAAATTACAACTTCAAGTCACAACTTACGACTTTGTAGCGTTCCAGGCAACCCACTCGTGTTTCTCCGACCTGTTTTACCTGTGAAAGTCACTATAACGGCCACTCGTAACTTCTGACCCGTGAACTCGTACCAGATCGAACTGGTACCACTTCACAGGTCGGAAAAACACGAGTTACGGGCTGCCTTGAACGCACCATAACAGTCCTCGTCCCTACGTCACCACGCGCATCCCTTGGCTGCACACACAGCCCTGCATGCCGTTCTCTCTCCTCATTGGATAAAAACTGTAGGATACGAGAAAAGTTTTCTCCTCGGCTCAGAGCAGAGCAGAGTGACTGACAGACCCGTGTTTCAGACCAAACACTCTATGTAAGTGATTGCTGTGGGAAGATACAACTAAAAAGACTTATATTAACACAAATATATCACTTACTTCTGCTTTAAAACACGTTCTAACGCTGCATAAAGCGTCTGCCGCCATGTTGGATCGACACGCTATCAACAAAGTCGCTTTGGTGTGTCGTCATCGTCCTGCTGCCCCTCCCCCCGTTCTGTGATTGGCTCCCTCGTTCAGGGAAACTTAGGTCCATGGTTTCCATGCCGACTGGCAGAGAGAATAAAATCACGCGCAAGGCATCATGGGAACAGTAAACCCTGGCTACGCTACGAGGTCGCTCCTATCAGGAAGAATGTTCTGTCTCCTGATTGGACGACGTGTCTGTGTTTGTTTATCGGTGGCGCTGACGACTCTTCATCGACCTCTTCGTCCTAACGTCTGTTTCCCAGCATGCCTCAGTCCGGCCTGGTCAGTCTCTGCAACACGACCCCCCCGGTCTATTCCCGTCCTCTGACCAGTGACCACTCAGGATAAATATAAATAAGCTGCGTTTACAGCAGCGTTAACACGTCTAAACAAGGCCACGAGGCGTTCACTGACCCCGGTAAATATAGGAAACATGTGCGCTGCTAAAAACAACCTGAGTGTCAGCAGCTGGAGAGTCCCTGAGACAGAATAAACCTTGACTCAGCTCAGGAGACGTTGACCGCCGCAGCGTCTTCTCCTCTGTCTCTGCTGCAGGAGTGTTTTCTCTGTGAGGGACGACACGGGGTTAACAGTCAAATAAAACTTTATTCACACACGAATCAAGACAAAAGTTACAGTTTGTTCAAGTTTTTCAGTTTCACAAAGACACAAAGAGTCAAAGCGTCCGGACTCGGTCTAGACTCAGTCTAGACTCGACCCAGACTTGGCCCGGCGTCGACCCGGACTTAGACCGGCGTCGACGCCCGGCGACAGCGCCCGGACTCCGATGAACCGGAGAAAAACAAAAACTCATTCACAATAGAAAAGTAGAAAAAGTCCAAATACAAAATGTTTCATTTTGTAAAAAACGTAGAGATTGCACCGCTCCACCGCTCCACCGTCCTCCTCCTCCTCCTCCTCCTCCTCCTCCTCCTCCTCCTCCTCCTCCTCGCCGTTCCGTCCCCTCCAGGCGTTTCTGTCCCGGTGGCGTTTGGTCTGAACTTCCTGTCCGTCGGTCTGACCTTCCTGTCCGTGCTCTCAGTCGTCTCTCTGTCTTCACTGCGTCTCGTCGTCCTCGTCGTCCTGTCTGAAGTCCGTGGTGGCGAGCAGCGCCTCCACCTCCTCCGTGTCGAGGCGTAGATGCTCCAGACTCTCGTACCCGGGCTCGGGCCTCTCCAGCGCGGCGGCCGCCGTCGCCGCGGCCGCCGCCTCCCGCTGCAGCTGCTTGGCGGCGAGGAGGAAGCGCGCTGCGTCGCTGCTCTGCGCGCTCTGCTGCAGCTTCTCCTGCAGCTGCGTGCTGAGCTGCAGCTGCTGCTTGTACTGCTCGCCCAGCGCCCGCAGCGCCGCCATCTTGGCGCTCTGCTCTTCGTCGACGCGCTGCAGCAGCTCGCCCTTCCTCTGCTCCAGGACGGCGTACAGCAGGTCGAAGCTCTCGCCCAGCCGCCGCCGCTGCAGCTCGCCGCCGTCCCGCACCAGGCTGCAGGCGTCGTCCAGCTGCGTCATCACCATCTGCACGCTGCCGTTGGCGGCGGCCAGCTGCTCCACGGCGGCGCGCAGCTCGCCCTTCTTGCTCTGGTAGACGGCGTGCAGCGGCGACACCTGGCAGTCCTTGTGCTGGCCGAACACCTTGCACATGGAGCAGGTCGGCGTCTGACACGTCACGCAGTAGATGTTGATGCGCTCGTCCTCGTGCTCCTTGCACTTCGGCTCCTTGACGTCCTTGTCCTTCAGGGGGCCGTCCTCTAGGGGGCCAGAAAACATCCATTCACATAAGTATCGCAATATGTTTTTAGACAATTTTTAAATCGATGTTTTATATATATATATATATATATATATATATATATATATATATATATATATATATATAGTGCAATGTGCATTTGTTTGAGTATGTTAATTTATAGGCTCCTACAGTATTTGTGTGCAGATAAATGTTAAAATTAGGGGTGGGAGAAAAAATCGATTCACATACGTATTGCGATATTTTTTGACGATTTTTTAAAAAATATATATATATTGTGCAATGTGCATTTGTTAGCCTTTTTTACATACAGAGAGTCCAGGTCATAACCATTCAACTGTTTCCCTGGTGTTAAAAACGCAGACTAAAATATCAGTATCGTAGCAATATCGTAGAATCGCAATTTAAATCGGATCTGCATCCAAAAAAATCGTAGAAGAATGGAATGGGGAGAAAAGCGTACGGTCCCGGCCTTACCGTCCTCGCCGCGGCCGCCGTTCTCGTTGCGCTCCTGCTGCTGCTTGTACATGTCGATGATGTTCTCCACCAGCAGGTTGCGCTGCAGGCCGTAGACGCCGTGGCGGTCCAGCGTGACGTCGAAGCGGCAGGTGGGGCAGCGGAAGCTGCCGCCCGAGTAGTGGTACGGGTTCTTGGACTCGTACAGGTCGTTGGCGCAGCCGCGGCACAGGTTGTGTTGACACGGCAGGATGACCACCGGCTTGGTGAACATGTCCAGACAGATGGGACAGGACAGCTGCTGCTCCAGGGACGCCATGGCGCTGAGGGGACGGCCCACCGCCTCGATGTCCATCACTCTGTCCTCGCTGTGTCTGAGTCTCTGAGTCTCTGTGTCCTCGCTGTCTCTCTCTGTCCTCGCTGTGTCTCTGAGTCTCTTTCTCTGTATCTCTGTGTCTTTGTCTCTGTGTCTCTGTATCTGTCTCTTGTCCTCGTCGTCCTCTCTGCTCGCTGTCGGTCTGACTCTGATCTGCCTCCGTCTGAAGCCCCGGCCCTTTTATACCCCGACCCCCCCTCTTACCCCCCCCTCCCTAACTCCTCCCTCCTCCCTTCACCGCCTGTTTGTGAAACAGATTCGGAGAAAATAGACTCCCAGAATTCCTTGGTGCTGCACATGCCTTACTGAGGACAGACACCACCCCCGCCCCCCGCCCCCCGTCACACCGACACCGCCGGCCTTTCACTGTGGGAACCCCCCAACACACTGAGACTTCTAACAACAACATGAAGTCTGTTTACAATCCATTAATCCAACAATAATCGAATATTAAATCAACTATCTTGATAATCTAATAATCAATTTGAGTCGTTTTTAAATTTAAAAAAAGTCCAGATTCTCTGATTCCAGCTTCTTCAGTGTGAATATTTCTGGTTTCTTTGTTCCTTTATGACAATAAACTGAGTCTCTCTTTGGTTTGTGGACAAAACAAAACATTAGAGGACGTCGTCTGGTGGTTTGAGAAACACTGATTGATATTTTATTTAACATTTTATTGACCAAACAACTAATCAATTAATCGTTTAAATAATCGATAGATGAATCGATAATGAACATAATCAATAGTTGCAGCTCTAGTTTGAATAAATATTAAGATAAATAGAAGAAGAAGAGGCAGACAAATAAAATGTTCCCAGTGTGTTTGTGTTACACAACAGCAGCAGTGTGTGTGTGTGTGTGTGTGTGTGTGTGTGTGTGTGTGTGTGTGTGTGTGTGTGTGTGTGTGTGTGTGTGTGTGTGTGTGGTAAACAGTCGTCATGTGTTTCAGCTGCTGCAACGACTTCATGGAAAACTGAGTTCAACAATGTCACAACAGCAGCAACAACAACAACAACAACAACAACAGTGATGACATCACTGTCATGATGTCAGAGGAGGAACTGACCTCTGACCTTAACAAGAGATGTATATCAATAATGAAATGTTTAACCAATAATCCGTCACAATAACTATAATTATCATTTTCATGGGATACGACGTCTGTCACCAACATTTATTTTACTTTATTGTTAATTTGATTGTTTTTGCTGTTGAACTGTAACTTTACTGTTGTAATGACTGTGAGCTGGAAAGACTGAAATGTTGTTGTTGCTACAACTTTAAATAAAGTTGAGAAGAAAAAACAAACTGACCTTTGACTGAATCAACAGCTGATTAACTCCTTCAAGACAAACTGGTGTTAAAGGGACAGTTCAACATTTAACCCCTGTAGTCACAGCAGTAGAAACCTCTTCAACACCATGAATCCTTCTCCTTCAAACCACAGTGAAACACAGTGAAGTTGAAACTGTGAAGTTGAAAGTGAGTAAAACCTCTTTTATATACAGTCTATGAGAGGGATCAAAACTCTAGAGGATCAAACTCTAGAGGTTGAATACGTTGAGTCAGAGTGACAGCACCATCTACTGGTCAGAGACAGGAACTGCAGCAACAGAAACAGAGTTCCTGCAGTCGGTTCCAGACTGTTTCCAATTAAAACAGACAGAGAAGAGCTAGCAGGATATTCACCTCATGTTTCATTTCCTCCTTCATTAAACTGCTTCAGACTAAAGCCCCAACGCGACCCGACGCCGACGCGACCCGACGCCGACGGCCTTTGTCCGACGAGTCTGTCGCCTCTCGTCGGCCACAGTCGGGAGAAAGGAAACAGTGAAACACACCGTCCCGACTACTGCCGACCAGAGCGATTGAGTGGCGAGGACTCATATGGCGCATTTCCACTAGCACGGCTCGGCTCGATACGGCTCGGCACGGCACGGCTCGGCTCGGTTTGGTTGTGTTTCCATTACAACTGAGTATCACTAGTGCCGCCGTGACGTCATTTACACGGCGCCGAGCAACGCTCTAAACTCTGTAAATATATAACTTTAGCAACATTTGAAACATTTTCAGGCGAGAAAGTAGTCGTTTAGATCCCCAACGTGTTGAAAATCTGACAAAATACCAGCTGTTTACAATTTTGTTTCGACGAAGTCGGCGTTACTAAAGCTAGCCGTAGTGAGCAACGCACTTCCGGTTGTTTTCACAAAATAAAATACCCGTTGCCTTTTATCATAAGGAAAGCCATTACGATAGAATTGGTGCTTTTACTTTGTAAACAGGAAGTGAACCTACCCTCGCTGTAGCTAGCTTTAAACCGCCGTTTTGACTGCTCTCGTCCCGTTAACGGCATTTAACCGTTCAATATGCCTTACCGGAGAGTCTTGCCAGCTCTGAGATCGGCCTGGTTCATTGTAAAACATTTATTTATTGATGTAAATGTGGTGTTTTCTGTGCGTTCAGACCCCAAGGCAGTGCTGCTCTTCTTTCTAACCACAAACAAACTGCTGCTACAGCCACAATTGTTAGATTTCATCAATGAGACCAACATTTAAGAGTTTAACCAGCCGGTGGTAAACCTCTAAAAGCCATCGGGGAAGTTAATTAGCGGTCGTTTTCTCCTCGGGGTGACGGTGGTAGGCTGGCCGGCGGAGCACGTCAGGAGCCGGGCTGCTGCCTCTGTGATGTCGCGGTCGCTGCTCGGACCTGGAGCTTCACTTCTCCGAAAAACATCGGGGCAAACTTCTAAACAGCCGTCGTTTGGATAAACTAACCGCACATGGGGATCTAAACAGTTACTTTCTCGCATGAAAAAATATTCAAACTTAATAAAGTCACGTAATAACAGAGCCAGTCTAAATATTAGAAATTCTCTGGTAATAACAGGCTTCAGGCTTCAGCAGGAACATTTCTGTTGTCGGTCGTCGCTTCCAGTGACGACACTCATCGGCCAATCAGTGGAAGGCAGTCGGCTGACGTCACGTTTTAGTAACGCTTCGGCTCGCTTGGAACCAGGGCTGAGGTGATACCAAAAGTGTACCTGGTTGCAGGTACTGCGTGCTAGTGGAAACACGCAAATAGCGCGCCGAGCCGTGCCGAGCCGAGCCGAAGCGCGCTAGTGGAAATGCGGCAATAGAAATACAGACCAATTTTAAGTCATAAAGTGGTAATAATCTGTGCCATGTACATAACCATCTTGACTTAACAAAATAAAATGTATTAGACTGATCGGTTCATCAAACATTTATTTATTTACGTAAATGTGGTGATTTCAGTCCGTAGCCCAGAAGCAGCCCTGCTCACTTTACATTCAAACAAACTAATGCCACTGCCACAGTTGTTAAATTTCATCAATGAGACCAACACTAATCTCCTAAAAAGAATTTAACCAGCCAGCAGTAAACCTCTAAAAGCGTGCGGGATCCCCCGGGATGAGGACCGAGCTCGGTCCCGGCAGATCGGCTCAGTAGAGCGGCTGCTGCTGCTGTGACAGCCGCCCGCTGCCCTGGTCCCCGGTCGCCGCTTCCACAGACTGTGGATTTCTGTTAGCCCGTCTATGGTGTTTTACATTATATATTAGCATTAAGCTAGCGGACTTTATATGCTTAGTTGTGACACTGGCTGTGTGTGTTTTGAACGTTGTTTCAAACTATGTGGGTTTGATTGAACATCTTTGATGTTTAAATATATATTGCTGCTTAATATATTGCTTTACTCCTCTTTTTATTTTGTGTGCAATTTTTTACGGTAGGACTGGCTAGGACACTGTGGTGTTGATAAATGACTTGGTGGAGGCTGGGAACCAAACCTGTGATCAGAGCCTCTGACCCGGTGTCACTGTGGTGCTGCGACACAAACGCATCCCATAACCCGTAATCTGTTGTTTATGACGGATACGACTACACAGATATACACACCCATCGATCAGCTAATTGATTATCAAACACACGCAACCGGGAGGAAGGTGGCGGCTACCACGGTTACCATGGAAACAGGAAGTCAAAATTTACTTAGAAACTAAAAAAACATTAAAATAATAACGAGTTAATTGAGATTAAATATAATATTTTATGTAAATCAGTTCCTTCCTAGACGTCATGTTTTATTTTAATAAATAAAGTTTCTCCATCTTGAACAAAGATTCCCATGATGCAGTTCTGCGGTAGGTTCAACGCCGCCGCCGCCGCCAAAGGGCAACAAGACGACGTCCGCCCCCCTGCAGCTCACCTGTGATGTCAGCGGTGATGTCACCTCTCTCTGGCACCGCCCACAGGTTCAGCTCCCGCTCGCTGTTCGATCGATGACATCACGCCGCTGCTCGGGGACCCGGCGCTGTGCTCCGCCTACAACCTGTCCCAGGTCTCGTCACCATGACGACAGAGGACGAACAAGTTTAAGAACAAACTGATTTTTATTGGATTCACAACGACAGGAAGCGATGACATCACAGCAGGCGTGTGTGTGTGTGTGTGTGTGTGTGTGTAGCGTCCAGTCTTCGACCTGTTCTCGCCGTCCGAGCGTTGCCGCCGCCGCCGCTGGCTCCGCCCCCAGCAGTCTCCTCCTCCTCACTAAGCTCGTCTCCCATGGCGACAGACTTCAGTACATCTGGACCCGGTGAGGCCACGCCCCCTGATGACCTCACCTGGCTGGTCGGAGCTGTGATGTCATCAATGTGATGTAATAAACATGAAGAATTCACTGGATCAACAACACTCAGTAACCATGACAACCAGACACTGGCCCCGCCCCCTGGCCCCGCACAGTTCGAGGGGGCGGAGCCAACATGACATCATAGACACCGCAGCAGGTGTTGGCCACGCCCCTCGTCGCCGTGGTCACGAGGAGACGTCTGGCGGCGGCTCGGCCGGGTCCGTCCTATCAGACGCCGCTCCGCTGGTTCCCTCCGCCTCCACCGCCGTCACCGCACACGGTGGTCGTCCGGTGCTGCCCGGAGGGGCGGGGCCTAGCGCGGCGCTGCCCGGGGGGGCGGGGCCTAGCGCGGCGCCGTCCAGGACGCGGCGGTTGAGGTGGACCATGGTGGACTTGGACGGCAGCGAGTGGCCGTTCTCCGCCAGGTGGCGCTCACAGTTGATCAGAACCAGGAAGCAGCGGTAGAACTGAGGACAGACAGGACGGTTACCGCTGGCAACCACGACCACAACAACAACAACGATGACATCAATGTGAGTTTTTTTGTTTTTACTCAAACTAATAAAACCCGTCGGTTTGTGTTTGCTGCGTCACCTGTTTGTTCATGAGGATGTAGATGACGGGGTTGATGACGGTGCTGCTCTTGGCGAGGATCGACGGGATCACGCTCGCCACGGGGCTGATGAGTCCCGGCCGCCCGAAGGTGGCCAACATGGCCACGACGCCGTACGGCATCCAGCAGAACAGGTAGAACGCCACGGTGGTCACGACCATGAAGAGGATGTGGAACTCTCTGCGACGGGCGGACGTCCGCCTGATTTGACCCACCTGACAGACAAAACACAGGGCAGAAACAATATGTCATCCTGACAGACAAAACACAGGGCAGAGACAACACGTCATCCTGACAGACAAAACACAGGGCAGAAACAATACATAATCCTGCCAGACAAAACACAGGGCAGAAACAATACGTCATCTTGACAGACAAAACACAGGGCAGAAACAATAATACATCCTGACAGACAATACGGTGTCTCATTGCTTCACCCTGAGTGCTGTCTGTCAGGATGTCCTAGAGTTTCTGCCCTGACAGACAGCGCTTGGGGCAGAAACAACACCACATCCTGTCAGACACAACTCAGGGCTAAACAATATAATATAATGTTGACAGGCAGAAATATAACATCATATTGTTTAGCCCTGAGTTGTGTCTGTCAGGATATCGTGTTGTTTTGCCCAGAGATTTGTCTGTCAGGATGTGGAGTTGTTTCTGCCCTGACAGACAGACCTCAGGCATACAAGGCATAAAAAAAGGCATTCTATCTATTCATTCTGTCTATCAGGATGTGGAGTTGTTTCTGCCCTGAGTTATGTCTGTCAGGATGTCATATTGTTCTGCCCTGACAGACAGAGCTCGGGGAAGAAACAGCACGACATCCTGACAGACATAACTGAGGATTAAACCTACAAAGTATTGTTTAGTTTAGCCCTGTGTTTTGTCTGCCAGGCTGTAGTGTTATTCAGCCCTGTGTTCTGTCTGTCAGGATGTAGTATTGTTTGTCCCTGAGTTCTGTCTGTCAGGGTGTCATAGTGTTTCTGCCCTGACAGACAGAACTCGGGGCAGAGACAGGCAGAGATCAGGCGATGCGTTGAGGGCGCCACCTGTCTGACGGCGTGCAGCAGGCGTGCGTAGCAGTAGACCATGACGAGGACGGGCAGCCCCAGGCAGAAGACGAACAGACACACGATGTAGGAGTGGGACAGCGGCGTCCGGTCCGTCCAGGTCACGGAGCAGCTGGTCCCGGCACCCTCCGGCCCGTAGCTGCTCCAGCCCAGCAGCGGCGGCACCGTCCACGCCACCGAGTACAGCCACGACCCCCCCACCGCCAGCAGGGGGCGCCGGTAGTCTGGGGCGCGCTTGTTGTAGACGAGCAGCGTGGAGTAGCGGTCGTAGGACAGGACGGACAGCGAGACCAGAGACACGATACCTGAGGAGACACCAAGGGTTAATCTAAATATTCACAATGTATTTGATTCTTTTATTTATTTAAAGGGATAGTTCAACATTTTATCAAATTGGTCCCTTGTCATAATCCCTATAGTCATAGCAGTAGGTTTGTTACCTTTAATTGTCAGTGCAAGGTATTTTTAGAACGGCGGAGCAGAGCCGTGAGCTGCTCAGAGCTACGCTACGGAGGCTCATGGGATTTCTTGGTTTCCCTCATCAAACTCATCAAATACACAATCCAACAACTCCACAACGCTCTGGTGGACAAGTTGTGACCTGCACATTCACCACACTATGAGATGATAACACAACGTTGTTTTAGTTGGACTGTCCCTTTAACACTCTGGATCAAACTCCAGATCCAACTGGGATCAAAGTAAAGATGGATTATTGATTATTGATCCTGGATGGAGACACAAGAAACATCCAGATCAAACCTCTGGGTCCTGGACCGGCTCAGTCAGGTGATCCAGATCCGGATCCGGCTCACGGAGCAGAACTGATCCTGGACCTGAACTCCGACCTTTAAATCCCCTCCCGTCATTCATCATCACACAGCTGCGACCTGATTCGCTCCAGCGGCTCAGAGGAATCACCACCTGGTCTCAAGACCTGGACCTCAAGACCTGGACCCAGTTGTTCAAAAGGTGTAATCTGGATAAAAATGGTCTGGATTTTGAAATCCCTTTTTTTCCTATCCAGGATCACGTTTTACTTTTATTCCAGTTGTTCAAAGCAAAGTAGGACTGGATCAGTCTGATCCAGATCCAAGGTCCTCTTTTCAAGATTACCACATAAAATTCAGTTTGGGAAAAAGTTTTTCATTTGTAGAATAATCAAAAGTGAACTTTATTTACTAATCACTGTTATGGTTTAAAAATATAAATCATGTAGATATACGACATGATGAATGTTGTTTATTTGACCAGTTTGAATTGAATCTAAATGACATTTTGTTCCTGAATCCACCAGGGATCGGAATAATCCTGATGTTCTGGATCAAAGTTTTCCCGATCCTACTGAAAGATTCTGAACAACACAAACTGAGGGTTTGATCCAGATGAAAACCAAGACTGGATCACGTGATCTAATCCGATCTCAGAATCCGTTTTTGGTTTTGAAACAACCAATTTTGAAGATTTGATCCAAAATCCGATCAGATTACTTTTGAACAACTGGGCCTGGTCTCAAGACCTGGTCCTCAGGATCCACTTCCTGTTCAGGACTTCACACCAGACCAGAGACCAGAGCAGACTCTAGACTCTAGAGTCCAGGTCCAGGCTGCATGTGGTCTACTCACCGAAGCAGGAGTTGATGAAGCCGTACCACATGCAGCCGCTGCGGCCGTACAGCCAGCGGCGGCGCAGGCTGGAGGCGAAGCTGAGCGTGGTGCCGCAGACGCAGACCAGCATGTCGCTGACGCTGATGTTGAGCAGCAGCATGTTGACGGGGGTCCGCAGGGACTTGAACCTGCAGAACAGGACCAGGACCAGCAGGTTGTTGAGGAAACCCAGGACCATGATGGATCCCAGGAACACCGACACCACGCGGTGTCCGCCGCGCGACAGACGCTCCTGCTGCTCCAGCTGCTGCAGCTGCAGCGCGGCGGCGAGCGGCGCGGAGGAAACGTTGAAGGAGAACATGACGCAGCAAAGAGACCAAAACAACCAAAACACTGAAACTTTAAAAAATACTAAGTCCTAAGGATCTAAGAGAAACTGTCCAGAAAGAACCAGACTGAGCCAACAGGTGATAACAAGTATTTCCTAACAGGAACAAGGACACATGTGTCTTTTTCCTTTAAAAAAAAAAAAAAACTTGTTTTATTCTTTCCTTTTCATTTTCTACTTTATTTGAATTTTGCTTATTCACCTTCTCCCCCAGCTCCAGAGATGGACAGAGTACTCCACCCCAGTACTTGAGTAAGAGTACAAATACTACTGGTCCAAATTTACTCCGTTACAAGTAAAAGTAGCTCAGTCCACATGTTACTGCAGTAAGAGTAAAAAAGTACTTGCTTTTAAAAAGTAAGAGTCAGAGTAAATGTCTTATTCTTCACATCAATGAATGACTCTAATTGTTTGTAAATGAATGTAAGGAGCTTTTAACTCTTGTTAGTGAGAATGAACTCTTTGAAAGCAGCTGCACTGATGTGCTGCTTTTAGGGGTTAGGGTTTCCTTCTCTGACAAACACAGCTTGTGTCCAATAGGATTTTAGAAAAAGACCTGAAAGTAACCAGTACTTTTCAGCCTTCCTACTAATTAACTCCAGTAAAAGTACAAATATTTGTCTTGGAAATGTATTCAAGTAAGAGTAAGAAGTACCAGAGAAATCTAAATGTGTTGCTCACCCTGAGCTTTCTCCTGGTTTTCCCTGTTTAAAGGGTTTTCCATGGAGTTTTTCCTCAGTGGATGAGAGGGTCTAAGGACAGAGGATGTTATTATGGGATGTAAAGCCCTTTGAGACAAACTGGTGGTAAAAACGCGCTATACTAATAAAACTGCCTTGTCTTGCCTAATACTCAAGTAGTACAAATCCTCTGGATATGTACTCAAGTACAGTACTCCGTTACTGCACCACTGCAGCTCAGACCACCATGCTGGAGACTCCGAAAATAAACTAAAATCTGAACAGTGAAGAACTTCACACTCCTGGTCCTGGTCCTGGTCCTGGTCCTGGTCCTGGTCCTGGTCCTGGTCTCACCCTGCCGGTCGCTGCTCCATCCTCAGTGTGTCAGTAATCCTTCTCTCTGAACTCAGACCGGACTGAAGCTCCGCCGCGCGTTAAATACTCCACACACACACACACACACACACACACACACACACACACACACACACACACACACACACACACACACACACACACACACACACACACACACACACACACACACACACCATCTGTCTCCATAGTGACGTCATGCAGCAGCAGAAACATTTACTCAAGTTTCATCTGAGGAGAACCTGACGGTGCGTTCAGGTGCAGCAGAGACAGTCAGGAAAACACAGGACAGGTTCAGTTATTGATCTATTGATTATTACCTGATTAACTTATTGATCCTGTCCCGACATGACCCCCCAGCCCAGCCCCCCCCCCCCCCCCCCCCCCCCCCCCCCCCCCCCCCCGGTGAGAGAGGGGGGGCAGCTGGTCCAGGTCTGATGCTGCAGGAGGCGACAGCTTGAGGAGCCTTCAGGGACCTCACGCAGCGTCGGACATCTCAGTCCTGGCTCTGCACAGCTGTGTGTGTGTGTGTGTGTTTCCCTCCAGTCAAACAGCTGACCTCCTCATGTAACATAGATCTGAGTTTCCCATCCTCAGGTTTCTGTGTGTGTGTGTGTGTGTGTGTGTGTTGCCGGCAGCGATGAAACGCTGTCATTTATTTTTCACACGAACTCGACCAATGAGATTATTTTTACTTCTTTTTTTTTGCCTCCGGAGTAAAAACATCATCACTCTAATAATCGACTCTAATGACCGTTGCTTAGCAACCAGGTCTGCTCCTCACCTGTGTCCGGTGACATCACTATGACATCACCTCCTGAGTGCTGCAGGTGAGAAACACACACACCTGGTCAACCAATGAGGTCACAGCATCAGACTGCCACTCTAGTATATTATATTACATTACACTCTATAGGCTACTCTATTACAGGGAAATTCATGTAAAACCACTGATGCACGTTGCCTTCAGGGACAGTTTTTCATCAACAGTCTCTGTATTTCCCTCTAAAACAACTCTGTGTGGTAACGTTGTGTTATTATCTCATAGCGTGGTGAATGTGCAGCTCACAACTTGTCCACCAGAGCGTTGTGGAGTTGTTGGATTGTGTATTTGATGAGTTTGATGAGGGAAACCAAGAAATCCCATGAGCCTCCGTAGCGTAGCTCTGAGCAGCTCACGGCTCTGCTCCGCCGTTCTATAAATATCTTGCACCGACAATTAAAGGTAACGAACCTACTGCTATGACTATAGGGATTATGACAATGGGCCGATTTGTCAAAATGTTGAACTATCCCTTTAAAGGGATAGTTCACCCAAAATTCAAATTTCACTCATTATCTACTCACCCTCATGTCGACTAAGAGCTGTGAGAATTTTCAGTCCTCCGTCCCTTCTCTGAGTTACAGGGGGGTCCGCACAGCAGTATTTGTCCATATAATGGTTGTCGATGGATACCAACTTTCTTCGTCCAAAAAGACACACCAAAAAACATCCAAATACCTCCATACTGCTCGTCTGTAATGTCCCTCTTGTATTGAAGCCGCGACATGAGAAATTGTTCCGCCGGTCACAGGAAGAGCAGTGAACTGAGACACTGGGAGCTTCCGCTACAAACAAGCTTAAAATATAGACTTATATAATTTTTTTCTGAACAATTTCTCATGTCGGGGCTTCAATACAAGACGGACATTACAGACAAGCTGTGTGGAGGTATTTGGATGTTTTTTGGTGTGTCTTTTTGGACGAAGAAAGTTGGTATCCATTCACAACCATTACGTATAAGGACAAATACTGTTGCACGGACCCCCCCCGTAACTCAGAGAAGGAACGGAGGACCCTGAAAATTCTCACAGCTCTTAGTCGACATGAGGGCGAGTAGATAATGAGTGAAATTTGAATTTTGGGTGAACTATCACTTTAAGGGTTAATCATGAGCGTCTCTATTCAGAACTGCAGTGACAGTCTGGAGTCGACTCAAGTTTCAACCACAGCTGCAGAACCTCTGCTCTGCTCCATGGTATCTAAGAACTATACCATAATATAACACTTCCATGCTCTGCTCCTGTGGAAGGTTTGCTGCGCTGCAGTAAAATGCGTCCGTGCAGAAACGGCGGCGAGGTGGAACTAAGGAGAGACGCTGCTGAACCACAGCACCAGTCTGGCCTTTCAGAATAAAAGCTGAGTGAAGGTCAGAGGGACGAAGGCCCCGGGCTTCATCATCATCATCTTCATCATCAGCTGCTGAGTCTAAATCCAGATGTGGAGCAGCTGGGCGTCGACCTCACACTCAGCAGGAAGTGAGAAAACATCCTGAGGCCGAGGCTGATCTGAGAGCAGCTCGACCTTCACTACGGCTCAGACACACACTGAAAACACACACACACACAAAACACACACTGAGACACACACACACATACATACACACACAACCAGAGCGTAAACCTGGGAACCCAAAACCAGTGGATCTGACGAACCTCCACCACCGACTGACACCGTGTGTGTGTGTGTCTCAGAGTGTGTGTGTCTCTGTGTGTCTCAGAGTGTGTGTGTGTGTGTGTGTGTGTGTGTGTGTCCAGGCCTGTGTGTCTCTGTGTGTCTCAGAGTGTGTGTGTGTGTGTGTGTGTGTGTCCAGGCCTGTGTGTCTCTGTGTGTCTCTCAGCAGGACGTTGTCGTCGTCTTCCTTCGTCTCTGGTGTGAAGTTTGTTCCTGCAGCCAAACGACATCACTGAGACGCTGACACTGTCACCATGACAACAACAGTTTTTGTTCCTGTGACTGAAACCAGAACCAGGTCCTGGTCCAAGTCCTGGTCCTGGTCCAGTTTGTGGTTGAACTCACAGACTCACTCATCGTCAGTCAGGCTTTTATTGTGAAAGGACATGAACATGATTGAACAGGTTTTTTTTTTACAGGTCCTTAAATGCATCTCGTCTCCATGACGACATCGTTTCCTGTGTGCCTTCAAAATAAAGTGTCTTTGCATAAATAAGAGGAGTCAGTGTGGGGGGTCAGAGGTCAGAGGTCAGGACTGGGCCACCTGCAGCCTGCTGTCGGAGGGGGGCGGAGCCTCGATGACCTCACCGCAGACAAACAGCTCCTGCAACACACACACACACACACACACACACACACACACACCGGGGTCAGACACTATCAGTAATCAGTTGTAGTTACTACTGAGTTACTCCATTATTAACCGACTGTAGAGTCACTTCTTTAATAAAACACTCAACCAGCCTCAACCAGTTCTCCATGGTCTATTTATTCTTGACTATGGGGACCTGCTGTATTTTAACGTGTCCTCTAAATGTCTCCAGTCTTTGTTTTTCATTCGGCCCTGAGATTGGTCACAGGATGTAGTCGCCTCACTCACCATTGTGAATTGTACTTCTTTGATGCACTAGGGTTGTTGGGTACTAGACTGGTACCGGGGTACTGAGGCATTTAAAACGGTACCGTACTGCACTTAGATGGGACCGGTACTTTCATTTTGCGCCGCCGGCAGCGGTGACGTCGCGGCGTGAAGTCGCCGCATTGTAATTTGAGCCGAGGTGAGTGAGTCACAAACGATGTCCATGTGTCTGTGTTTGTGTGTGTGTGTGTGTGTGCCGCACGCGAGAGAGAGAGAGACGGGCCGCCACAGACTCGTTAATTAATGCAAACACTGCTGGTTGATAAGTTTCCTTTTTACCGCGGATCACTGACATGCTCTCTCTCTCTCTCTGTGAGTGAACACAGTGGAGGAGCGACGCGGAGATGAATTAACAGAACGTATAGGAAACAATAGGTGTGTGTTTGAGTAAAATGAGTTTGTGTTTCATTCTATAAACTACTGATAACAATTTCTCCCAAAAATTACAACTGGTCAAAATAAGAAAAAAAAAGATGCAGTGTTTTCAGACCTCAAATAAATCAAAGAAAACAAGTTGATGTTCATTTTTGAACAGACCACTAATGATTTAATTTAGGAAGAGTTCAGATTAATATCAATGGAAATGTAATCCTGCAGCAGCAGTGACTGTTTACTGATTTACTGATTATTTACTGATGCATATGTTATAGTTCTAAGATTTTCTATTAAAATAAAGCCAATAACGACATTTGTTGTGTTCTCTTTTTATTTGGAAAAGTATTGAAAAGTATCGAAAAACATGTTGGTACCGATACCAGTACCAACATGTTGGTATCATGACAACACTAGAGTGCACGCAGATATGCACATTGGCTGATCTTAGTTTATAAGGCTCTCTTAGGCTTGATACCGTCTTATTTGTGTGTTTTATTGCAGAAAACAAGCAGCTGTTATACTTTGTGTTCCTGTTCAACCCTTGTTTTATCCGGGTAAGGACCGAGCTGAAACTCTCCAAACTAATTCCACTTGGAGCCTTCTGCTCTATCTCTAGACAGGCAGCAGAAACTCACTGAACAGTGCCTGTGTTTCAAATCTTAAACTATTTCTTTGTTGTGCTACTGTTGCATCTCGAAAATCTCAAAAAAACAAAACACAATCAATCATTTACAATTAAATAATTGTGGTGTTTAATACTGTGATTAACAGTGAAACCCAGTAACGTGAAGCTTTGTTCTGAGCAGCTGATGAACTGAATCAGATGTGTTTATACGTCCTACACAACAGGTGTGTTATTATTTAGTGACGGGACTTCATGAGTCAAGTGACGCAGCGTTTTATTGTCGCTAACGGTAACGTTGTAACGGAGGAAACTGGAACTTTATTGATTACTATTATTGATAAAAGTAGCGCCGTTATTAACGCCATATAACACTGTTCTTCCATCACTGCACCCTGAAGGTGTAAACACAGGGTGAACACACAGCTCTGAGTGTCCGTACTGTCCCTGAAGGCAGCACCTGTCTCTGTCCCTCAGGTGTCTCTTCTTCTTCTTCACTCACCTTGTCATAAATGACTTTAACGATCAGTGAACAGCTGGGACACGTGGCCACTTCCTCTCCGCTCTGCAGCTCCTCCTGCGCGCACACACACACACACACACACACACACACACACACACACACACACACACACACACACACACACACGGTTAACAACAACAACAACAACGTCAGCTGAATGTGTTGTTGTAGTTTTAGATCCAGATTCAACTGGTTCAATCTGGATCTGAATCATCCAGATGTTTAAATCCCTCCAGGATCAATAATCAATAATCCACCTCTACTCTGATCCCAGGTGGATCCGGAGCTGATCTCCCGTCTCTATGGAGACATTCACACTGGACTCATCTCATTATGGGATGTTTGTCTGGTTGTTTCTTCAATTTTAACCCTCCTGGGTCAAGGAAGGAAGGACGAAGGGAAGGAAGCAAGGAAAGAAAGAAGGCAGGAAGGACAAAGGGAAAGATGGGAGGAAAGAAGGAAGGAGAAAAAAGGAAGAAAGGATAGAAGGAGGGAGGGAACAGATTGGGCCAACTGGGTCAAAAAGGAAGGAAGGAAGGGATGGAAAAGGGATTGTGGAAAGAAGAAAGAAATGAAAGAAAGATGGAGGGAGGGAACAGATTCGTTCAAGGAAGAAGAAGGAAGGAATAAGGGAAAGAAGGGAGGAAAGAAGGAGGGAGCCACAACTAATTCAGAATTAAAAACTAATCTCCAGTAGCTACATGAGTCAGATACGTTGTAAATTTTCCATGTGTCTGAAATTCCATAAATGCTCCAGTCGTTTGGGATAAGTTGTGTTTTCCTGTGTTCAGCTGCTGTGTTGTTGTGTGTCTAGTGTTACATGAAGTGTTGTGTCGCAGCTCTGTTCTCTGTGTGTTTTAAACTTCCAGTGTTAATGGAACTAGTTTTAATAAAGGTTTACAAACCAAAACAACGCCATGTGTTAGCCGCTAGCCGCTAGCTGCTAGCTCACCTTGCTGATAGCGAAGCGGTCTCCGCACGGACACGGGAAGTAAAACATCTCGGTGTCTTCGTCATATTCAAAGTCCTCGATCTCCACCTCGTCGTGGAAAACCGACATTTTATTAACTTTGTTACCCAAACCACGAGCTCACAACTCCACACATCTACGCAATCCTGCTGCTGCTGCGACGCGCTCTGATGACGTATGACAACATGTCGTCGCAGGCCGATGACGACTCACTGTTCTAGAAACTTTTTGTTGAATAACTCCTTTTCTGCTCTTGTCGTCGTGTTTCTGCTTCATTCTGTCGTCGACTCCTGAATAAAACCAGTTTTGGTGTCAAAGCTGAAGTTTCTATTGAATAACTTAAATATTTGATTCATAAACGTACATTTCTAAATGTGGCCCCACATTTTTGTGACTCACTTATTTATATTTTTTCAGGTTTTGCCTGAAGAAACGTCGCAATAAATACATGTATATTTTTTTACACAGTGGGCGGGACTCAAACGATGACATGTTTTGATCAGTTTCATGGTAATTAATTTGTAAAGAAATGTCTTGTGCCTTTAAGATTTGTAGATACAACTACATGCACGTGTATACTACTACACACACATACACACACATATAAAGTGGTGTAAAATCATATAAAACAGAGCCTGAGCTGTAGCGTTATGGTTTCACCAGCAGAGAGCAGCAAACTCCACGGGGGGGGGGCTACTGCCGGGCGTGTGTGTGTGTGTGTAACTGTAATCACATGAAGCTACCCCCAATAGCAAAGTTCCCTTGGCTTGGATGTGGCCCAAATAAACAGCAAAAATGCTTAACCATAACATAACCAGACCTCTACCAGAACTGTACCAACTACATATGGCTTTAGCTGGGCCTCATAGGGCCTGCCTGTATGGCTGTGTTCAGGTAAAGCCTATTGGCTCTTATGTGGCTGACAGACCAAAATCCAGATTTTACCCAGAACCTAAACTAATATACACCAAACCTTTCATCTGGCCCACTTTTGGAAGTGAATGATGGTATATATATTATATTAGCCCTAGCCTCTACCAGTAGTAGGCCTAAACTAAATTCAAATAATTATATGGCCTGGGTCACATACAGAATACGTGGCTCAGTTCTGTTGAATCATTGTGGCCCACACATGGTTGACAGAATAAAACTGGTACTCTTTTTTTTTTTTTTCATCAGATCTAGGCTATAACACACCTTCCATCTGCCCCACATTATGAAGAGAATGACAGGTCAATTCTGGCACCAAAAATAAAAAATGATAATTTTAGTGCAATAGCAGAACTGATTAAGTTGTTCAATACCTATATAGATCACTTAAATCACACAAAATCAATATGAGAAATTAAGTTTCCCTTTAAAATTGTATTTTTTCATACTTCAAAATTGCCTTCAATGAACTGTACAGATTCAGAACATGTAGAAATTACATCCATATAAAAACAGAATCAGAAAAAATCTGATCAAATAGGCAATACTGTACAAAAATACAAGAACAGTGTAGAAATATTAGAAATGAAGAAAGTTTAATTTGTGCATCAAAACTGTCTGTCTTAACTGTCAGTTTCAGCTTGTATTTTTTGTCTCTCTTCACACCAAGGCCCAGTTTCCCATCACCTCCACCTCCTTGTCTGAAACAGCTGCAGTCAGGGTTTCGTCTACGGCACCTTGAGAACACAGGACATTTTGAAAGAGGGCTGTCAAACAATTAAAATTTTAAATCGCGATTAATCTCAAAATTTCCTGAGTTAATCGCGATTAATCGCATTGTTTTCTTTTTTGCTTGAAATCACAGCAATATGAATGGATAAGAAACATCTGGATGTTATGCTTTCCATTCATGGTATTTAAAAATCAGCTGTCAGGGAGAGAGAGCAGCCTCCTTTGGTGATAAGAAGAACAAGTTTCTCTAGTGTAGGAACATGAGGAGAAAAAAACATATGCAGGTTTTCTGTAACATTACAAGACGGCGACGGCCGAGGTTCCAATGTCACAGCGTAAATCGTGCGTTTTCTTTTTTCGTGTTTTTTTTTAAATTAAATAAAAAATGTAAAAGTAAAAAAAAAAAAAATTGTGCCGTTAAAACCATTTTGCGTTAACACGTTAATAAAAAATCATTATGTATGAAGTTCAGGTGAATCAAAATAAAATAAATCAGACATTAGAGTGACTTAAATCAAGCTTTTTCATCCCAGAAGCAGCAGGGTTAGCAAAGCTGCTAACACAGCCATAGCCTGTCTCTTGCCACCATGGGCTTCAAAACACACGCTTTATTAAATTAAAACAGAGTTCCGCTAACTTGTAGCTTTCAGCTCTAAAGATGTAGGTCTAGTGTGTGCCATTAATCAGTAGTTCAACAAAAATGTAAAAGGTTTAAAATTCACTTACCCAAAGCAGCAGCCAGTCCCTCCAATTTTGAATGTATGGCAAAACCAACGTGGTTATGATGTGGACCTCATGTGTTTTGCCATTTTGTCAGTTACAGGGCCAGGTGCTCCTATTACAGAACTGCCCCAGAAGAGATATTCCCTCCAATTTTGAAGGTATGGCAAAGCGTAGTGTTCAGGATGTGGCCCTCCTGTGTGTTTTGCCATATCACATTTGCCAGTCACATACCACATGCTGCCCAAAAGAATATTCTATTGCCTGGGCCAAGTGCCTCAGTTAAATGGATGTAGCTACCAGAAGAAAAAATCCCTCCAAATTTGAATATGGCAATGTGTATGTGGTTATGATTTGGCCCTCATACATTTTGCCATACCCCATTTCAGCCAGAGGTGCCAGCTAAATGCCACATGTGGCCCAAAAGTCAATGCTATTGGGGACCTGTGTGTGTGTGTGTGTGTGTGTGTGTGTGTGTGTGTGTGTGTGTGTGTGTGTGTGTGTGTGTGTGTGTGTGTGTGTGTGTGTGTGTGTGTGTGTGTTGGTGTGAGTGTGAGTAAAGAGTAACTAAATGCCTCAGTTTTGGCCGACATGCTCTAACTGTAAATTTAAAAAAAAAGGCTTGTTTATGGGCGGGGCTCCAGGAGCCGTTAGATTCCACTCTTCATTGTCATCGGCCCCCATCTCAGCCAACAGAAAAAATTGATTGTAATAGCCGTTTTTCCACCCATAGAGGGCAGTCACTCTTACTGTGCGTTCACACCAAAAGCGTCGGGAGCGTTTCGGCGGCCAGAAGTCATTCATTTTCAATGAAAACTGGTGTCGACAGGTGTCAACGAGCGTCGGGAGCGTCGATGCGCAAGAGCGTCAAATAAGAAGTTGAGAGAAGTTCAACTTTATGCAAATGAGGAGCGGCAGCCAATTGCAGACCGGGAGTCTCACAGTGGGAGAAATTGAGAGCGCCTGAGTGGACACATCTTCCGCGCTGCTTAAAGTCCCGCCCCTTTCACCGCCGGCCACTGGAGCTAGCAGCCGGTGAACAGAGCGTTGAGAGCGTGAAATATTTTGACTAAAATGGACCAGAACCAATCGACAACACTACTTCATACCCAAATATATTTGTTTTCAGCAGAAAAAAGTGGTTTAGTGGTTTATGGTTTATAGATACTCATAACGAGCTCTGGCCTGAGGCTCAGAGGTTACCACGGCAACTTGAGGCGGTTGCCATGACGATAGGGGCCCCCCAGGCTGAGGCAGACAGAAACGTGGAGAAAAAGAGCGATTTTCTGCCTCTGCACTGGTCTCACATTTAGGCTTACTGTGACAATACGGTAACTCCTATCAGAAAAAAACACAGACCGTGAGCATCACAAGGACTTCCCGAACGCTTCAGTGTGATTTTGGTGTTTCTACAGTAAATATTTTGCAGAAATGTGCGATTTTAAAACATCGGTCCGTTCTGCTTCTCTCAGAAAATCTTTGTATTGGAGTCAATGAGGAGCAGAGACAGACGTGGCCGCACTCAGAGGCTGATAATTCAAATTCTGTAATGTCTGTAAGACATGGTGAGAGACAGAACAAGTTTGTCTACAAATTTGGAGAAAATTATGTGTGTAGAGTGTAATTTGTGGTCGTGCTGACAGGTTAGAGAGCAAAGTGTGAGAGGATTTTTTGAACCTCTCTCACTCTAGCTGATGATGTCACCCACTCCAGGTCTGAACATTCCGTGCAATACACACTCATTATAAATTTGAATTTTGTCAGAAATTTGAATTATTTTAAAACTGCCAAATATCTGAAACTGTTGAAGATATCAATAAGTTGAGAAATATCTGAATAGTTTAAAGGTTTGTGAACATTTTAACAGTTGAATGAAGTCTGTAGCAGAAAGTATGCTGAAGTAGCCTAGAAATCTAGCTGCACCCTAGCGGCAGCAAATATATTTGCTCCGTAGCTGGTAGTGTTGTGTAGTTCGCGAGTGATTCGTTCGAAGGAACGAATTATTTAAGTGAACGTACTGACTAGAATCACTTCCTGACCTGATTCGTTCCTTTCTCAGTTCAGTAGTTGAGCTCAGCAGCAGCGTGCAGGCCGACAGTGGAACTGCTGTGGTCTGTGAATCACTGAATGACCTACGAATCTGGTGGCGGAGACTCTCATTGCGAGGGAACAGTGCATGTTCAGTGATGCGTTCACTGACAGTCGGGGCTGAGGGCTCCAGTTCACTCACTGCGCGCGTCGTTCACTCTACTGGGGACTGAGCTCCAGTTCACTCTCTGTGCGCGTCGTTCACTGACAGTCGGGGCTGAGGGCTCCAGTTCACTCCGTGTCGTTCGCAAACGTACTGACACGGTGATTCAGGTTCGCGCTGCCACTCACTCACTCATTACCTGCGAACCTACTGCACACACAGAGAACTGCTGCTGAGGACGCGATTCAGGTTCGCGCTGCCACTCACTCACTCATGACTCGCAAACCTATACTGCACACACAGAGAACTGCCGCTGGGGAAGCTGTCACTTACTCACTCACTGGTGATTCGCGAACCTGCACCAGAGAACTGCTGCTGCAGACGTGATTCAGGTTCACGTACTGTGCTGAATGTGGTGCTGTGTCACTCACTGCCTGGTGTACTGCATGCACAGAGCTGTGTAGCATCATCATAGTAATATTTGCTGCTTCTCCCACGAATGTCTGTACTGTACTGTACTACGCACGCCCCCCCCCCCCCCCCCCCCTTTTTTTTTTTTTGCACCGGTGAAGACGACCGTAACGTCTGGGGGGGGGGTAGTGATTCGGTGAACGAATTTTTGGAACGACTCATTTTAAAGAACTGATTCTAGTGATTCAGTACAGTCAAAAGAACTGCCGATCCCATCACTAGTAGCTGGGTCTAGAAACGAGCCATAGGAACTTTTTGAGTCTCGAACACCGTTTGTGTTCACCAATCACAGCGCTCTATCTGTTTAGAGAGTCGTTGGGCGGGCTTAACGCCATGACGACATACATTTTAATTGGCTTGTCAGGCTAACGTCACCCTGCTCTTTGCTCTGATTGGTCGTAGCACTACCCTATTGATAGTTTTCATGTGACGTCACGGCCCGTATGGAACGCCCCCCTGGCGGTCAAAACAATCCACTTCCCCGCTGTCCGCGGCTTAGGACATGGCAGAAAAACACACACTGCTCCCTGCTGCTTCAAAAATACCGGTGTTATGGCCCAACTGGTGTCTGATTTAACTGGTTACCGTACTGAACAACAGCTGTGCTGCACTTCCGTCCGCAGATTTGTCACAAATTCACAAATCAAGCCGCAGTTCACATTACTGCATATGCTTCTTCTGTGAGTGAGCCTGGTTTTCCTCCAATCTACGGACAGTCAGCGCCACACTACTCTCACTCTGCACAACACTGCACACTATGACAAAGCCTGTCATGTTGAAAAAGTTACGAACTAATGGAAAACACTCTGAAAATAAGCTAAACAATATGAAAAGCACAGCTGCAGTTTGTTGGTACTGGTACTCTGGTTGAGAAGAGCAACTGTCTGCTCTGCTATTTCCCAGAGAAGCACATGTCAGTAGCCTACTTGAATTTGTCATTACCGGCCCCGTTACCATCGTCCTCGCCGCGCCGCGGTCGGTCCCGACTCCCGTTACGATGTCGCTGCCGCTGCGGGCAGTCCTGCCGTGTCCGGTGGCGGCGGTCCCGGGTTACCATCGCCACCGCCGGTCCCGTTCCTGTCGGACTGCACCGGCGCGGTCGCCAGCAGCCGTCATCGTTGCCGTCGGTAGCGGTGCGTAGCAAAGCTCCAGGGGGGGCGGGCTGGTCACCGTGCACCCCAGCACCGGGTGCTGATTTGTGGGTGAGATGAGCAGGGAGCCTGGGCTGGAGCTCAGACTGTGGAGCTCAGCGCAGCTGAGGTACCAGGACGGTGTTCCCGCACAGGAAAGTTACAGGTACATTTCTACCACTTCTATGATTTCAGAAACATTATTTTAAGATAAAAAAACTACAAAATGGGGCTTTTAATCAGAAACCAGTAAAGCCATAACACCGGAGGTATTGGTTGCAAGCGGTGGAGGATGATGGATTCTCCACCAAATGTAAACATCGCCCAACTCGAGCTTCGGCAGGGAACTGGTCATTTTAAACAGCTGGTATACAGCAGCTGGTGTTGAATATGGGTCACAAGTGCCCAAAACTTCAAAGTTGTTTTTATATCTTTCTTTCTCGGCTGATAACAGATGATTTAAGTCATTACTCGGTTGTTTGTCAATAGAGAGTCCATTGCGCTTCCAGTTAGGAATGTTGCTTTTGACCGCCAGGTCAATGGGAAGTCACGTGACTGAAAGCTATCAATTGCGTGCAGAGGCAGTTTCATCCCGCCCGCTGGATTGAGCCGAGGTCTACCGGTCGTTGCCAGACTAGACATGTTAATGATATAGTCTGGCTTGTCAGGCTAGTGATTTTCTGCCTCTGCACTGGTCTCACATTTAGGCTTACTGTGACAAAACGGTAACTCCTATCAGAAAAAAACACAGACCGTCATTGCTGTAAGGACTTCCTGAACAATTTAGTGTGATTTTGGTGTTTCTACAGTAAATATTTAGCAGAAACGTGAGATTTTAAATCATCAGTCCGTTCTGCTTCTCTCAGAAAATCTTTGTATTGGAGTCAATGAGGAGCAGAGACAGACATGGCCGCACTGAGAGGCTGATAATTCAAATTCTGTATATCTCTTAGATGTTTTGAGCACATTGTGAGAGAGAGGATGAGCTTGTCTACAAAAGTGGAGAAAATAATGTGTGTAGAGTGTAATTCGTGGTTGTGGTGACAGGTTAGAGAGAAAAGTGTCAGAGGATTTTTTGAACCTCTCTCACTCTAGCTGATGATGTCACCCACTCTAGAACTGAACATTCCGCGCAATACACACTCATTATAAATTTGAATTTTTTTCTGAAATTTGAATTATTTTAAAACTGCCAAATATCTGAAACTGTTGAAGATATCAATAAGCTGAGACATAGCTGAATAGTTTAAAGGTTTGTGAACAGTTTAACAGTTGAATTAAGTCTGTAGCAGAAAGTATGCTGAAGCTATAGAGGCTGAAAGAAGCAGAGGATTTGAAGAGTTTGAAGACTGTTTCCATTCATTAGTGTGAAAGCTTTCAGCATTCACACTAATAATAAGTTTAAAGATTTGAATAAGAATAGTGTGAATGCTTTCAGCAGCTTTCAGAGGAGGTGGAGGAGGAAGGAGAGAGAGGAGGAGCAGAAAGAGGAGGAGAGAGGAGGTGGTGGTGTGTGTGTGGGGGGGTGGTAACCGTGGGCACCGACGTCCGGTCTGTTTGAACCACTTCCTCGTGCAGCAGCTGAATGATGCTGTTGTTCCCGGGCTGCTGCTGCTGGTGGAGGAGGAGGAGGAGGAGGAGGAGGAGCTGGGGGGGGGGCTCCGGGGCACAGTGCATCCTGTGGGGGCTGAAGGCTCCAGACCCCCCCCCCCTCCTCCCTCTAGGTAAAGAGCCGCAGCACCGGGACCGGACTCTGATGAGCGGAGCCGCCATGGAGGACTCAAGGTCTGTCGCCATGGAGCTGCTGGGGGGGGCGTCTCTGAGCAGCAGGGGGGGGGGCACGGACATGGAGCCTCGGTGTGTTGCCATGGAGCCCCGGTCCGTTGCCATGGAGCTGCTGGGGGTGTCTCTGTCCGGAGGGGCCTGGGTCTGCTGCCTGGCCACCACCCTGATGTCCACCTGGCTGACGCTGTCCACGGATCTGCTGCCCACGGAGCGCTACGAGCTGGGGCTGTGGGGCAGCTGCGTGGTGCAGGAGCTGGGGGGGGGGCAGGGCTGCCGGCCCTACGACTCCCTGCTGGGCCTGCCCCCCCCCGTCATGCTGGCCCGGGCCCTGATGCTGGCAGCGCTGGCGGCCGGGCTGCTGGGCCTGCTGCTCGCCGTGCCGGGGCTGCAGCTGGTCAACGGCTGCCCGGGGGGGGGCAAGAGGAGGCTGCGGGCGGGGGGGGGGGGGCTCAGCCTGGTGGCGGGGGTTCTGGTCCTGGTCCCGGTCTCCTACATCGCTCACATCACGGTGCTGCAGTTCCACGACGACTCGGTTCCTGAGGTGCTTCCGCGCTGGGAGTTTGGAGACGCGCTGTTCTGCGGCTGGACGGCCGGCGTGCTGCACCTGGCGGGGGGCGCCGTGCTGCTGGCGTCCTGCCGGGGGGGGCAGCCGGAACCCCCCAGGACCAGGACCAGGACCATGACCAGGACCAGATCCGTGTACGTGTGAGACTCTGTACGGACCTGAACCGGATCTCTGCTGGACCTGAATGTTTTTTCTCCATCAAGGTAAAACCAGAACCTCCTTCCTCTCCGTTACCATGACGACGTCTCATCATCATGTGACTGAACGGGTCTGACCTTTGACCCCACACTGATTATTATTGATCATTATTATTATTGTTTGTTTGTTACTATAGCAACTCGTCAATAATCGATCAGTTTATTGTTTCGTGTTCAATCAGATTCATTATTGATGATCAGATCAGATGATTGTAAACAAGCAGCTTGTTAATAAAGATGCAGAATTCAAACAAACCGATCGACCGATCTGGTGTCTTTATTGATCATTGATCGGTGATTGGCTCCTCTGGACCAATGAGAGCAGCCGTTGTTCTGCTGCAGCAACAATACTCTCATTCTCAACATCTGGACCCACATCAGTCCACCGCCGCGTCATCCTGTCACCACGGCAACGCAGCCAGCGGCCCACCATGTGACCACAGCTGCTGTACAGTGTGAGAACTAACCCTGTCAGGGAATATTATGGGATGTCAAAGCCCCTTCAGCCTTATAGCTGAGCTGGAGGTGAAGAGAACGAAGTGCACTGCAAAAACTCAAAATCTCACCAAGAATATCTGTCTTATTTCAAGTCAAAACAAATCAAATTCTACTCAAAATAAGACTTGTCACATAAAAAAGCAGCTTGTTTTTAGACACTTTTTACTTCTTTCAAGCAGATTTTCACTTGAAATAAGTAGAAAAATCTGATAGTGGAGCAAGTTTTTCTTCCTTATTACAAGCACAAAAAACTTACTTTCACTGGCAGATTTTTCTACTTATTTAAAGTGAAAATGATCTAAAGACAAGTTCATTTTTAGGTGATGAGTCTTATTTTAAGTGGAAAGAGATTAGTTTTGACTAGAAATGAGACATTTTGACAAGAAATAAGACAAATATTCTTGGAAAGATGTAGAGTTTTTGCAGTGTGGACTCGGATCAAAGTTCCTTCTCTTTAATTACTCTTTTCCGTTTCAGACAATAGAGCGGTGGTTTGATATAAACCTATGAGCGAGTGGACGAGCTCCCAGCAGGACGTCAACACACACACCCTGACACACACACACACACACACACACCCTGACATTGTTTCAGACTCAGTTCTCATCAAGAACCCAAACAGGGAAACTCTGCCCGTCGCTGCCAACACAGACAAACCTGCAGCTCTGCACTTCCTCCTGGTGCAAGATGTGTTCACCAGACTTGACGGAGAACACACACACACAACCACAGAGAGACACACAACCACACACACACAGGTTGGTCCTCTACTGATAAAAACACATGTGAACCATCATGAAGCCTCCTCTGGTCCAGGACCCTGAACCGGTTCTGGAGCATATTTTACTAAACGGTTTTAAATCCTCTTCTCACTCTGTTTGCAGCAGCTTAAAGCCCCGGTACGGAGCTTTTAACTGGATAGGCTAAAGTCTCTGGTTTCTGCTGATGTGTCTCTGTTTCCTACAACAGCAAATGAGCCCATCAGAGTGAAGATATTTCTAAGTCGTCTAACTCTATACCTCTGGAAGGCATGGTCGGGTCGGACCACATTAGATACATCACGCTGCTAAAAAAAAAGAAGGAAGTCCCGTCTTCTTTCTGACGTTTCCAAAAATAATCTACACAAACGTCTTCATGACAGTGGGAAATGCATCTTCATTCCACCGCCAAAACCAACACTACATGAAAAGTCTGTACAGGGGCTTTAAGGAAATGTCGGGCTATCTGGACCTTCAAACGTAGATTTTCAGAGACACACTACAAACCGAGGGCTATGACAAGTTTCCCAGAATGCATCTCGCGGCAACCGGCAGCTGTTTTATTTCTCACTGTAGCGCTGTTATTACGTCACTTTGTTAAGTTTTAATATTTTTTCATGCGAGAAAGTAGCTTTTTAGATCCCAATGTGAGGTCGGTTTATCCACATGAGGCTGTTTAGACGTTTGCTCCGATGTTTTTGGGAGAAGTGAAGCTCCACCTGTGGAGCAGATCAACGGCTCGTCACAGAGACACCACCCGTCCAGAGAGCTGGTCAGCCGGCCAACCTCCGTCGTCATCCCGGGGGGAAAGACGATCGCTAATTAACTTACCCACAGGTTTTTAGAGGTTTACCGTCGGGGAGTTACATTCTTTTTAGGAGATAAATGTTGGTCTCATTGATGAAATGTAACAATTGTGGCAGTCACATTAGTTTGTTTGAATTAAAAAGCTTCATGTGTGTATTGGACAGAGGAGCAGCGCTGCCTCGGGGCTCTGGAGCCTACGGACAGAAACCACCACATTTACATCTATAAATAAATGTTTTACAATCAATCAGTCTGCATTAAGTTTTATTTTATTTTGTTAAGTTAACATGGTTTTGAATACAGGATTTGTGGCAAAAGCTTGTCACGTCTGCTTATGTGAAAGCCAGCAGAGACTACTGATGACGTATGTAGCTCAGTTTCAAGGGGCAAGGGTTAAGGGCAAGGTTTAAGGGGTAGGGGTAGGGTTAAAAATTAGAATTGGAATTGGGCAGTTGTCTCTCAGCTGGAGGTTAGAGGTTAGTTATCGCTGCTGCTCAGTGACAGTGTGTCAGAGAGACGTGTCTCAGGTCGGGACGTTGAGTCGACGCCTCCACGGCTCCAGGAGGAACGTGGTTTGGACCAGTGGAGGCTGGAGGTGGAAACGTTTGTCCAGAAGCTCAGAACTCATTGTTGAGTCTCAGGAAGGAAAGAAAGAACGGGTTGAATCTTAGAAAAACAGCCACTGGGAACACCAGAAGTCATAAATCCTGAGTTCCATTGTGGTGGAAATTTGCTGTGATTAGAATTCTCCTTGTAATAAGTAGTATACACCTGTTAACTCCATTAGTGGAGACATGACAACAACAAACCTGGAGCCAGAGGAAGGACACCAGAGGAAGGACACTAGGATGACCCACGGACGCACGCACCTTGTTTACTAACTCATCTAGTACATTCCTATATCGAGGTACAACAACAACTGGGGTGTAACACATCTGTTGAATTGTTTTGCTAAAAGTGCCTGTAGTAATGAAGCAACCAGAGTCCTAAAGTGAGGAATAAGAAGTTCTGGGGGCTGAGCCGCTATCTGCTGTGTAGTTCTGTGTTGCTGCCTCTCCAGTCTTGTTCTTTGACTCTCCACTGGCAGAACCAGAATTTCCACGACACCATAAACACATCGCCAGAGTTCAGACGAAGCAGCGCTTAGAGCACTGGAAAAGAGAGTAACGTCACCACCATTGACTCCCATGGTTAAACCTCATGGCAGGATATGGGTATTGCAAAAACGCCCAGAAAACCCATTTACTCCAAGTGTGTTGGCCACTTGCTTGTAAATTGATGAAAACGGCCGTGTTTTTGTTTTTAGGTGACTTGGTCATATCAGATTATACTTATAATTTGTTTATTATAAAATGTAGATTGAAACATTCATGTAGAAAACTGTTTTTTTTTTACTCGCCTATGTGTTAATGTTTACTGTATCTGTAAAGGATCTTCAATAATGCTATTAACGTGGGTGATCTATAAATGTCCTTAAATTATTGAAAACACCACACTTGCTCATTCACCAACAATGCAGAGATGTCAGTTCTTGGGCGCTTTTGCAAAACCCATATTCCTCCACCAGGGGGCGCTTCCATTGGACCAATGCTGTCCTTACTCTCTTTTCCAGTGCTCTTTCCAGTGCTGAGCTCAGACCAGGCCACGCCCCCCAGCACCAATAACCACCTCCTATAGGCCGAATCTTCTTTTTTTATTTATTTATTTATTTTTTAGAAACTTAAGTCATCATGGTGCAATACAATTCAAGGCCGAATCTTCTTGTTGTTTACATTCTACTTCCAGGTAGAAAACCAGCACGTAATGTGAATGAGAACAGTAGTAACGAACGAGAGTTTAGCTATATATCATATTTTTCACGTTCTATCACCGTTTAGACAAATCTGAAATGATTGAAGAAACATTACTATTTCTGTGTGTGTGTGTTTTGTGTTGCTATGTGTTGTATTTATTCAGTTTGGGGGAATCACGGTGTCTAGAAAGCATCAGTGGCTCAGCTGACAGGGACAGCTGACGGTAGCTAAACTAACAGCAGCTAAGCTAACAGCAGCTAAGCTAACGCATTATACACGTAGATGCCGCCTCTGACGCTGCTGCCCATTGGAACGGATCGCCGCCGCTGCTGCCATCTTGAGGGGGTGGAAGTATGCGTTTTGTTATGTTTTGTTTTACCTCGTACTGCCGTTTGTGACATGACGTCATCTGCGTTTTTACCATAGGAACTCCCCCTCAAGATGGCGGCTGTGATGACGTGCCTGACAAGCCTGAATGCAGCATCTACACGTATCTATGAAGCTAACAGCGGTACCTAAGCTAACGGCAGTAGCTAAGCTAACATCAGCAGCTAAGCTAACACCAGGACGTCAGCTGTTGAAACCCTCCCGTTGTGGGACACGACATGAAACTACTCCAGTTAGCTCAGTCATGTTGTAACTCAGATATCCACTGGAGAAAATATTTTTTCATGGACCGTTTATTGAGTCACTGAGTTATTAAAGTTAAACAGGTAGCTAACGGTTAGCCATGCTAATCTATGATAACCATGACTGATTACAAAATTGTGCACACATAAATAGTAATGTTTGTCCAATCATTGGTTTTATAGACTTTACAAACATCAGATTAGTCTAAACATTGATATAGTGACATGTAAATGAGATATATATAGTGAAACATGCTGGTTTTCTACCAGGAAGTAGTTGTAAACAACAAGGCCATTCTATTGGCTGTCCATCCACCTGCTCAACTCGCTACCTCTAAGCTCCGCCCACTTACTGTCAACCTGTCACCTGTCACTCACCCCAGGGGGCTGATGGGAAATCTGCTCCTTCCAACAGGAAACTCACTTCAGACCCAGTTACTCATCGGCTTCATGCTTTTATTTTGAAAAACCTTTAAGAAACTTGATTTGAAAACAACAACACTTTAAGCCTTATTCACTGTGTGTGTGTGTGTGTGTGGTTGTGCGTGTGTGTGTGTGTTTATGCCACACTGGTCACATTGTTCCCAGTTTTGTAACAGTTGGAACAAAAGATCCAGTTTCATCCGAGTCCAACAGCAACAGAGACAGGAAGTCATTCAGCTGAGTGTGTGTGTGTGTGTGTGTGTGTGTGTGTGTCTTGTTTTTCTATATCACATGAATAAACTCCAACTGAGGTAAAAGCAAAGTGTGTGTCTGTGTGTGTGTTGACGTGTTTTCTGCCGCCACATGGCGAGAGGAAGGAACTGCTGGTCGTCATGGTGATGATGATGTTTGTTTTTACAAACGTATAAAATTATTTTTTATGCAACAAAAAGTCACAAGAAATCGTCCAATCAGGAGCCACCGTGGGCGATGACATCATTGTCTCTTCACTACAACACGTCCATGGAGGTTTAAAAATAAAACAGCTGCAGGGTTTCCTCTGAGCGGAGGGGGCGTGGCCTCCGACTGTCTGTCACTCAGCCGTCCTCCTCCGCCCGTCGCCCCTGGTAACCGTCCATCAGGCTCCTGTAACAGCGTTGCCACGACGTCAGCGTCTTCCTGTTCCAGATCCAGACGGCCGACGTGACGCCGCCGCTCAGCGCCGCCAGGTACTTGACCATGAACACGGTGGCGTCCGGCGTCTCCGGCGCCGCGTCTCCACCGGGACACGGGACGCCGAAGCGTCTGCAGGTCCTGGCGCGCCACGCCGCCTCCCACCGCGGCCGCATGGCCAGCTCGTACGTGTAGCAGCCGACCAGAGCGGCGGCGGCGGCCGTGGACAGGGCGGCGAACACGCCGATCCGCAGCATCAGCTTGTCCAGCGTCTCCGTGGCGACGCCGGCGAGCTTCATGATGCGGCGGATGCGGCGGAGCGACACGAGGGCGGCGAGCAGGAAGCCGGCGCCGAGCAGGAGGCAGACGAGCTGCGGCGCCAGGACGAAGCGCCGCAAGTCGTCGGCGCCGTAGACGCCCACGGAGCAGACGCCGCTGAGCGGGTCGCCCTCCACCCGCCCCGTTGCCAGGACGACGGCGGTCGCCGCCGCCGGGACGGTCCAGGCCGCCAGGTGGAAGAGCGGCGCCTGGGCCTCGACGGCCTCGCCGCTCCACTTCCTGCTCGCCGACAGGAACCAGGCGAGCGCCAGCAGCAGCCGCCAGGCGGCGCCGGCCAGGCTGCTGAAGTAGAGGACGGTGAAGACGGCGGCGCAGCCCGGGCTCGCCGCGCCCTGCGCCACCGTCCTGAAGCCGCCCGCCGTCCGCCGCTCCTCGCACGCCACGGCATCCGGCAGCAGGAAGCCCGCCACGTGGACCAGCGCCACGGCGAGGGAGCAGCCGGACAGGAAGACCACGGGCCGGTCCGGGTACCGCAGCCGGCGCCGGTCCACCAGGTACGTTACCACGGTGACGAGCGAGCTCACGCCGCTCAGCACGGCCCCGACGCCGACCACGACCCGGATCCGCTTCGCCTCCTCGCCGCCGAACCACAGGAGGCCGTCCGGGTCGGAGCGCTCGCACGGCGCCGCGCAGTCCCTCGCCGCCAGGAAGCGGTAGCCGAGAGACCGGGGAACCTGGACGAGTTAATTATTCATTCATTAATTAATTAATTAATGAATTAATTTATGTTGTTTTACATCAAGGAAACTCAACTGACACGAGTTAGACCACGGGTTATATCTACCAAACACCAGAAATACACAAATATCTGTTCTGAGACTGAAGAACGTTACTTTTTTTTTTTTTTTTAATTGAGTAAAAAAAGGGGTAAAATTTCTTTAAAAAAAAGTTTAAAATTTGTGACACAACAAAAGTGGCACAATTTCTCCAAAAACGTTTTCTAGTTAAAAGTGTTAGAAATTCTCAACAAAAAGAAAACGTTTTTTAAAAACCTAGGAAAAAAATGGTAAGATTTCTTTAAAAACTAAATTTAAAATTTTCTAGAAAAAATTGGCAAAATTTCACAAAAACTGTTTTTTTTAAATTCTAGAAAAAGTTGTACAATTTCTCCAAAACCGTTTAAATAATTCTAGAAAAAAGTGGTAAAAATTCTGAAAAAAAAGTTTAAAAAGTGGTTTAAGATTTAAAAAAAAGAAAAGAAAAGTGGTTAACATTTCTAAATTTAATTTTTTGGGGGAAAATTCTAGAAAAAAGTGGTACAATTTCTAAAATAAAAAAAAATTATTACAAAAAAAAGTTTAAACATCTCTAGAAAAAAGTGTTAAAATTTCAATAGGGTTAGGGTTAGGGAAAAGTACATCCACTCACCTGTAGCTGCGTGGGGCAGGTGAAGGCCTCGTGGCGCCGGGTCGTGGTCGTGGTCGGGCCGGCGGCGGTCGGCTCGGTGCCGGTCGTGTTCTGACCGACGCAGATCTCCCCGGCGCCGTGGACCGGCAGCTTCTGGCAGCGCAGCCGGTCCGGCCAGCGGAAGCCGAAGCGGATCATGACCGGCTCACAGCCGCGCCGCGCCCGCTCACACAGCGCCCGGCAGGGCGGCAGCGGCCGCGGCAGCAGCGTGCAGACCGGCGCGTACATGGCGCACAGGAAGAAGCGCAGGTCCGGCGAGCAGCGCAGCGCCACCAGCGGGTAGAACTGGTGCACCTCCAGCCCCGCCTCCACCTGGTCGCCGTGGCCCAGCAGGTTGGGCATTATGGTCTGGTTGTAGGGAAGACCGGAGCACAGCGGGATGGACACGGGCCGGCACAGACCGTGGTCTGGGACTGGGACCTCCGGGATCTGGACCGAGATCTGGTCTGGGATCTGGTCCTCCTCCTCAGGACGACTGGGACCGGGCCAGAGGAGGAGGAGCAGGAGGATCACGGAGACCAGGGGAACACAGGAGGTGCAGAAACCCAACATGACTGACCAGGAGGAGGAGGAAGAAGAGGAGGAGGATGAGAGGAAGAAGGAGAAGTGGAAGAAGAGAGGAGGAGAAGAGGAGGAGAGGAGATGAAGAAGAGGAGAGGAGGAGGAGGAGGAAAGGAGATGAAGAAGAGAAGAGGAGATGAAGGAGAAGAGGAAGAAGAGAGGAGGAGAAGAGGAGGAGAGGAGAGGTGGAGGAGAAGAGAGGAAGAAGAGGAAGAGGAAAGGAGAGGAAGAAGACGAGAAGGAGAGGTGGAGGAGAAGAGAAGAGGAGATGAAGGAGAATAGGAAGAAGAGAGGAGGCGAAGAGGAGGAGAGGAGAGGTGGTGGAGGAGAGGAGATAAAGAAGAGGAGGAGAGGAGGAGGAGGAAAGGAGAGGAAGAAGAAGAGGAGAGAAGAGGAAGAAGAGGAAGAGGAAGAAGAGAGAAAGAGAAGAGGAGGAGGAGAAGAGATGAAGAAGAGGAAGAAGAGGAGAGGAGTAGAGGAAGAGGAGGAGGAGGAGAGGAGGAACCAGAGGTCTGGAGTCAGGATTCAAACATCAGCTCTGTAGGAAGCACAAGATCCAAAGTCTCTGGTCCCTGGTCTCTGGTCTAGGTCCGTAGTTCTGGTCTCTGGTCCTGGTCCAGGTCTCTGGTCCTGGTCCTGGTCTCTGGTCCTGGTCCAGGTCTCTGGTCCTGGTCCAGGTCTCTGGTCCTGGTCCAGGTCTCTGGTTCTGGTCTCTGGTCCTGGTCCAGGTCTCTGGTCCTGGTCTCCTCTCAGTCCTTCAGTCTCTGACAGGATGAGCTCCTCTCTCTCTCTCTGTCAGAAGGTGAAGTGACGGCTCTGAGGGGGTCGGGGTCTCATCCAATCACAGGCTCTGTTCGTTACCGTGGTGAAGCGGGGGGGCGGGGCCAGAACCCTTCACTATTTAAATAAACCTCCTCTGGTTTTAGTAAAAAGATATTTTCAAAGTAAAAGTCCACATAAGTTATTACCTTTACATCAACACATTGGGAAGTTTCAAAATAAAAGCAGAAAAATTTAATAAGAACACAAAAACACAACATTCGTTTGAGATCTATCTATGACACAACGTTATAAGTTATAATGTTAGGATATATACATATAAATATATTATGTATTTGTGTAAATGTCGTTAATTATCTCGTTAATCTGTGAACGCAACACGCCTCTGACCCAGACGACGAGCTGGAGCGCTAAATGTCGCTTCTACGTTGAGTTTCGTGCAGGAAGTCGAGGACGAGCGAAGACGTAAAGTTTGTGGAGACAAAACAAACAAAGAAAGAAGAATGAGACAAACAAAGGTTGCGGTTCGGACTTCAAAGCGGCGGCGGCGAGCTGTGATTTATTAATGATGACGTTTGTTCCAGCGGCGGCGTGAATGAATTTCTGTCATCAAACGGAAAAGGAGTCGTTGAATATGCAGAGAGAGACAACCGTCTCTTTTATCTCACTAATCAATCACACGGCGTCCTGTCAGTCAACGCCACCTCTCCGTCTGTCAGTCTGCTTGTTCTATAAATATTTAAACATCAACACGATGAAAACAAGTGGACGATCAGACGATTCGCTGTCAACACACGTCAACAAAGAGTTTGTCTGCTGCAACAAAACACTGTTCATGTCCTGTTAGCATAGCGGCTAACATCGTTCCTCCAGCTTCTCACGTCGTTAGGGTTAGCTCACCACCAGCATTTATCAGCCAATGAGGTTGTTTCATTAGTTTTTATTTAGTTTTTAAGTGGGCGGAGCCTCTTTGACCTTCCTGCTGCCAACAGACGTTAACACAACAAGAAAAAGTTGAATAGGCTAATCAAATCGACTGCTACACCTGAATCCACGGAGGCGCTAACCAGAAGCTAATGAGAAGCTAACCAGAAGCTAACACATCAATAAAGTTGTACAAGTCCAAGTTGAAGTGAAGTGAAGGAACTTTCTGAAAACACTTTAATCTTCTTCAGAGGTTCAGTCATTATTCATGAGCAGCAGCGTCAGGGGAACTCCTCCGGGGGGAAACAGGATTTAATCTGCTAACACATGCTAAATAATGCTAACGAATGCTAACAGGAGGAGAGGGGGGGTGGGGTGTGTGTGGGGGGGTAAACTGTTCAGACCATGGATCTATAATAAGAAGATAATATAATACATCCATGGTTCAGACTGAAGCAACATTTTCTATTTAACTCAACAACAATCTGCATCCTCACCGTTAGCACTGTTAGCATGTAGCTCATGCTGACACCAAGAAAAAGCAGGTAGATGACATCACACCACCTGCTGCTAAAGCTCTGATGATGTCACAGCGAGGGGGGGGAGGGGCTGAGTCACACTGTAAAACTTCTACTGATGCTACTCAAGTTAACTTTAGAGTTTTAATTCCCTCATGTTGAACTGTTGTCTCAGTTTGTCCCTTCACACTCTCCGTCCCACATCGTGCTTTTACTTTGAAGGCCCGTCCCACATCGTGCTTTTACTTTCTCTCAGTCTGATGCTTCGTCGTCGTGGTCACCAGCACTTGGCGAGCGGCAGCAGCGAGGGTTTGCGCCTGCGGCCCGGGTTGTAGATGTCCCTGACCTCCGTCTCCAGACGAACGCCCGGGACCTTGAAGATGGACACGGCTGGAAGACGCAGAGGAAGGAGCACGCCGTTAAAATATAAAGGTTCAATAAATAAATAAATAACCCTCTACGACTGTGTGAGCGCCGCGTAGCTACCGTCTCTGAGGTGCATGATGGGAGGAGGCAGCGTGCTGAAGTACGGGTGCTGCATGGCGTCCTGGGCGGAGACGCGGTCGTCAGGGAAACCCCTCAGCATCCTCTGGACCAGGTCCTCGGTCTTGAAGGGAAGCTGGTTCAACCTGATCCAGGGTCAGATCCTGTTAGCGTCTTTATCTCTGATATCTGAAGTTTCTAACCATTAATATTTCATTATCGATAATTTAAACGATTAATCGATTAGTTGTTTGGTCAATAAAATGTTATAAAATGTTAAAAACATCAACCAGTGTTTCTCAAACCACCAGACGACGTCCTCTAATGTCTTGTTTTGTCCACAAACCAAAGAGAGACTCAGTTTATTGTCATAAAGGAACAAAGAAACCAGAAATATTCACATTGAAGAAGCTGGAATCAGAGAATTTTGACTTTTTTTCTTTAAAAAACTACTGAAACTGATTATTAGATTAATAATCGATTATTGTTTAGCGTCCTCAGGTCTCTCACCTCCTCCAGACGCTCCTGAACGGTTTGGGCTCTGACCGATGGAACCACTCTGAGGACAAAACACCACCAGTGTTAGTGGACATGCTAACATGCTAAGCTAACGGTGGACATGCTAACATGCTAAGCTAACGGTGGCGGGTAAGGCTAAACTCACCTGGTTTGTAATTGGGCAGCAGACTGACCCCAGGCCACTTGTCCTCAGACGGGACGCCAAGGACCTGAAGACACAGAGACAGGACTGGTTAGACTGGAGGAGGAGGAGGAGGAGGAGGAGGGAGGAAGGAGGAGGAAGGAGGAAGAAGGAGGAAGAGGAGGAAGGAGAAGAGAAGGAGGAAGAAGAGGAGGAGGAGGAGGAAGGAGAAGAGAAGGAGGAAGAAGAGGAGGGGGAGGAAGAAGAAGTGGAGGAGGAAGAAGAGGAGCAGGAGGAAGAGGAGGAGGAGGAAGAAGGGAGAGGAGGAGGAAGAGGAGGAGGAGGAGGAGGAGGAGCAGCAGCTTTGGTTCTTGTCTCGTTACCGTCCAGATCCTCTGCAGTTGGTCGAAGACGTCGGTGACTCCGGGGAACGCCGGCGCTCCCTGCAGCATCTCGATGAAGATGCACCCGGCGCCCCTGGTTCAAACACAACAACTTTATTGATCGTCCCGACATCGACAGTGACATCATCAGCAGCAGGTGGAGCTCACCACATGTCCAACGGCGTGGAGTAGTGGGTGGAGCCTAGCAGGACGTCAGGAGGACGGTACCACAGCGTCACCACCTCAGAGGAGAAGGTCTGGCTGGGGATGGACTGGGACCGGGCCAGACCTGAACCAGAACCACATCCTCACTTAAAGGGATACGCCAACATTTTTTTCGTGTCTTGCCTCACTCCCGAGTCCATGATCAGCAGATAGACACCATCCTTTCGACTGTGCGTGCAGTAACAAGGGAGATAGAGCCGTATCGCCGTAATTAGCTTAGCTCAAACGCTGGAAGTGTATAGGTAGTGTTAGCCTGCCTCCACCTAAAGTCACTAATTAGCTTAGCTCAAACGCTGGAAGTGTATAGGTAGTGTTAGCCTGCCTCCACCTAAAGTCACTAATTAGCTTAGCTCAAACGCTGGAAGTGTATAGGTAGTGTTAGCCTGCCTCCACCTAAAGTCACTAATTAGCTTAGCTCAAACGCTGGAAATGTATAGGTAGTTAGCCTGTCTCCACCTAAAGTCGCTAATTAGCTTAGCTCAAACGCTGGAAGTGTATAGGTAGTGTTAGCCTGCCTCCACCTAAAGTCGCTAATTAGCTTAGCTCAAACACTGGAAGTGTATGGGTAGTGTTAGCCTGCCTCTTCGTCTCAGAGCTGACAAAACTCTCCGGTAAGGCATCTTGAGCGGTCAAATGCCGGTAACGGGACGAGATCGCTCAAAACGGAGCGTTCAAGCAAAGACGGTTTATTTTGGTTCAAGCTAGCTACATCGAGGGTAGGTTAGCTTCCTATTTCAAAGTAAAAGCACAAATTCTATCGTCATGGTTTTCTCTATGTAAAGGGCAACAGGTGTTTTATTTTGTGAAAGTTACCGGAAGTGCGCTGCTGATTTCGGCTCGGGTAGGAGGCAGGCTGACACTACCTATACACTTCCAGTGTTTGCGCTAAGCTAATTTGCGACTTTAGGTGGAGGCAGGCTAACACTACCTATACACTTCCAGTATTTGAGCTAAGCTAATTAGCGACTTTAGGTGGAGGCAGGCTAACACTACCTATACACTTCCAGCGTTTGAGCTAAGCTAATTAGCGACTTTAGGTGGAGGCAGGCTAACACTACATACTTCCAGCGTTTGAGCTAAGCTAACTTTGGGTGGAGGCAGGCTAACACTACCCATACACTTCCAGCGTTTGAGCTAAGCTAATTAGCGACTTTAGGTAGGAGGCAGGCTAACACTACACTTCCAGCGTTTGAGCTAAGCTAATTAGCGACTTTAGGTGGAGGCAGGCTAACACTACCATACACTTCCAGAGTTTGAGCTAAGCTAATTAGCAACTTTAGGTGGAGGCAGGCTAACTCTACCTATACACTTCCAGTGTTTGAGCTAAGCTAATTACGGCGATACGGCTCTATCTCCCTTGTTACTGCACGCACAGTCGAAAGGATGGTGTCTATCTGCTGGTCATGGACTCGGGAGTGAGGCAAGACACAAAACATTTGGGGGTCTTGGCTCAGCGTGGTGGTGGCCGTGGCTCTACTTGGGGGGGCGTGTCTTACCGAAGTCGGCCAGCTTGAGCTCCCCCAGGTAGCTGATGAGCAGGTTCTGAGGCTTCAGGTCTCGGTGCAGGATCCTGCGGCCGTGGATGTAGCCGAGGCCGCGCAGCAGCTGGAACATGAACACCTGGAACCACAGGGGGGGGGGGGTTACCTGATGACCTCACACAGCGTAGCAGTAACCACGGCGACCAGGGCGGAGTCTTACCCGGACGTTGTGCGAGTGCAGACCTCCAGGGTGTTGGGTCATGTACTGGGCCAGGTCCGTCTGCTGCCATGGCAACGCATCAACACATGAGAGAGCAGCTCATCACCATGACGACATACCCCCCCCCTCCTCCTCCTCCCCCTTCTTCTTCTGCCTCTTCCTTGTTCCTTCTCTTCCTCCTCCTCCTCTCTCTCTCTCTCCCTCCTTCTCCTTCCTTCCTCTTCCTCCTCTCTCTCTCTCCCTCCTCCCCCTTCTTCCTTGTTCCTTCTCCTCCTCCTCATCTCTCTCTCTCCCTCCTCCCCCTTCTTCCTTCTCCTCCTCTCTCCCTCCTCCTCCCCCTTCTTCTTCCGCCTCTTCCTCCTTCCTTCTCTTCCTCCTCCTCCTCTCCCCCCCCATCATCATCATGCACACACATTCACATTCACACATTACAGGAACCCTGGACTCTTGCATACACCTTGACTTTTAATTCTATAATACGTATGATGTTTCTTTTAATGTATGATTTGTCTAAGTATGATATGTGTTGAGTGGGATTGTGGGGATTGTGGAGCTGCTGTGCAGCACAAATTTCCGTAAGGTCTTTTAAGTTTCTTTCTCTTCTCCTCCTCTCTCCTTTCTCCCTCCTCCTACCCCCTCTTCCTCGTTCCTTCTCTTCTTCTTCCTCCCTCCTCCTCCTCCACCCTCCTCCTCCTCTTCTCCCCCTCCCTCTTCTCCTCCCTCCTCCCTCTTCCTCCTTTTCTTCTCCCCCTCTGTCCTCCTCCTCCCCCTCTGTCCTCCTCCTCTCTCCTTTCTCCCTCTTCTCCTCTCTCCTCCCCCCTCCTCCCTCCACTCACCACGTACTCGAACACCAGGGTGAGTGAGTCTCTGGCGTGGATGATGTCATGGAGGACGACGACGTTGGCGTGTTTCAGACCCTTGAGCAGAGACGCTGCACACACACACACACACACACACACACATGAACCCAGGTTGTGTGTGTGACATCATCATCCAGGTGAGTTGATCTGATTGGTCGATCACCTTCTCTGATGGCGGTGAACGGAACGCCTTCCTCCGTCTTCATACGGATAACCTTCAACGCCACGAGCTGCCCGTTGATCCTGGAGGAGGAGTAGGAGGAGGAGAGGAGGAGGAGAGAGGAGGAGAGGAGAGGAGGAGAGAGGAGGAGGAGAGGAGAAGAGAGGAGGAGGAGGAGAGAGGAGGAGGAAAGAGGTGGAGGAGGAGAGGAGGAGGAAGGAGGAGGAAAGAGGTGGAGAGAGGAGGAGGAGCAGGAGGAGGAGGAGGAGAGAGGAGTGGAGGAGGAGGAGGAGAAGAAAAAGGAGGAGGAGGAGAGAGGAGGAGAAGAAAAAGGAGGAGGAGGAGAGAGGAGGAGCAGGAGGAGGAGGAGAGAGGAGTGGAGGAGGAGGAGAGAGGAGGAGAAGAAAAAGGAGGAGGAGGAGAGAGGAGGAGAAGAAAAAGGAGGAGGAGGAGAGAGGAGGAGGAGGAGGAGGAAGAGGAGGAGAGAAGAGGAGGAGGAGGAGGGAGGAGGAGGAGGAGGGAGGAGGAGGAGATGAGAGGAGGAGGAGGAAGAAGATAAAGGAGGAGGGAGGAGGAGGAGAGAGGAGGAGGAGGAAGAAGAAGGAGGAAGAGGAAGAAGAAGAAGAAAAAGGAGGAAGGAGGGAGGAGAAGAGGGAAGAGGAGGAAGAAGACGTCACTGTGATACTGTGATGTCACAGCAGTAACCTGCATAGATACACATAGCCGCCTTCTGCTTCTCAGCGTACGTCAACACGGCGGCCATCTTGGTCAGGGGTTTCTGACCATAGACATATAAACGTCTGACCAGCAGTCAGACCCTGTAGAACATGTTTCAGTGTATTTATGCATGTGGGTGTGTGTCTGAGTATATAAGTGTATGTTTAATATATAAATAAAAATGTTTTCAAAAAAAATAAAAATAAAAATTTTTGTTTTTTTGTTGTTGAATCATAAATATATGCCCGACATTTATAATAAACCAAATGTCTTGAGAATCAGTTGAATATTCAGAGAGTTGTGGTGATGTTAATGGTTGATAGACCTCTAACGGTGCGTTCACACCAAACGTGATGGACGCGATGCCATCGCCCGTAACGCGAGTATCGCGTCGCTTGACACATTTGTCACATTTTTCACCATCACTTCATCGCGCTATGATGCAACCCACCTCCCGCTATTTTCTTTCTCTCGTCAACCATGGCTGAGAAATATTAATAAATATAAATACATATGAAATATTCACAAGGAGGAAGCTGTAGGTCCTCTGACCCTCTGCAGGCATTGTCTTTTTTATTACAATCGCGGTAAAAGTACGACTGTCGTAAAGCTCCGGGAAACGGCCATGGATGTATATTATTGATCTGAGGAAAACACACACAGCCTCGGGTGTTTTTTTTTTTTTACACAGCCACAGGTTCTCTGTAGGAGGGTCTGGTGAGCGAGACTACAGCCACAGTAATCTTCTCCACCATGTTTTGAAATGTGTGTCTGCAGCTGTGTCGGTGACGTGGTTGAATATCAACACTGATTGGATGTCGCGGCACAGCGTCACGCGATGCCGCTTGAAAAGTTCAAATTTTTCAACTTCAAGCGATGGACGCGATGATGCGATGGCTGCGATGGACGCGCCATCGCGTGTCATCGCGTCATTTACATTGACTTTTAATGGAAAGTTGTGGCGTTCATCGCGTCCATCGCGTTTGGTGTGAACGCACCGTAATGCAGGAAGTAGACACGGCTTCCCCCTGACCAAGATGGCCGCCGCGTTGACGCATCGTTCCAATGGACAGCAGTCCAGAGTAACCTGAAGCGGCGTGTGGTGCGTTCACTGACCTGTAGCGGTGTGTGGTGCGTTCACTGACCTGTAGCAGTGTGGTGCGTTCACTGACCTGTAGCAGTGTGGTGCGTTCACTGACCTGCTGATGCCCTTGTACACGGAGGCGTACGCTCCCTCTCCCAGTTTCTCCAGACTGACGTAGGACTGAGCCGTTCCGAACCGCAGCCCTGCTTTCTGAGCACACACACACCTGTTACACACCATGATGTCATCATACACGCCTCATGATGTCATCATCATCATCATCATCATGTCAGAAGATGAAGAAAAAGTAGTAGAAACTGACCCAGGTGAAGTGGTCGTCGTGGTCGTCTTGGTCGTCGTGGCAACGCACCCCCAGCGGGTCGCTGTTGCTGCGTCCTCGTCGACCTTTGACCCGTGGAACCTGCAGCGTGCTGAACCAATGAGGAGGCGGCTCCGCCTCCCGCTGACACACACACACAAGTTTTTTCAAAATAAAAGCATGAAGCAGATTAATAACTCACTTTGTTTCTGTTTGACTGATCAATGAACAAAATCAACCAGACGATCAATAACCAACGTGTTATAATCAATAATCTACATGTTATAATCAGTAATTGACATATTATAAACACTGTAACCAGCTGTTGGCTTCGTACCTCAGTCGGAGGAAGAGAAGTTGAACTTCTACTTTTCCTCAAGCTCAGCTCCTCCATCTTCACCTCCTCCTCCTCTTCATCTCTCCCCCCTTTCTCCTCCTCCTCCTCCTCCTCTCCACAGCAGCACCTCCTCACCCACCTCCTCATGTCCTCCATCTTCTCTCCTTCTCCTCAGACTCCTCTCTCTCTCTCTCCTCTCTCTGTGTCTCATATGACTCACATGGTCAAGACGAGCAAACAGGATCCCATGATCACCACACACACACACTCACACAGACAGACTCACACTCACACAGACACACACACACACAGACACACACACACTGACAGACTCACACACACACAGACAGACTCACACTCACACAGACACCAGCTGTTCAGAACAAAGCCGTCCATTCAACACTGTGTGTGTGTGTTGCAGCTTTGTGTCTCTGTCGCCCCCCAGTGGCCACTCTCATATATACATGTCATATATACACATATGTGTGGTGGCCATTTTTTGTTATTTCCATAAACTAGAAGTTTTCAGCCATTCATAACTCAGATCAAAAGTTATGGGCATTTTAATCTATTATGACCAAAAAACTGAAAGGTGAGAAAAATGGCTTTAACTAGAACGTTGCTGTTTTAACCCTCTAAAGAAAAGTGTTTTACAAAACATTAAACAGCTTCTGAACCGTTTATGATAGAGACGAGCTGTAACCTGTATCTGAATCGTGTGATGTTCTGCTTTCCGAGGGTCCTTGAATGGTGCCTCTATGACAAGAAGGGGCCGTATAGGGAGCGTGTAATCACATGGTACGGGAACAGACACTAACCGAGCGTAGCATCGATGCTAGACAGAACGTAGCATCGATGCTAAACCGAACGTAGCATCGATGCTAAACAGAACGTAGCGTCGATGCTAAACAGAACGTAGCGTCGATGCGAAACAGAACGTAGCGTCGATGCGAAACAGAACGTAGCATCGATGCTAATCCGAGCGTAGCATCGATGCTAAACAGAACGTAGCATCGATGCTAAACAGAACGTAGCATCGGGCGTCAGTGCACAACGCGAAGCCCTGACCAAGCGTCAGTTTATGACGCGTGTGAGACTGCTCCCTGACACATCAGTCGAGCATAATCGCAGTCTGTGTGTTACAAGATCGTGTTTTATCCCCATATCGCAGTATAATAATATATAATATATATATAATTGCAAACTATAGGCTAGTGCAAAAACATGAATCATTTAGCCCTATGTGCAAGTGACATGTAACTCATCTTTTGTTTGAATGTTTTCAGTTTTTCTTTTTTTCTTTTTCTCATGTTGCGCCTCCCCTCAAACTCTCTGGCGCCCCCCAAGGGAGGCGCACCTCACACTTTGAAAACCCCTGTTATATACTATATACTACTACGGTATATATACGTGTGTGAGTGAGTGATGACTGGACACCTGAGGACTTTTCTCAGCCTTTAATCAACAGGTAGACACTCTGCAGTAGAAGCCCCGCCCCCTGGCTGTTAGCCCCACCCCCTCTCTGCAGTAGAAGCCCCGCCCCCTGGCCGTTAGCCCCGCCCCCTCTCAGCTCCTCCCGCTCTCTGCAGTAGAAGCCCCGCCCCCTGGCTGTTAGCCCCACCCCCTGGCTGTTAGCCCCGCTCTCTGCAGTAGAAGCCCCGCCCCCTGGCTGTTAACCCAACCCCCTGGCTGTTAGCCCCACCCCCTGGCTGTTAGCCCCGCCCCCTCTCAGCTCCTCCTGCTCTCTGCAGTAGAAGCCCTGCCCCCTGGCTGTTAGCCCCGCCCCCTCTCAGCTCCTCCTGCTCTCTGCAGTAGAAGCCCTGCCCTCTGGCTGTTAGCCCCGCCCCCTCTCAGCTCCTCCTGCTCTCTGCAGTAGAAGCCCTGCCCCCTGGCTGTTAGCCCCGCCCCCTCTCAGCTCCTCCTGCTCTCTGCAGTAGAAGCCCCGCCCCCTGGCTGTTAGCCCCGCCCCCTCTCAGCTCCTCCGGCTCTCTGCGGCGCTGAGCACGGCGGCGACGGCGTCCTTGGCCTCCTGCAGCAGGTTCGCCGCTCGCTTCTCAGTCTGAGGCACAGACAACAACAATGACATCATCAACAACAATGACATCATCCCCAGCAGCAGCTGAGTGAGTTGACAGAGGAACGCCAGGACAGTGAACGCCTCACCGTGACCCTGAAGGCCTCGTCGGTCACGTCCTTCAGGTTGATCATCATGTTGTAGAACGCTCCAAACATGGCCGCCTCCAGCGCTCTGGCTGCCACCTGCAGAGGAAGGAGGAGACGCTGCTCATCTATCCACTTCCTCCATCCTTCCTTCCTTCTTTCCACAATCCTTTTCCCCTCCCTTGCTTCTTTCCTTCCTTCCTTCCCTTCATCCTCATTTCTTCTTCCTTCCTCTTTTGATCCAGTTGACCTGGGGCCTCATGTACTAAGACTTGCGTGGATTTCCTACTGAAACATGGCGTACGCCAGAATCCAGAAACTGTCGTACGCACAAAAAAAATCAGATGTATCAAAGTGTGCGTACGCATGGATCCAAGCACTTTTCTTTTGTTCGTCCCAATCAACTTGGAATTGAGCCACATGTAGAAGTGCCGATCTCCTCCCTGTCCACGCCTCCATGTAAATATGCAAATCAATGTAAATAAGGCCTGCACCAAAGATTCCCTTCTCTTTACGGTCAGATAACACCATGAAAAACTGTGAGGAACAGCAATTTAACCAAATTTGAGTTGAAGGTGCTCCTCGATAAAGTTGAGCCGTGTAAACATCTTTTTTTTTGCCGTCCTCCGGCACCATCACAAAGGGCAGTGGGAGAGTGTGTGTGTTATATAAAGGTGAACGTGAAGCAAAGGACCGCTGTCATCCCAGATGAAAGCAGACAATGTACTCTAATTACTAAATTATTTGAAATGGATTTACGATTTTCATTTGCCTTCTTTTATACACAGATCGCGTAGTAAATAAATGCAGAAGTGCACCAGGGAGGCTGATAAAGACACATGTCCAACTTTACGCAGTCTGTGTAGTTAAACCAGCAAAAAGAAAGTCACTGACAGCGTGATATTTCGGCAGACATGCTCAATGTGGGTTATAGGACAATTAAACAAATACATTTACTTTGCGCGCATACAGTCCCAGGCTGTAATCTGTACCCAGCTATGCTGAATGAATGAACCATGCGCTGAACCAGCCACCTCGCCACAATGTTTAATATGTGATGCATTTACGCATCACATATGATCTGTACATTTATAGTATAAAAATGCTTCCTGTTCACAGTGTGGTCAGCACCTGAATGGAGGCGATGGCTCCTCGACGTGTCGCGCTCTCAGGCCGGTCGCAGCGCACTGCGCTCAGTTCCAAGAGAATTGCCCTCAGAAACCAAAAGAGTCATCATGTGCAAAAAAAAAAACAAGAACCCTCCGGGACTCGTGTGCACTTCGCACTGCAGCATCTGCAACATCTTAAGACTAAAGCTGATGCTATTTTCTGCACCACTTTGCGCATGCTTTTCTATCCACCCATCTAACTGCAACATGTGGATGGGTTAGTTGTTCATAAATGTGTCTCTGATGTGCACATTACTCTGAGGACTAATTGTTTTCACATTATTAACAGTTTCACCTCTAAGTGTCGCCAAAGGAACAACAGCAGTAGAAACGTGCGTACGCCAGCCATGACGTTGGCGTGGGCCACCGCACTTTTCCACGGTCATTTCACTTTTGATACATCTGAACGTTGGCGTGGAAAATGACGTACGCCACTTTTTTGTGCGTACGCAACATTGATACATGAGGCACCCTGGTCTGTTCTCTCCCTCCATCTTTCTTTCCTTCCCTTTTCCCTTCCTTCTTTCCTCCCATCATTCCCTTTGTCATTCCTTCCTTCTTTCCCTTCATCCTTCCTTCCTTCTTTCCTTTCGTCATTCCTGCCTTCCTTCCTTCCCTCTTTCCCTTTGTCCTTCCTTCCTTCCTTCCTTCCTTCCTTCCCTCTTTCCCTTTGTCCTTCCTTCCTTCCTTCCTTCCTTCCTTCCTTCCTTCCTTCCTTCCCTCTTTCCCTTTGTCCTTCCTTCCTTCCTTCCTTCCTTCCCTCTTTCCCTTTGTCCTTCCTTCCTTCCTTCCCTCTTTCCCTTTGTCCTTCCTTCCTTCCTTCCTTCCCTCTTTCCCTTTGTCTGTCCTTCCTTCCTTCCTTGACCCAGGAGGGTTAATCTAATTTAATTCTATGTTGTGTAATGTGAATAAAACCGTGTGGATGTAACCATGGTTACAGTGCTGCAGGTACACACTCCCTCACCTGAGCGTCAGACTTGCAGGCCGTGTTGCCGAGGACGACCATCTCCTTCAGCGGCGCCCACAGGACGCCGATCTTCTCCGCCAACGCCATCGGGACGCCGACAGCGCTCTGCAGCCCCGCCTGCATCGCTGCCTCCCTCCTGACACACACACACACACACATCAGCACACACCTGGAGCTGCACACACACACACACACACACACACACACACACACGTCACGAGACGTCACCTCTGAATCTCCTCTTTCGTGGTCTTGGACATCTTCAGCGCTGCCATGTAGCTGTTGAAGGCGGCGGCGTCGGCGTCGACCATCAGCAGCAGCTCGGCGGCGGCGGCGTGGAACGGAGGGATGAGTCGCCTCATGTCGGCGTCCAGCGCCTCGAACTGACGCTTCCCGTACGTCATCTGACCCACCATGGCACCCAGCGCCGCGCCCTGAACACACACACACACACACACACACACGGTCACGGAGACGCTCCGACACGTTCAGACTTCACTCTGTGCAGAAGGAACCGTTACCATGGCAGCGACGGCGGCGGAGACAGAGCCGCCTCCCGGAGCGGCGGTCCGAGCTCCGACGCTCTGGACGAACTGACGCAGCGACAAAGACGCTAGGCAACCGTCGTCAGGTGACCTCACCATGTACCTGCACAGAGAGAGGAGAGAGGAGGTGGAGGAGGAGGAGGAGGAGGAGGAGGAAGAAGATGAAGAAGAAGAAGAGGAGGAGGAAGAAGAGGAGGAGGAAGAAGAGGAGGAAAGAGGAAGAAGAAGAAGAGGAGGAGGAGGAGGAGGAGGAGGAGGAAGAGGAGGAAAGAGGAAGAAGAAGAAGAAGAAGAGGAGGAGGAGGAGGAGGAGGAGGAGGAGGAAGAAGAAGAGGAGGAGGAAGAGGAGGAGGAGGAGGAGGAGGAAAGAGGAAGAAGAAGAAGAAGAAGAGGAGGAGGAGGAGGAGGAAGAAGAGGAGGAGGAGGAGGAGGAGGAGGAGGAGGAAGAGGAGGAAAGAGGAAGAAGAAGAAGAAGAAGAGGAGGAGGAGGAGGAGGAAGAAGAAGAGGAGGAGGAGGAAGAGGAGGAGGAGGAAGAGGAGGAAAGAGGAAGAAGAAGAAGAAGAAGAGGAGGAGGAGGAGGAGGAGGAGGAGGAGGAAGAAGAAGAGGAGGAGGAAGAGGAGGAGGAGGAGGAGGAGGAAAGAGGAAGAAGAAGAAGAAGAAGAGGAGGAGGAGGAGGAGGAAGAAGAGGAGGAGGAGGAGGAGGAGGAGGAACTCACTCTATGATTCTCTCCTTGGGGTTGAACGGACCCAGTGAGTCCAGACCCAGTTTACTGACGACCTGCAGACACAGGAGGAGACATGGTCTGGTTCTGGTTCTGGTTCTGGCGTTAGGGTGCTTTCACACATGTTTAGTGCGGCACCAAATGTTAAAATGATACATTGTTTCATTTCTCAGTTAGCGGGTTGCGTTCACACCTGCTTTTTGTCACTCGGGACCAAACTTGGAGAGTTTCATGTCTCCATGACGACCGGTTGAAATCTGGAAGCGCTGATTGATAAAACTTTCATGATGGAGACTCAAGTAGCTCTGGTCATTTACTTCTATATTGTTTGTATGTATAACTCTTGGCAAACGATAGTTCCCATCTACTTTTCTAGTGTGGTACTTCCGGCTGGTTTCCGGTTCACCCAGCTCGGTCCCGTTAGGCAAGGCAAGGCAAGGCAAGGCAATTTTATTTGTATAGCCCGTTTTTACAAACAGTTTGTCTCAAAGGGCTTTACATGGCATCGTAACAACATCCTCTGTCCTTAGACCCTCACATCGACTGAGGAAAAACCGTTAGTTTCCGGTTAAACGTTAAACACGGCGGACCTCTGCTGCTCGGGCCGCACTAGTGTTGGTGCTTCCACACTGACCCAAACGGGACCAAACTTAGGTCGATCTAAATTTAGATAGCAACACTGCAGGTGTGAAAACATCCTCAGTTGTTCTGGTTCTGGTTCTGGTTTTAGTTCTGGTTCTGGTTTTAGGTCTGGTTCTGGTTCTGGTTCTGGTTCTGGTTCTGGTTCTAGTTCTGGTTCTGGTTCTGGTTCTGGGGTTAGGTCTTAGTTCTGGTTATGGTTTTATTTCTGGTTCTGGTTCTGGTTTTAGTTCTGGTTCTGGTTCTGGTTTTAGTTCTGGTCTTAGTTCTGGTTCTGGTATTAGTTCTGGTTCTGGTTCCTACCAGTCTGAGGCGCTGCTCCTGGTCCAGGACGAACAGCTGGTCTCTGGTGACGTACGATTCAGCAGCGTCCAGCAGGGCCCTCAGGGGAATCAAACCCACGATCTGAGAGCCCACCACCGGCAGCTTCAGGGCCTGCACACACATATTGATCAGTGATTGGTCAGTGATTGGTCAGATGGCGGCGAGCGATGGCGGCGAGCGCGACCTCTGACCTCGGCGCTCCTGACGACCTCCTGGAAGACGCGCTGCAGCGGCGTCTCCTCAAAGTCCAGGATGTTGGTGGAGACCTGAGCCAGGTTCGATTCCTCCAGGTACCAGCCAATCGCCTGCACGCTACGCAGCAGACCGGGCTGAGGAGACGGGATGATGATGTCACAACACTGTTCTGTTCATGTCAATAAAGCTGTGTGAATTGAAGTGAACTCCCAGCATGCACCTGGTCCTTGCCGCGGCCCTGCTCCCGGATGTCCAGCGCGATGCGGTGCGCCTGCTCCTTGGTGCCGATCACGTTCACGTTGTAGGCGATCAGGAACTTACGAGCCCCCGTTACCGTGGCGCCCCAGGACGGCACGAAGTGGGCGGGGCCGAAGTCTGGCGCCCACTCCGCTCGCTTCAGCTGCACGAGAGAGAGAGGGGGGAATATTATGACGTACTTCCCCTTTAAGAAGTTACGGTCCGCTCACTTCCGGCGGTCATCGTTACCATAGCGCTGCTGCATTTAGATTAGCTACATGTAACACTACACCTAACTCTCTCATTCTACATTCATAGTTATGTTTGTACATGTTGTTACTAGTGTAGTCGGTTCAGTTTGTATTTTTATATATAGTAGTCGAAGCATTTTCTATCATCATTGATCGCATTTTGCCGTTAGCCGCCTGGCTAACTTAGCATACTGGCTATATGAAAATTAGACGCTAAATAAAATTACATACAACACTTTAATTATGTTTGTACATATATTGTTACTAGTATAGTCGGTTCCGTTTGCATTTTTATAGTGGTCGAAGCATTTGTGATCATTAATCATTGATCGCATTTTGCCGTTAGCCGCTTGGCTAGCTAGCCGTTAGCCGCTCGGCTTTTATTTAAAAAACAACAACAAACGAAAGCAAAAATGTTCAGGTGGAAAATACACTACACACCATAATGTTTCTGAAGAGGGCAACCAGCTCTACGGAGTTTAGGACTTTTTTCAGCCTCATGTCTTAGTTTCTCCTCCGTGACTTTTCACTCATTATCAGCTGATGCTCAGCTGAGAGCTTAGCGGCAGGTTAAGCTAACGCTACGAACTACTAGTAGATCGATGATTAAAAATGATCACAATTTTTCCTAACACTATATAACATTAGGCCTACAAACTGAACACTAACTGAAACTATAACAATATGTACAAAAATAATTAAAGTGTTGTATGTAATTTTATTTAGCGTCTAATTTTCATTTAGCCAGTATGCTAAGTTAGCCGGGCGGCTAACGGCAAAATGCGATCAATGATTAAATGATAAAAAATGCTTCGACTACAATATAAAAACACAAACTGGACCGACTATACTATTAACAACATGTACAAACATAACTATAAATGTAGAATGAGAGAGTTAGGTGTAAAGTGTTAGATGTAGCTAATCTAAACACAGCAGCGCTATGGTAACTTAGTGAGCGGACCGTAGCTTCTTAAAGCAGAACTATGCAGGATTTGGGCTGTAATTATTGTGGCTCAGAGTCACTGTGATGGTTGAGTGACCTATTATGAGGTGAATGGGGTCTAGGCCAATGCGCCCACCCCCCCCACTGGCTGAAAACCGCACTTGCAAGATCAGTCCGTCTCGGTGTCCCAAATCTCATCAATGGATAGAACTATCGCGAGAAACTGCCTTACGGCAGTACGAGATAAGAACGCAGATGACGTCATGCATGTCATGAATCGTGATTGGTTTGAGTTCGGAAAGTCGGAGGAAACCATGGAAACATGAAATGTTTAGAAGTTCGGCTTGTGGCTAACACGGAGCTAATGCTAACACGGACACACACACACCATGGATCTTTTATAAGATAATGTAATACATCATGACACACACACACACCTTCGCGTTTTGGAACCTTTATTCATGTGTGTGTATGTCTGTGTCTTTGTGTCTTTGTCTGTGTGTGGCCGTATTAGCGTTAGCTCCGTATTAGCGTTAGCTCCGTGTTAGCGTTAGCTCCGTATTAGCGTGAGCTCCGTATTAGCGTTAGCTCCGTGTTAGCGTTAGCTCCGTATTAGCGTTAGCACCGTGTTAGCGTTAGCTCCGTGTTAGCATTAGCTCCGTGTTAGCAGGGCTTAGCAAACACCGCTACCTTCAGCAGTAAACACAAGCACGTGTAGGGAGGGGGTGGAGGAGGTGGTGGCGGCGAGTTTTTTTTTACGACAGTGACATGTGCCTCCTAGAACTGTGGGGGAGCCCCGGAGAGGGAAAAAAAGAGAAACCAGCGAAGGAGCGAGCTATTTCCGGCCGAGTTGCATAGTTCTGCTTTAAAGGGGAAGTACCTCACACTACATTGTGCGAAGTGGTCCATTGTATTGATGTAAATGTAAAGCATGGTTTTGTTGAACATGAGAGAGAAAGAGTAAGGTATGACTCATCGGCGTGTGGCAGCCTGTGATTGGCCGAGGGGGCGTCACCTTGTCAGGTAGAGCTTCGTACTCTCCGGCTCTCACCGAGGGGAGGGTTGTCCTGGCCGCGGTGCGAGCTGCTGCTCCGTACAGGTAGACTGTAGGAGGGGGCAGTGAGTCAGTCAGTCTGGATGAATAAATGAATGAACTCCCAGAATGCAGCGGGGCAGCGTCTCACCTGGCACCTGCAGTGTCTCCGCCAGCCGGCGTCCAAACAGCTCGGCGCAGCGGACACAGTCGTCCATGGAGACGTTCTGGACCGGGACGAAGGGACAGACGTCCAACGCTCCGGTCCGGGGGTGTTCACCTGGGGGGGGGGGGGGGGGGGGAGCATAGGGTTAGATAGAGGAGGAGGAGGAGGGAGGAGGAAGATGAAGAGGAGGAGGAGGAGGAGGAAGAAGAGGAGGAGGGGGAGGAGGAGGAAGAAGAGGAGGAGGGGGAGGAGGAGGAAGAAGAGGAGGAGGAGGAGAGGAGGAGGAGACCTGAGTGCTTGCTCATGTCTATGAGGCTGAAGGCTCGTCGTGCTGCGTTCAGGGCCCCCTCCACCACGGCGTCCGGAGAGCCGACGAAGGTGTAGACGGTTCTGTTGGTGGAGGCGCCGGGGTCGACGTCCAGGAGGCTGCAGCCGGGGGAGGAGGAGATGGCCGCCGCGATGTCATCGATCACCTGACACACACACACACAGGGATTTTAGAGCCGCAACAGTTAATCAATTATTAAAGGGATAGTTCAACATTTTGTCAAATTGGCCCATTGCCATACTCCCTATAGTCATAGCAGTAGGTTCGTTACCTTTACTTGTCGGTGCAAGCTATTTTTAGAACGGCGGAGCAGAGCCGTGAGCTGCTCAGAGCTACGCTACGGAGGCTCATGGGATTTCTTGGTTTCCCTCATCAAACTCATCAAATACACAATCCAACAACTCCACAACGCTCTGGTGGACAAGTTGTGACCTGCACATTCACCACGCTATGAGATAATAACACAACGTTACCACACAGAGTTGTTTTAGAGGGAAATTCATGCAAAACTGCTGATGCACGTTGCCTTCAGGGACAGTTTTTCATCAAGCAGTCTCTGTATTTCCCTCTAAAACAACTCTGTCTGGTAACGTTCTCTTACTGCTATGACTACAGGGATTATGCCAATGGGCCAATTTGATTAAATGTTGAACTATACCTTTAAATGAATCGTCAACTATTCTGATAATCTAATAATCAGTTTCAGTAGTTTTTTAAAGAAAAAAAAAGTCCAAATTCTCTGATTCCAGCTCCTTCAATGTGAATATTTCTGGTTTCTTTGTTCCTTTATGACAATTAACTGAGTCTCTCTTTGGTTTGTGGACAAAACAAGACATTAGAGGACGTCGTCTGGTGGTTTGAGAAACACTGGTTGATGTTTTTAACATTTTATTGACCAGATTAATCGATACATCTCCATCTGAATGACCCCTCAACACACTGTAACAGAAACTTGTCATCTGAATCTAAGGTTTCTACTTTCAGCTGAAGAAGAGTCCAAACACCAAACATGTGTTTAATTATTGTTCAGTTCTCTCTCACTGACAAAACACACAGGTCAAAGGTCAAAGGTCCGATCCAGCTGACTGACTAACACACAAACACACACACACACACACACTGACTTCAGCTGCTCAAAGCTCCAACAGCAACAACCTGCCAGACAACACCACCAGCCAGAAGGACGAGGAGACAGAGAGAGAAAGAGGAAGATAAAGAAGAGAAAGAGGTAGAGGAAGAAAAGAGGAAGAGGAGGTAGAGCTGTAGAGAGAGGTAGAAAGCGAGCGGTAGAGCGAGAGATGAAGCAGCGACACCGACCTGTTTGTCTCGCCCTTCAGAGAAGTTGGGGACGCACTCGACCAGCTGAGCCATGATGAAGATGAAGATGAAGTGTCTGCTGCTGCTGCTGCTGCTGCTAAACTGACTGACTGACTGCAGGTCCAACTAAACCCCTCAACACACACAAACAGACACACACACAGACAGACACTGACACATCAATCATTGACAGCTGACCAGCCGTTGCATCACGCTCTGATCAAACAGAAGCTCAGCTTTGTTCTGTTGGTCAGAGAGGTCAGAGGTCACAGGCTCGAAGGTTACAAAAACTTACAACAAAGGGACAGAAGCAGATGAAATATTAACACGGAAGAAGAAAACGTGACAAATCCTGATTGAAAAGTTGCAACACACTCGAAACTGACAACTAAAGAAAACTGATGAAGCAAAGGTATGGAGGTACATTTGTGTCTTTATTATTCAATCAAAAGAAAAGTTGATTTAAACAAAAAAGATATTTTCAATCAAAACAAACTTCACTTCAATCTAAAGCAAAACATTTAAATCAAAGGAAAAAAGGGTTTGAATGCAAAAAATATTTGAGACCCAAAAAATTGCATTTGAGCACTTTTTTCTTTGATTGAAAATGTTTTATTGGGGTGAGTTATTATTTGACTAAATGTAACTCCAGTGTTTCCCATTAATTAAAGAGACTGTGGCGGACCTCTCTCAGAAAAAAAAAAAAAAACTCCAACGACCCATCCCCCCCCCCGTCGCGCCATGGTCTCCTGAAATCCTCTGGGAAACACTGAACTCCATACAAAGCTAACATAGCTGAAGCAATATCTGAGAACAGATTTCAAGTAGAACTTGTGAGAAGTAGCTTCATTTACATGGAATGGTGAAAATTACTTGAATTGTTGAAGATTAGTGTAAAAAAAAGTTAAAATCTACTCAAATATATTGGAAACTGACAGCAGAAGAACGTTGCTGAAGCATGTAACTGAAGAGTAAAATTAAAACTTGTAAGCAGCAGGTAAATGGTGTGAAATAGTTGTGAAGTGCCTAAATAGTTCAGGATAATTGTAAATCGATGTGTCCAACATGAACAAAATGGGTAAATGGGTGAAGAACAAATTTACCAGCAACTTATATACTGTCAAATCTGATGTAGGAGTCTGAAGCAATGCTAAAATGGTTCAAGCATGATTTTAAACTGTCATCAATCACAAACTGTTTAAGATATCAAAAAGCTGAAAAATAGACAAATAGCTGAAAATCTTGTGAATGTTTTAAAGGTTGAATGAAGTCTGTAGCTGAAAGTGTGCTGAAGTTCAAAGAAGCATAAGATTTGTAGAGTTTGAAGGCTGTTTCCATTCATTCTTAATGAGGAAAAAAATGCAGAAAAAGTTGAGTGTGAAAATAGTATGAAAAAGATGAATGACAGCAATAATGTCCAGACAAAGCTGCACAATTTGTATATGAATTGTTGAAGTAGCACAAAGTATGAAGGAGTAGTCACATAACAAAAAAGGGAAGAAGTAAGAAAAAGTTGAGACGTCGAGATTTGATGAACTATAATGTGAATGTCTTCAGCATTCAGCATTCATTCAACAGAGCTCTGGCTCCTGATTGGTCCACACAGAGAGAGATCTACCTGGACTGGGGTGCAGGTGTCAACCGTTAACAGGATCCAGCTACTGTGAGTGACAGGTAGACACCTCTGGACTGAGCCGTTTGCTCTTCTGTAGAAACTGTTTATCATAATCAATAAATATATTTATACGTATACGAGCTAATCAAAGTGACTCACCTGAGTTATGACCCGTCCAGGTGAGTCCTGCTCTGACATTCAGGAATGTGGGAGTTGTGTTTGCCGTCATAAACAGCAGGAGTGTTTATGATGCTCCGCCGCCACTCGCTCTCACACTTCCTCCACTGCAGCTGCTCAACATGGACGTGTGGCTGCTGCTCGCCGTCGCTCTGGGTGAGAAGAAAAACTTTATGTTGTTGTTTCTGTTCTGTGTTAGTGGTTAGCGGTTAGCTTCATTATCAGTCTGATCCTTTGGTCCACTAACTAGTCAGGTACAAATATGACTTGACCCTAAAAAAATTCTAACAAAAGGTTTCTCAGTTGTTTTTTATAGTATTAGATGTCCTTAATAACATACTAAAAGTTTACCAAAATTTGACCACTAGAAAGGTGTTATTTTCAAGATGGCGTCCAAGATGGATAGGAAGCCTGAGGAGACACCACAGGTGAATAGGGTAAAATTTTTAACTAACAGATATCACCATGAAACTTCCCAAGTTTATCACTTACATTAAGACAAATATTTTTTGTATTACAAGTTTTGTCAAATTGTATGTTTAAATATGTAAATGAGGCAATATCTCATTAAATATGCGCTAATTTGCATATCCGAAATCTGAACAATGGATAAAAGCCACTTTCAAAATTCTTGTTTTATTTTGTTGACATACTAGAGTCAGAAGTTTTTACAGAGGGGATTTTGGATATCTCTCTTTATCACTCTGTAAATGAGAAAATACTGTCACCAGCCCTAAAAATTCAAGTTGGTCGTGTTTTTAGGAGTAAATGTTGTATAAATCAGGCTATGAATGATATATCAACAATCCCCTCTGTAAAAACCTTCAGAATATAGAAAGGGATCAAACTGGAAGGTTTGGTGTCTGTAAGTGCTGCTGAAGTGGAGATTTCGGGCTCTTATACAACATTTTACTCCTAAAAACACGACCAACTTGAATTTTTAGGGCTGCTAGTATTTTCTCATTTACAGAGTGATAAAGAGAGATATCCAAAATCCCCTCTGTAAAAACTTCTGACTCTAGTATGTCAACAAAATAAAACAAGAATTTTGAAAGTGGCTTTTATCCATTGTTCAGATATCGGATATGCAAATTAGCGCATATTTAATGAGATATTGCCTCATTTACATATTTAAACATACAATTTGACAAAACTTGTAATACAAAAAATATTTGTCTTAATGTAAGTGATAAACTTGGGAAGTTTCATGGTGATATCTGTTAGTTAAAAATTTTACCCTATTCACCTGTGGTGTCTCCTCAGGCTTCCTATCCATCTTGGACGCCATCTTGAAAATAACACCTTTCTAGTGGTCAAATTTTGGTAAACTTTTAGTATGTTATTAAGGACATCTAATACTATAAAAAACAGCTGAGAAACCTTTTGTTAGAATTTTTTTAGGGTTAGGTGTTTTTTTTTCATATATGTACCCGCCTAAACTGAGAAACGACACAGTAACACCTGAGTGATGTTATCGTGGAGAGAAACAACTGTAAACAGCTGTTGACGTGACCTCTGGACCTTTAACACGCTACTGGTTGTTAGCATGCTAACCTGCTAAACTAAACCACAGAACATGATGAAGGCTATATGTTAGTGTGTTAGCATGTTAGCATCAACTTGTTATAGTGATAACGATGCGTTTTCTCACAGCTGTGACACAGTCCACTCTCTCCACAACCACTGGACCAGAGATTACTGCTGTGGCTCCAACCACTGGATCTCCAACCACTGGAACTCCAACCATTGGACCTCCAACCATTGGACCTCCAACCACTGGACCTCCAACCACTGGACCTTCAACCACTGGACCTTCAACCATTGGACCTCCAACCACTGGACCTTCAACCACTGGACCTCCAACCACTGGAACTCCAACCATTGGACCTCCAACCACTGGACCTCCAACCCCTGGACCAGAGATTACTGTTGTGGCTCCAACCATTGGAACTCCAACCATTGGACCAGAGATTACTGCTGTGACTCCAGCTACTACTAATGCTAACATTTCTCCAACTGAGACACTTTCACCATCCACTGAGACAGTTGGCACTACCACTGTGACTCTAGATAACACCACCACCGCGGCTCCAGGAACCACCACCGAGGTTGTCTCCAACACCAAGGTTGTCTCCACCACCGAGGTTGTCTCCACCATGACTCCAGATAACACCACGACTCCAGATAACACCACGGCTCCAGGAACCACCACTGAGGTTGTCTCCACCACCGAGGTTGTCTCCACCATGACTCCAGATAACACCACGACTCCAGATAACACCATGGCTCCAGGAACCACCACCGAGGTTGTCTCCACCACCGAGGTTGTCTCCACCATGACTCCAGATAACACCACGGCTCCAGGAACCACCACTGAGGTTGTCTCCACCCCCGAGGTTGTCTCCACCATGACTCCAGATAACACCACGACTCCAGATAACACCATGGCTCCAGGAACCACCACCGAGGTTGTCTCCACCACCAAGGTTGTCTCCACCACCGAGGTTGTCTCCACCATGACTCCAGATAACACCACGACTCCAGATAACACCACGGCTCCAGGAACCACCACTGAGGTTGTCTCCACCACCGAGGTTGTCTCCACCATGACTCCAGATAACACCACGACTCCAGGAACCACCACCGAGGTTGTCTCCACCACTGAGGTTGTCTCCACCACCGAGGTTGTCTCCACCACTGAGGTTGTCTCCACCACCGAGGTTGTCTCCACCACCGAGGTTGTCTCCACCACTGAGGTTGTCTCCACCACCGAGGTTGTCTCCACCATGACTCCAGATAACACCATGGCTCCAGGAACCACCACGGCTGGTACCACTGCTCCAGAACCCACCACGGCTGGTACCACTGCTCCAGAACCCACCACGGCTGGTACCACTGCTCCAGAACCCACCACGGCTGGTACCGCGACTCCAGAACCCACCACGGCTCACACCGCGACTCCAGAACCCACCACGACTCCAGAACCCAGCACAGAACCCACCACGACTCCAGAACCCAGCACAGCTCGCACCGCGACTCCAGAACACCCCACGACTCCAGAACCCAGCACAGCTCGCACCACGACTCCAGAACCCCCCACCACCACAGCCCCCACCACCCCTCCTCTAGTGTGTATTAACGGTGGGGTGTTACAGGGCGGAGTCTGTGTCTGTCAGGACCAGTACACCGGACCGACCTGTTCTAAAGGTGAGTCTGGTTCCTGGTCTGGTTCTCTGACCTGATTGGTCCAGATGTTGGACACTTCCTGTCCTGACTCGTCTCCTCTCGTGTCTTGTTGAAATCAGAGAACTTCTGCACAGGTAAGACAGTGGACGATCACACATTCCAATCTACGCCCGTCGGCTGGTTCGCCTACTCCGAGGAACCCTGTCCCTCTGGAGGCATCAATGGTAGGTTTCATCCACCCAGACGTCACTGTCTGACATAGTTTCAACATCTGTCCATCCCATAATAAGCAGGTGTGTTCTTCCCATGCAGCTGGTAAACCACAGGCTTCCACCAGATGTTCCAACAGGAATGGATCGGTGGAATTCGAGCTTCCACCGCGCCTCCTCAACTGTGAAGAGACACTCAGCAACATCCAGCAGAACGTAAGAGACGCAAGCGCCAGAAAGTTAAACTTCCTGTTCGAGTCTACTTCCTGGTAACAATGACACGTTTCTTGTCTCAGCTCACAGACGCCGCTGATCTGGAGACGCTCGCGTCCAGCACTCAGCTCCTGACGTCCAGACCTGACAAGCTGACGGCCGAGAACGTCACCACGGCGGCTCAGATCGCCAACACGCTGCTGCTGTCCCCCAACGCCACGGAGGTAAGACCTGACTCCGCCCTCTTTTTCACTGGGACACATTTAGCCGTGACACCACAGCTTCCTGTCTGTGCCTTAGGAGGTCCGCGTGGCGGCGGTGGCCACGGTCAGCCAGCTGCTCAGTGCTCCGGACGACACCAAGGAGAACCACGCCACGCTGGGGTAATTAAACGCCAAATTGACCCTTTGTTGGCCTTCTGATTGGTCTGCTGTTCCACCAATCAGAGCGGTTCTCCCCATGTCACGTGTTGCGCAGCGTTCTAAGGGTGGAGAACCCTGGGATGAAACCCGATGAAACCAAATAGGTAGACAGCAATTTGTTCAGCAAAAACAACTTTTTTTTATTTTTGAATATGGTTAAAATGTGCCTGGGGTTCCTGCAATAGCGACTCACAATATCCGGAACGTATTCCCAGAGTCATTTTTATCCCATTCCCCAAACCCAAGACATCAATAAACATACTTAGCCTATGTAGGCTATATAACACATACTTTAACCTTCAAAGTTATCTGGCAAACGTAACGTTACCGTTACTAATGTCTTTTGAACTTTGTGAAGTTTTACAAGGAGAAACGGGAGATCGGCGGAGATTAAGTGTTAGCTAGTAGCTAGCTAACGTTAGCTAGCGTCGTTAGCTACTAGCTAGTGAGTGACCAAAACAATTATTTTTCCCCACTTTTCGGAAAAGTCGTGTAATGCCTATTCAATCGCTCTTTAGCCACGTCTGTCTTCTATCACAGACACCATTTTTCCAATAGACCAGAGCGGCATTTTTATGCAAATGAGAATGACTGATGCATCCTGGGTAATTTAGGGGCAGCACCCGGCATTTTTAAATTGCACTCAGTGGCTTTTTGTGTTTTGATTGAGCGTAGACTAACTAACAATCAATTTGAATGTTTTATTTTTTGTTTCTTTTGTAGCACTATGTCTCATAATTATTTTGACACCCTCTTTGGAACCCACCGTTCACGCTATCTTGAAAAATTACAATTAATTAATCTAGCGGTATGCTCATTTAGCCTCCCACAATGATCAATGACTCCACACAGTGGCCAGAAATTTCTTACCCAGACATCTACACGTATTTGGTCGAATCACCGGGTAGGTTTTGGCTAAGTGTTGTCTGTAAATAGCCTGTTAATAGACAACTTTTTGTTAGTTAGTTTGTCAAGCCAGTTAGGCTGAACTTTTCAATGGAGGGATGCCAGGCGCTGCCCCTAAATTACCCAGGATGCATCAGTCATTCTCATTTGCATAAAAATGCCGCTCTGGTCTATGTGTAATAATAATATAATGTGAATATTTCTGGTTTCTTTGTTCCTTTATGACAATAAACTGAGTCTCTCTTTGGTTTGTGGACAAAACAAGACATTTGAGGACGTCGTCTGGTGGTTTGAGAAACACTGATTGATATTTTTAACATGTTATTGATCAAACAACTAATCAATTATTAATTTAAATAATCGTCAGAATAATTGATAATGAAAATAATCATTAGTTGCAGCTCTACTGGAAACAAACTGTTTCTTTACAATTTGTTGCATAAACTTTTCGTTTCAATAAGGAAGTTTTAATTAAATGTTGCCTAATGGGACTAAAACCGTGTGGATGTAACCATGGTTACTGTGTGTCTCCATCTCTGTCTCAGTCTGACTCGGACTCTGGACCAGCTGTCCCTGAACCTGAGCTCCAGCCTCAACTCGTCTCAGTCTCAGGTGGTTCAACCCAACCTGGTCGTCCAGTCGGCCCGGGTCCTCGCTGGCGGCGGCCGGGGCGTCCAGTTCACCTCGCTCTCAGGTCAGAACCGCCACGACACACCTGTCACTACCCGATTGGTGACAATACTGGTCTGTGCATGCGCAGACCGGCCGCCATCTTGGACAGCTGCCTACGGCAACTCCAATCCAATTTATCCATTTATTCAGTGAGTGTTGTGGTTAGTTGTGATTGTTTGTGGTTGTCATGGTGATGAGGCCGGCGAGAAAAGACGAGAGTAAACACTAAAAGTCGCCTCTGTTGCTGTTTTCTGAGCATCAAGATCCAGACCACCACAACCAACCCTCAGTTTACATTACTAATAAAGTTTTTTTTTTTTTTTAAATAAAAAGATAAACCGTTTCTGGCGACGCACACAGGGCAGTGATCCTAAGTCACTTCAACTAAGTTTGTCCAAGTGGAGTTACCGTACGTAGCCGTCACTAATCGGGTAGCGATGCAAATCGGGGAGTGACAACGCCCCCCCACACCGCCACCGAGCAGTAAACAAACACTGTGACCTAGTTCCACTCTGAGTGTTTTATAGTTTTATAGTCGACACTTTATTTTTATTGTCTCAGCGAGTCGACACTTCAGGACACGAGAGCTGGTCGGACTCTGGACTTCCTGTTTACACTCTGACATCACACCTTTAGGAGGAGGAGGAAATAGACTGAAAAACTCATTCATAACACAAGCCATTACCCAACTTAATTCAAATTCTAAACAGTCATGATACACCCCACTTATCTATTTATTTATTCACTTACTTATTTATTTTGGATTGTATGGAGCAGCTCCCAGTTTGCCCTCTGGGATACTTGTCATTTCAATGTTGTGTGGATGTAGTACTCTATACTGTATGTTCTGTGTTTTTTTTTACCTTTCTGCAACATGAATTTCCCCTAGGGGACAATAAAGCTGAAGTTGAAGCTGAAGCTGAAGTTGGGGAGGAGGAGGCTCCTTGTTGCCGTGGCGCTGGACGCTCAGCTGACTCACCTGTTGTCTTGATGCTTTCAGGAGCGTCGGGGAATTTCGTCGCCGACCGGATTCGGCTGGACACCAACGCGTCGGCGGCGGAGGTCGGACACGGGTTCATCGCCGACGCTCTGGTCTACGTCCAGTTCCCTCCAGGTCAGAGCGTCAGTCTATGATGTCACAGAGGAAGTATGATGTCACAGGGGAGGTATGATGTCACAGCTGTGGTGGATGTGTGACTTCCTGTGCTGTGTTTAGGGAACGCCAGCGGCCGCCAGGAGGAGGCGCCGTCCGCCGTGTCGCTGGGCTTCGTCCTCTACCAGAACGACAACTTCTTCAGGTCGCGGCGCTACCGGCGGCGCCGCGCCACCGTGCGCGTCCTGTCGGCCTCGGTCCAGGGTCGCCACGGCTACAGCCTGGTGCCGCAGCGCGTGGAGCTGCAGTTCAGACCGACGGTGAGTCCACTGAGCACTTCCTGTTTGTGTTGCTTCCTGGGCGGAGCCTAACGTGTGGGCGCAGTGGTGCAGTCTATGTGATACTCAGGTTTACTCAATATAAATACTTCAGTATAGCCTAAAGTAAATGTCAATGGTTCTCAAAGGGGGAGGGTTGACAGGGTTCAAGGGGCTCCACTACTTTTTCTGGAAATTTTACCACTTTTTACCAGAATTATTTTGAGAAATTTTACCACTTTTTTCTAGAATTTTTTAATCATTGTTTTAATTGTTTTTTTCTTTTCTTTTTTTCTTGAAATTTTACCACTTTTTCCTAGAATTTTTTGAGAAATTTTACCAGTTTATTCTCAATTTTTCTGTTCTACTTTTTTTTTTTTTTTACACAATTTTTTAAAGAAATTTTACCCCTTTTTGTCTTATTGTTTGCCCCCCCCCCATTTTTTTGAGAAATTTTACCACATTTTTCTAGAATTTTTAGAAAATTTTTACCACTTTTTCTAGAATTCTACCAGAATTTTACCAGTTTCTTCTCAATTAAAAAAAACAAACTTTTTACTATTTACTATATACTATTTATATACTATATATATACTATTTACTTTTACCACTTTTTTTTTTATTATTGTTTGACTTTTTGATTTTACCACTTTTCCTAGAATATCTTTGAGAAATTTTACCAGTTTTCTTCTAAAATTTCTAAATCTTTTTTTCTTTAGAAATTTTACCACTTTTTCTGATAAATTTTACCAGATTAAAAAAAAAATAAAAAAATGTAACCACTTTTTTCTAAAATTTTTACCACTTTTTTGTATATTTTTTACCACTATTTTCTAGAAATGTTTCAACGTTTTCTGAGAAATTGTACCACTTTTTCCCAGAAATTTCTATCTTTATAAATATCTTTGAATATGAATATCTTTCAAAAATGTACGCCTAATTTAAATGTACATTGATTATTTGTGTATTTCTGGTGTTTGCTTCAAGATTTTGTCCAATGGGGGTCCGTGGTCTAATTTGTGTCAATTTTGGGTCCTTGATATAAAACAGTTAGAGAACCACCGGTCTATGTGATACAAGTATTCCAGTTTACCACCTAGAAAGCAGTTTACCCACTACAACACATTAGACTACACCACTGGTGGGCGGGGCCTAACGTGTGGGCGGGGCCTAGCATGTGGGCGGGGCCTAACGTGTGGCATGCTGTGTCTCAGCTGCCCAATGGGACGCGTCTGCACGACTTCTCCTGCGTGTTCTGGGACTACGGTGTGGACGAGTGGAGCGCCGCCGGCTGCTCCAGAGGAAACTCGTCCGGCGGCGTGCTCACCTGCTTCTGTAACCACACCACCAACTTCGCCGCGCTGTGGGTGAGAGACGCCGCCGCCTCGCGCTGAAGGAAGCAGTGCATGATGGGAAACGTCCCGTCGTCCTCACCGTGTCTCTGTCTGTCTCAGTCCTTCAGGGAGGACTTCCAGTACCCTGAGGTCCTGGACTGGATCTCCATCACCGGTCTGTCTCTGTCGCTGCTCGGCCTGGCCGTCACCATCGTCTACCACGTCAAAGACAAGTAAGACACCTCGCCGGTTTACTCAGTATAAATACTTAGTTTAGTTTAGTTTAGTAGTTTAATAAGGGACAGTGTGCAATTACATGAATCATTTAAAGGAAAAAATGAAAAGATGGTTGCACCAGATTTAGCTCCCAGCTAATTTCCACCTGTAGTCCCTACACTTCAGTATAGCCAGTACAACAAAACTATCTAACTAAAGTAAATGTCAGTGGTTCTCAGAGTGGGAGGGTTGACAGGGTTCAAGGGTCCACTACTTTTTCTGGACATTTTACCACTTTTTACTAGAATTTCTTTGAGAAATTTTACCAGTTTCTTCTCAATTTTTCTGTTCAGCTTTTTACTGTATTTTTAAAGACATTTTACCCCTTTTTGTATTATTGTTTGCCCCCCCCCACCTTTTTTTGAGAAATTTTACCACATTTTTTCTAGAATTGTTGAGTCATTTTACTATTTACTGTATACTATTTTTACCACTTTTTTTTATTATTATTGTTTGACTTTTCTTTTTTTACCACTTTTCTTAGAATTTCTTTGAGAAATTTTAGCAGCTTCTTCTAAAATTTTTAAAACTTTTTTTTCTTTAGAAATTTTACCACTTTTTCTGATCAATTTTACCAGATTAAAAAAAAAAAAAATGTACGCACCTCGCCGCGTCTCCATGGAAACACAGAGGTCTTTGACGATGCTGTAGAATAAACTGTGTGGACGTTGTTGTGTCAGTTTCCAGCGGCGGCGCCAGAACCTGAACTCCCGGATGACGCTGCTCAGCATCTACGTCAGCCTGCTGGCCTTCATCATCACCTTCCTCTCCGGGGTGCAGAACTATCACCATGACGACGACGACGAGCCGACCACGAGTCAGACCGAAGGCGTCCTGCAGTCTGACGAGTTTGTGGCGGCGGACAGCGGGCCGTGCACGGCGGTGGCGGCTCTGCTCCACTTCTTCCTGCTGGCCACCTTCAGCTGGAACGCCGTGTACGGAACGCAGCTGCTGCTCCTGGTCCGGACGGCGAGGACCGCGCTGCCGCCGCGCTGCAGCGGGATCAGCGCCGCCGTGGGCTGGGGTACGGCGCCCGGCACAGGAAACGTAGGGACGACCACGGGAATTAAAAAGGGAGTTAAAAAGAGGAATTTCAATAAGGATTTGCGGATGCAGAGTTCAAAGGTTGATTTAGAAAATACTTTTTAAAATCAGATTTGAAAATTTCAACCTTTGAAATGAGCAGCATTCCCATTCCCAATTAGGAAATGGAATTTCTCTTTTAAAAGACTGATTAAAAGTTGTTTTAGCAGCTCACGGCTCTGCTCCGCCGTTCTAAAAATAGCTTGCACCGACAATTAAAGGTAACGAACCTACTGCTATGACTATAGGGATTATGGCATTGGGCCAATTTGACTAAATGTTGAACTATCCCTTTAAAGTTGCTTTTTAAATTCCTCTTTTTAACCGACGTGTCCCCCGTGGTCGTCCATATAAACGTTTGTTTAAACCGTTTAAACTCGTTGTCTCTGTCTCAGGAGCTCCTGCCGTCGTCATGGCGATCACCCTGGGAGCGACCTACCGGCCCGACGACCCGCTGAGATACCGCCAGGAGGAATTGTGGGTCGTGTTTCTCTTGTCTTTACATCAACAGTAGGAGGTGTCAATAAAGTTCTGCATGTTTGAACCGATGTTAAGCTCCGCCCCCTGCTCAGTGTCATGTCGTCTAATACGACGGTTCTCAAACTAGGGTCCTTATCTATTTTTACTTTTTTTTTAAAGAAAATACATTTTACCACTTTTTCTAGATTTTTTAAAAACTTTTTTTTTTGTTTGAAATTTTACCACTTTTTTCAAAAAATCTTTTTTTTTTCTTTTTTTACCACTTTTCTTTATTATTATTATCTTTTTTTAAATAAATTTGACCAACTTTTTTATTTTATTTTACCACTTTTTTCTATAAAACTTTTTTTTTAAAATCACTTTTCTTTATTATTATTTTTTATTTATTTTTACTTTTAACCCTAACCCTTTTTCAAAGAAATTGTACCACTTTTTTGAGAACTTTTTTTTTTTAAATTTTACCACTTTTTTCTATTAATCTTTTTTCTTTACTTTTCTTTATTATTATCTTTTTTTTTCCTTTTTAAAAAAACATTTTACCACTTTTTCTAGAATTTAAAAAAAAAATCTTTTGAAATTTTACCACTTTTTTCTATAAAACTTTTTTTTTACCACATTTCTTTATTATTATTTAAATTCTTTTTTATTTATTTTTTACTTAAATTTTTTTTTTTTTTACCACTTTTTCGAGAATCTTTTAAACAAATTTTTTTAATAGAATTTTAAACGTTTTTTTACTCTCACTTTTTTTCACGTGTGGTCCTGCAGCTGCTGGCTCTCGGGTCTGGACCGGAACCAGCGCTTCGGCTTCGGGCGGCCGTTGTTCTGGGGCTTCGTTCTGCCAGTGGCTCTGGTCCTGGTCTACAACACGGCGCTGCTGGTCCTCACCGCCATGACGACCTGCCGGACCGACCCGCGCCTCGCCAGGTGACAGGAAGCGTGTGTGTGTGTGTGTGTGTGTGTGTGTGTGTGTGTGGCGAGCGCTGACCGTGTGGTGTCGTCTGCAGAACCAACGGAGCGTCGGTGAAGAAGAAGTTCCTGACCTGCTTCTCTCTGGCCGTCATCCTGGGTGTGTCCTGGTCGCTGGGATACCTGGTCCTCGTCACCACGGGAACGGAGCACCTGGTCTTCAGCGTCCTGTTCTGCCTCTGCACCGCCACACAGGTGCGTTCGTTTCATCCACAGAGGAAGAAGACGAGAGGAGACAGAGCAGAGTTATTAGAGTTTATACTAAATACATCATCACCATCCATCATTTCTATGAGGTGTCCAGAACAACATACTAAAAGTCCTAAGAAATCCTAGTTGGGGAAATATGTTTAATTCTCATCAATCCAAGACTGATTTACTCTATATAAAGTCTATGGTGCCAATAAGGCCAGAAAACAATACACCTCAATGGGGCTATTTTGTACCATAAGTCAATTAGTGTTGAGCTCATTTGAATATTTAAAATTAATTTTCCAAGAAACTTTAAATACAGAAATGTTAGTTTTCATGTATACTTTCATTGTGTAAAGTTTCATTGTGGTAGAAGTAAAGGAAAAAAAATAGCCCATTCGGGTAGCCTAGAAATCTAGACGCACCCTAGCGGCAGCAAAAATATTTGCTCCGTAGGTGGGTCTAGAAACGAGCCATAGGAACTTTTTGAGTCTCGAACACCGATTGTGTTCACCAATCACAGCGCTCTATCTGTTTAGAGAGTCGTTGGGCGGGCTTAACGCCATGACGACGTACATTTTAATTGGCTTGTCCGGCTAAGTCGTCCTGCTCTTTGCTCTGATTAGTCGTAGCGCTACCCTATTGCGTACAGAGGCAGTTTGAAAGACAGCCTTCATCCCGCCCCTGGACTGAGCCGCGGTCTACCGGTCGTTGCCAGACTATACATTTTAATGATATAGTCTGGCTTGTCAGGCTACCATTCGGGTGTATTTATATTTGATTAGTGTAAGGCTCATTTGCATATTCAAGATCATTTTCAAAGAAACTTGTAATACAAAAAATGTTACATTTCATAGATACTTTCATTGTGTAAAGTTTCATTGTGGTAGGAGTAAAGGAAAAAAATAGCCCCATTGGGGTGTATTGTATTGGCACCATAGACTTTATATTTATAGAGTAAATCAATGTTGGATTGATGAGAATTAAATATATTTCCCCAACTAGGATTTCTTAGGACTTTTAGTATGTTGTTCTGGACACCTCATAGAAATGATGGATGGTGAAAAACATTCTGTTGTAGAAAATAATCTAGTAAGTGAAATAAAACTAAAGCGTTAGTAGAACGTATTGTGACGTTTCCGCGGCGTCTGAGCGTCTCTCACCTCGTGTCCTCAGGGCGTCCAGATCTTCGTCCTCTTCACGGCCAGGAAGGCGTCGTTCCGAGCCTCCGTCTCCACGGCGATGTGGGCCGTCACCTCCACCAGCTACCGGCTGCAGGGCATCTGGACCGGGACCAAGAACGCCGGCAGCTCCGAGTCCTACAAGGACCGGACCGCCACCAGCAGCATGTAGCAGCAGCAGGCTGCCGCCGCCGCCGCATCCCATCATGCACCTGGGGCTCTGATGATGATGAAGGTGGTTCACCATGGAAACACTGTTACATCAAAACAAAACAAAACGTCTTCAACATCAAACAGAAAGAATCAACCTTTATTTAACCCTCTGTTGTCCTCCTGGGCCAAGGAAGGAAGGAAGGAAGGAAGGAAGGAAGGAAGGAAGGAAGGAAGGAAGGAAGGAAGGAAGGAAGGACGAAGGGAAGGAAGGAAGGAAGGAAGGAAGGAAGGAAGGAAGGAAGGAAGGAAGGAAGGAAGGAAGGAAGGACAAAGGGAAAGATGGGTAAAAAGAAGGAAGGGAAAAGGAAGGAAAGATAGAAGGAGGGAGGGAAGAGATTGGGTCATAAAGGAAGGAAGAAGTAAGGACGAAGGGAAGGAAAGAAGGGAAAAAGGATTGTGGAAAGAAAGAAAGAAAGATGGAGGGAGGGAACAGATTTGTTCAAGGAAGGAATAAGAGGGAAGGAAGGAAGGAAAGAAAGAAAGATGGAGGAAGGGAATAGATTGGATCAGGGAAGGAAGAAGAACGAAGGGAAAGAAAGGAGGAAGGAAGTGGAAAGGATGGTGGGAAGAAGGAAGGGAGAAAGGAAGGAAAGAAGGATGGGTAAAGGGAACAGATTGGGTCAAGGAAGGAGGGAAAGAAGGAATGACGGAGGGAAGGGAGGGAGGAAAGAAAGAAATAAAGGGAACAGATTGGGTCAAGGAAGGAAGGAAGGAAGAAGGAAGGATGGAGGGAAGAAGGGGGGGGAGGAAAGAAAGAAAGAAAGAAAGAAAGAAAGAAAGAAAGAAAGAAAGAAAGAAAGAAAGAAAGAAAGAAAGAAAGAAAGAAAGAAAGAAAGAAAGAAAGAAAGGCAACAGATTGGGTCAAGGAAGGAAGGGAAATGATGGTGGGAAGAATGGAGAAAGGAGGGAAAGAAGGATGGAGGAAGGGAGGAACAAAGAAAGGAAAGGAGTGGAGAAAGGAGGGAGGAAAGAGGGATGGAGAGACAGAAGGAAGGGAGGAAAGAAGGACCATTGGAAACAGGTCGGAGGACAACAGAAGGGTTAAGAGACAAAAACTAATTACAAATACGTATATTGCTCCTTTAATTATGTTGATAAATATGTTTTTGCTTGGCTTCATTTACACTAGAGCTGCAACAATTCATCGATTAATAAATTAATCGTCAACTATTTTTGATTGATGTTTTTAAACATTTTTTAACTTTTTATTGACCAAACAACTAATCGATTGATGGTTTAAACAATCAACAGATTCATTAATAACGGATAGATTAATGGTTTTGTTTTGGGTGGAGCTTCTTCATTATTTATTAGTTTATTTAACTTTGATTCTTTCTCTTGTTTCTGTTTGACATTGAAGAGGTTTTGTTTTGTTTTGTCGTATTGATCCAACATTGATTCCTCAGTGAATCATCGTCATCGTCGGCATGGCGACAGCTGGACGCCAGGTGGCAGCGTTGAGTCGTCTTCGCTCCAGAACCAGCACCTTTTAGTTTTTGACTGTTTCAGAGTTTTTATATATTTTTATAGATTTTATACGTTTGATCAAAGTTTCTATGTTACACTGTTGATCAATAAGTGATCAAATGGATGGCTTCATGTTTTATGTGAGAAGACGAGCTGCAGTAAAGAGTTAACTTTAGAAGCTTCTCTCTGTGTTGTGTTGTGGAGTCGGGGAAACACGGAGGGAGAATCCCCCCGATCTCCAGCCACACACTGCATCCTCAACAACACAGGGTCACCGCGGCAACCTGGCCCCTGCAGCAGCAGCAGCAACTATTATGGGATGTCATCCTGGTCTGGCAACCTCACTGCACAACTACAAACTGAAGTCAGTGCACAGGGAGACCGTGACTCTCAGTCTGTTTATGAACACACAGAGCCATCCCATAATACTCCTGTAGAATACGACCTCCGACCCTCAGGGAGCCATCCCATAATACTCCTGACCCTCGGGGAGTCCCTCTCTGTAAACTCAACTCCACCGGTCGCTCCAGCTCCAGCTCATCCCTCAACTATTCTGCTTCAGGCTTTTATTTTGGTGAATCTTTCAGCAGCGTTGGGCGCTTTACTTTGAAATGCTTTTATTTTAGTTTTATATATAGTTACTAGTAGTAGTTTCCAACCAGTTGATGAACTGATAAGAAAGTTTATAATGTATTACTACACTTTAACAGGTTGTGTTATTATTTAGTGACGAGACTTCATGAGTCAAGTAACGGAGCGTTTTATTGTTGCTAACGGTAACGGTGTTGTAACTGGGAAACAGGAACTTTATTGATTACTGTTACTGGAAAAAGTAGCGCTGTTATTTTATAATTCTGTTATTAGAAAAAGAAGAGTTCCCACACACATGGCCAATTTGCAGAATTTATTATGCGACGTTTCGGTACTAGACCCTTTTCAAGCCTTTTTGCTTGAAAAAGATCTAGTACTGAAACGTCGCATAATAAATTCTGCAAGTTGGCCATGTGTGTGGGAACTCTTCTTTTTCTAATTTGGACTTGATTGTCGCCCTCTGACGCACCTGCCTGAGAAATAGATGTGCAAAGATTTTTGCTTTTTCATAATTCTGTTATTCAAAACACAAAAATCTAGACATTTTGTCTCTGAAAAACTTTCTAATGTGCTGCTGGATTTATACCAGAGCTGCAACTAAACATTATTATCATTAATAATTATTTAAACCATTAATCCATTAGTTGTTTGGTCAATAAAATGTTAAAAACATCAACCAGTGTTTCTCAAACCACCAGTCCTCTAATGTCTTGTTTTGTCCACAAACCAAAGACAGACTCAGTTTATTGTCATAAAGGAACAAAGAAACCAGAAATATTCACATTGAAGAAGCTGGAATCAGAGAATCTGGACTTTTTTTCTTTTAAAAAACAACTCAAACTGATTATTAGATTATCAGTTGAGGATTAATTTAATAATCGATTATTGTTGCAGCTCTAAAACCAGATACGACCAGATTCTCTAAATGTCTTCTGTATTTTTATGGAACCGATTAATAAAAAAAGTTTTTCAGGTCTTTTTTAGTTTAGTTCAGTTTCTGAACTAAAATAAATAAAAACTTGAAGACGTCAGAGTTCTGGACCTGGGGGGTCTGGCCCCTCCCCCACCTGGTGGAGTCGTATGAAAACATCCCATCTCACTGCAGCTGTATGTGTGTGTGTGTGTGTGTGTGTGTGTGTGTGTGTGTTACATTATGGGATGTTATGTAATAGGTGGTTGGTTTCCTGTGTGGAGTCTGGATCCGATCCGATCCTCTGACTGGATCCAGATGTTCAAGTGGTTTTAGTGACTTCATCGGTCCTGGTCGGGGGTTTTCCCCTCGCCGCTCGCCGCTGGGGGGTCTGGTCCGATCCGGTCCCGGTCCCGGTCCCGGTCCAGAACCAGAACCAGAACCAGAACCAGCTAACGAGGGGGAAACAGTTTGAGCTCCTCAGAGCGTCGTGTTTACGGCTCAGTGGAGTTTTATTGTGAAGGGCCGAGGGACAGGAAGTCTACACGCATGTTCCCGTGTGTGTGTGTGTGTGTGTGTGTGTGTGTGTGTGTGTGTGTGTGTGTGTGTCCTAACCGGACTCTGAACTCTCAGCCAATCAGCAGCCGCGGCTCCGACCTGCCAGGACCAATCAGGAGCGGCGTTGTCCAGGCAGCAGCGGCGGTCCGGTGGCGGTTTGGAGCCGGGCCTCTAATCTAATAGTCTCCGTAACCACGGCGATGAGAGCCACGGATTGGAAACACGTGGAGAGAGAGAGAGAGGGAGAGGCTGCGTTCACTGACCCGCTGCAGAGGAGGAAACCACAGCGTCACAACAACACCAGGGAGTCGATGTGATGACGTGAGGCGTTCAGGGGAGCTGGGACGTTTCTAAACTCAGTGTTCAACAGGGGCCTTGAACGCACCACGCCACCGCCTCCACAGCGCCTGAGTCCCTGTGGTGGACGTGAAAGCTGCTGTATTTTCCAAGTGACCATGAACGATGTCAATCACTGTCATCACACCTCACGAGTCCCTGAACGCATCACGATCAACTGACGATAAATAACAACGCTCTGATAATCTCCCCCTGTCCCTGAACGCATCACGATGATGAGCTGACGGTCCCTGAACGCCTCATGACTGTCACGGTGATTTATGGACGTGGCCCGCGGTCCCTGAACGCCTCACAGCCGAGTGAGAGGATGAAGTTTTATTTTCCGAGACTGGAGGCGATAAAAGGACCAGGACGTAAATCTACTTCTTCTTCTCTGTTCTCTAAATCTCCGTGGGAACCAGGCTCCGCCCCCTCGCCGGCTTCTCCAACGCGCCTGTGAAACACATCAACTCGTCACCGCGACGACAACATCATCAATCTGAGCTCCTCGCCGCTGGGGCCACGGTTTCCCTGGCAACCAGCCTCAAGAGACCAGAACCAGAACCAGAACCAGAACCAGAACCAAGACCATGTTTCAGATACTGACAGGAGATCTGAGACCAGATTCTGGTCCCACGGTCTGAGAGGCACCTGAACGCCTCACACCCACTGAGTCCTGGTCCAGGTCCAGATGAAGTCCAGACCCGCTACACACACACACACACACACACACACACACACACACACACACACACACACACACACACACACACACACACACACACACACACACACACACACACACACACACACACAGAGAATCTGGTTTTCATTTAGAACAAACAACAGAAACAGAACTCCCTCAGACCAGGACCAGGTCTTTCCTCCTGGGGGGTCCTGGTCTCAGCTCACGTGTTCCTGTGGTCATGTTATGTAAACGTGTTGCAGCGTGTTGCAGCGTGTTGCAGCGTGTAGCAGTGTGTTGCAGCGTGTTGCAGCGTGTTGCAGCGTGTTGCAGCGTGTAGCAGTGTGTTGTAGCGTGTGGTAGCGTGTGTGTGAGGTCAAGGCCTCGCCGCCGCGCTCTTATTGTGACGTCACCGTTTCCTTTTCTCTTATTTTGTTAAAACTCTCCTCCGTCACTTTTTTTCTTTTCCCCCTCGCTGCAGTTTATCCCCCGGTTACCGTGGCGACGGGACATACAGCCCATCATATCTGAGCCCTGCGGTTTGAGAGCGGCGTCGGGAAAAATGATGTCATCTGTCACATCACCACGGCGATGGGGAGAGGGGGGGATTCCCTGGAATAACATAACACATTCACACGATGCGTTCAGGGACCATTTATAAAGTGGTGCATTCAGGGACCGATTACAACATGGTGCATTCAGGGACAGGTTATAACGCGGTGCATTCAGGGACAGTGACCAACATGGTGCATTCAGGGACAGTTTATAACGTGGTGCATTCAGGGACAGTGACCAACACGGTGCATTCAGGGACAGTGACCAAAACGGTGCATTCAGGGACAGTGATCAACACGGTGCATTCAAGGACAGTGATGAACACGGTGCATTCAGGGACAGTGATCAACACGGTGCATTCAAGGACAGTGATGAACACGGTGCATTCAGGGACAGTGACCAACATGGTGCATTCAGGGACAGTTTATAAGATGGTAGCCAAGGAAGAAAACCAGATCTCAGTGGATCTTTAACTTCTCTGTGAACGTGATGTAACATATAGGCTAATTCAGGACCAAAGTTAGATTTAATTTGCATAGCCTATATTTACGTCCTTATTTTGGTTTTAATAGAATATTTTCAAACCGTTTCTCTTCATATTTCAATAGAAGCTTATTTTTAATGGGTTAGATAATATACAGAATGTCCACCTCCTCAAAAATGGAGTAAATCTCCTTTGACGAGGAGGAACTACGTCATTTGCTCCATGTAAATACTGTTTGGTTTAGTCAGTTTATCTGTAGCTTTGGACTCAGTCCCGCAGCATAGACACAGTCGGCAAGCAAGGAAACGTCACTTCCGGTTAGGGCCGTGGGGGAAAACAAACCGTGTCCCCCATACACACTCATGCAAAAACGCGGCATTTTAAACCTTTGTCAAAGGCTTTTTCGCCGTCCTGTCTTAGTTTTAATCACATGTATATGCTGACAGAGAGCTATATTTTTAGAAACTCATCACGATCTGGGTCGATTGTTGTCCGTACATTTAAAAATATTAGGTATTTCACAGTCAGTCATATTTGTCTTCCCCCACGGCTCTGACGCTCTCTTAGTCGCCGCCGGCCGGCTCTAGACACTCGTAGACACTGCCTGAGTTATTGTGTATTATTTTGCACCGCAAATAAATTCAAAAACCACAACCTGAACTTTTATATCGGAACTTCGCTCATCTTCTCCAAACGTGTAACGCTCTGACCGGAAGTGAAGGTTGCCGACCCTGCTGACTCGGTGTAGGCTATGGCTGTGAAAACTTTAGATGTACGGACAGCAATCGACCCAGATCGTGATGAGTTTTCTAATATATAGCTCTTTGTCAGCATATACATGTGATTAAAACTAAGACAGGACGGCGAACAAGAGTTTGACAAAGGTTTAAAATGCCACCTTTTTGCATGAGTGTGTATGGGGGACACGGTTTGTTTTCCCCCACGGCCCTAACCGGAAGTGACGTTTCCTTGCTTGCCGACTGTGTCCAGCCTACGTCACTGACGTTCTACTGCGCATGTCGCCTGCAGAAAGAGAGCAGCAAGAGCCGTGATCAGGTCTTGCTGGATGAGGGTGTTTATTTATTTATTATTATTATTCTTTTTTTTTTCTCTCTATGTATGATATGGGGGTAGAATGTAAGTCTTGTCTGGCTCACACTCCAGAACAGAAGGTGGCGGTAATGCACCAAAAGCTGGATGCCAACCGCCGTAAAACTAAAAGAAGAAGAAGAGAAGTGATCAGGTCTTTTTGTGCTGTTAGTTGCACTAATTGTTTTGATAAAAAATAACAAAACGCGCAAAATTTACAGAATACCGTCAACTCGCACCCCTTTCAAGGCAAACGAGAGAGAAAATAGTACATTGGCGATTAATTTCGAGCAATATAACGTGTTAGATACGTTGGTTTGAATGGTGATAAAGCTAAATGCTCACAGGCACAGCTGTAACGTTATAACTGCAGCGAATGAGTTGTGAAATGTTTACTACGACAGTGACTGAAGACGAGGTCACATACTAATGGAAAGCAAGCTGACATTAATTAACGTTAAGCTACATTGTTTTACATTACCGGTACATACTCAGTCATGCAGGTAACGTTACAGTTACGTTATGCAGTTGTTCCAGACTTTAGACAGGTCCGTCCTCTTCCCTCGTCTCTGACCAGGCAGCAGCTCAGTCCTCACAGACACTAAGTTTTGTAATCGTGAGTATTTTCCTGAACATGATTGTCTGTTAAATAGCTGTAGGTAACGTTAGGGATGCACAGTGACAGTGTTGTTTTTACCGATAACCGACCGACGCCGTGCTGTGAGAGTCCGTGGTTTGTCCCGTGGCTGAGTTGCTCTTGCCTGTACAAACTCGATCCTCGATCCTGACGTTTTTTTTTTTTCCTGCCGTTATAAAACTATAAACCCGTCTATGTATAAAACACACACTACATCAGTAGGTGATAAACTGTTGTGGTAGGCTGACAACATTGCTAGCAAACACCGCTTTGACTACACTAGATCCATGGAGGTAACCATGACAACCGGTTCTTTCTGCAGTCAGGTTGCGCACGCATCCTGATTTGTTGGTAAACAGATAATCCCTCCATAGTTCAGTACATTACAAGAGAGACCAGGAGGGGCGCTTGTTGCCATGGTGAATCATATCTTTTCATCTCCACGTGCTCAGGTTTTAACTTTGTGAAACGGAGCTGCAGCGTCACGTTCAGGTCGTAACACGTTTTATCAAATACAACACACGAATAAACAAACCAGTGTGTGTGTGTCTGTGTGTGTGTTCGTTTACCTGCTGTGTCGAGGCTACGGCGGCGTTAGCATGTTAGCTCCGGTTAGCTCCGGTTAGCTCCGGTTAGCTCCCTCTTCTTCCTCTGATGAGCGATTCAGCCGTGAACCGGAAGTCGCTGTGCGGCAGCCATGACACCGGAAGTAGTTTTTTTTTAATACGATTTTTTTTCCTTTATTGAGGAAACGGTGACTCCATCATGGATGTATTATATTATATTATATTATAATATTATATTATATTATATTATCCCTTGTGTTGTCCTCCCGACAGAGTTACAGAGTTGACCAACTTGTTTGACTGTTATATTATATTGGCTCCATTTGTTCTCCAGTTTAGTGAAACACAGTTACGTTGTTGTGTTGTTCAAGAAATAATGGATTTTCTGTATTATCAAAGTAATCTGTTACTGGTGTAAATTACTTATTTATTGTGGAGTGTTACCAGTCATTCCAACACTGGTGAAAACAGAGTTTGATCTCAGTTTAATGTTAAATGATGAGTTTTCTACTGAGGGTGTTGTGTTGTGTTGTGTTGCGTTGAGGCCACGCCCCCTTTAGGAGACAGGAAGTGAAGAGAAACAGACTCAGGGTTTTAAAAAAGGAAACAAAACTTTATCTTTATTATGAAAACTCCATATAGAAACAACACCAGTATAAAACACCACCGGCCTGCAGCAGGCTGCAGCAGCCGGTGGGAGAATGCCCTGCATCGCCATAACAACGGAACGCCGCTCCATCCCAGCATCTGGTCGGCTCGCCAGATGTTCGATGGAGCTTTTAATGAAGACGTTATGAACCATGGGGAACAGCTGTCGCCATGGAAACAGTTACCCCATGCTAACCTGTAGCCAGCCATTTCTTTGATGGAGACTGACACGCCCACCAGGAAGTGGTGGTCAGAGGTCGTTTACGGTTTGGTTTAGAAGAAGAAGAAAAAGAGAAAGAAGATGAAAGGATGAAAAGAAGACGTTTGTGTGGAAACGTCTCGGTGACGTCGCTCTCTCTCCTTTTACACATAAATTTACATCTGTGTTGTGCAAACTGCAAGTGAAGAAAGAAGCCGGAGCTCTGAACATCTGCCAACATCTGGCGGCTCCAGCTCCAGCTGCTCCGACAGAGGGAAGTCTCTGATGTTCCCATAGCAACGGACCAAGAGGATAATCAATAATCTATAATAACCACGATGATGATGATAATAATTATACAACAGGAAGAAGATCCAGCATGTGAAACAGGATGATGTCATCATCATCATCTTCATCTTCATCTTCGTCGCTCTGCGTCGCGGCAGAAACAGAATCAAAGATCTTTGATAAATAAAATCTCACATGTAATAAACCGGTCGTCCAGGGAGCCAGCTTCCCTTCAGCGACACTAAAACATCTGGAGCGTGTGTGGTTAACCCCCCAACCCCCCCACCCCCATCCCCATCCCTACCCCCCCTCCCCTCCCTCCCCTCCAGCAGTTGTCTTGTAGCTCCGCCCCCTCGTGGCGTGATGCTCTTTACATGTTTTAAATGTTCTCGTTACTGTCCTGTACATGTTTTTACAGCGCCAGAAATAGGCTCCGCCCCCTCCTCCTCTTCCTCCTCCTCCTCCTCCGGTCCGGTTCACCACTTCCCGGGGATCGGCGTCCCACACTCGTACCAGGAGACGTAGTTGACGTGTGAGTGTCCTCCGATCTGTCCGTAGTGGACCGGCTCCTGACGCACGGCGCGGTAGAAACCTGCAGAGCACAAATTGACACAAATGAGACCACAGACCCCCATTGGACAACATTTTGAAGCAAACACCAGAAATACACAAACATCAATTTACGTTTAAATTAGGCGTACATTTTTGAAAGATTATAGAGAAATTTCTGGAAAAAAGGTGGTAGCCTACAAATTCTCAAAAAAATGTGGTAAAAATCCTCACAAAAAATGAACAAAAAAGTTTTTAAAAATTAAGAAAAAAGTGGTAAAAAAAAAAAAATTGTGAAAAATCTGGTAAAATTTCTCAGAAAAAGTGGTGAAATTTCTAAAAAAAAAAAAAAAAAAAAAGAGTTTAAAATTTTTTAGAAGAAACTGGTAAAATTTCTCAAAGAAATTCTAGGAAAAGTGGTAAAATTTCAAAAAAAAAAAAGTCAAACAATGTGGTGGTAAAATTAAAAATAGTATATAGTAAATAGTAAAAAGTTTTTTTTTTAATTGAGAAGAAACTGGTAAAATTAAGAATTCTAGAAAATGTGGTAAAATTTCTCAAAAAAAAGGGGGGGGGCAAACAATAATACAAAAAGGGGTAAAATTTCTTTAAAAAATAGTTAAAAGTAGAACAGAAAAATTGAGAAGAAACGAGTAAAATTTCAAAAAAAAAAGAAAGAAAAAAGAAAAGAAAACAATAATTAAAAAAGTGCAAAAATTCTAGTAAAAAGTGGTAAAATGTCCAGAAAAAGTTGTGGACCCCCTTGAACCCTGTCAACCCCCCCACTTTGAGACGTCTTGACGGTGATAGAGGATCTCTGGCGGTCTCACCTGGTCTGGCAGGAAGCTGGTCTGCGCTCAGCTGGCGTCCCGTCCTCCCGTCCAGGAACGAGTCCACGAACTGACAGTGGTCCTCGCCGAAGCCGCTCTGGTCGCCCAGGTTGTAGAATTTACCTGCACAGGAAGTGACATCATCATCATCATCATCATCATCATCATCATCATCATCATCATCATGACCTGTGAGGCTCTCTGGGCTCTGATTGGACGGTCGGCGTGGGCGTGTCCACTCACCGTTGAGCGAGTCGCTCAGGTAGATCTTGTACCGGAGCGAGTTGCAGAGCTGGACGCCCACGAACTTCCGGTACCAGGTTCTCTTCACAAACTGTTTCCCGTGACAGTCCGAGTACGAGTCCGTCTTGAAGGGGAACTGCGTCCAGATGGCGTCCTTACCTGGGGACACACGGGACAGGTGAGACAGGAGAGACAGGTGAGGACAGGTGAGACAGGTGAGGACGGGGAGGACAGGTGAAGACAGGTGAGGACGGGGGAGGACGGGGGAGGACAGGTGAGGACGGGGGAGGACGGGGGAGGACAGGTGAGGACGGGGGAGGACAGGTGAGACAGGTAAGGACGGGGAGGACAGGTGAGGACGGGGAGGACAGGTGAAGACAGGTGAGGACGGGGGAGGACAGGTGAGACAGGTGAGGACGGGGAGGACAGGTGAGGACGGGGAGGACAGGGGGAGGACGGGGAGGACAGGTGAAGACAGGTGAGGACGGGGGAGGACAGGTGAGGACGGGGAGGACAGGTGAGGACGGGGAGGACAGGTGAGACAGGTGAGGACGGGGAGGACAGGTGAGGACGGGGAGGACAGGTGAGGACGGGGAGGACAGGTGAAGACAGAGGGAGGACGGGGGAGGACAGGTGAGGACGGGGAGGACAGGTGAGGACGGGGAGGACAGGTGAAGACGGTGAGGACGGGGAGGACAGGTGAGACAGGTGAGGACGGGGAGGACAGGTGAGACAGGTGAGGACGGGGAGGACAGGTGAGGACGGGGAGGACAGGTGAGGACGGGGAGGACAGGTGAGGACGGGGAGGACAGGTGAAGACAGGTGAGGACGGGGAGGACAGAGGACAGATGAGAAGAGGTGAGACAGGTGAGGATGGTTGACAACAGGTGTGTGACTGACCTGAGACGTTCTCGCTGACTCTGGGGTCGGCTGGAGACAGAACAGACGCAACAACGTGTTAATGATAATACAAGTTTTATTGTGAAAATATTCAGGTGACTTCCTTCAGACGGCTCCTTTCAAAATAAAAGCTGTGTTACCTGACTCTGTGTTGAAGGACACGGGCTCGCTGGGCGGCCCCTCCCCCAGCTCGTTCTTCGGCTTCACCTTGAACTCATAGCTACAACACACACACACACAACAGGGTCAACGGGCGCCATGGCAACCGCACACAGTGAGACTACTTCCTGTGGTCAGACTGTCACAATAAAAGAACTTCCTGTATTTAGCAGTTGTTTTAGTTTGACTTTTACTCCAGTACAACAGGACGAGTACTCTGACTACTTCCTGTTGCCGCGGCGGCCGTGTGGTTTCCACGGAGACGTACCTGCTCTCCGGTTTGAGGTTCTCCACGGCCGTGTGCGTCTGGTTGGTGGTCAGGATGGAGACCTGCTCGCCGTCTGGACCCTTGGCGGTGGAGATGACCTCGTACTCTGAGGAGACAGCGTGAGGTCACACAGAGGGAGGGGGAGGGGGAGGGGCTTGTTCTCGGGTGGGGGAGCTGAAGCTGAAGCTGAAGTTCTGGTCTAAGAGGGAGGGGTTAAGGGGTTAAGGGGTTAAGGGGGGCGTGGCGTCTCCCTACCTGTGGTGTCGTTGTCCGTCTTCTCCCAGTCCAGGATGATGAAGGAGGGGCATCCCTCCACCGTCACCACGGTGAGGTTGGACGGCGCCGTCCTGGGCGGAGCCGTCACGTTGGCGTCGCCCGCTTCGTCCACGGGGAAGTAGTTGAGGGAGGAGGTGATGGAGCACGGCTCGTCTGGCCCCTTCCCCGTCTGGTAGATCACATGGGGCGCTGTGGGGGGCAAATGTTATGTTTAAATATGTAAATGAGGCAATATCTAATTAAATATGCACTAATTTGCATATATTTCCAGAACTGAAATCTGAACAATGGATAAAGCTACTTTGTTTTATCTTGTTGACATATTAGAGTCTTTAGTTTTTACAGAGGAGGATTGTGGATATCTCTTTTTATCACTCTGTAAATGAGAAAATACTGTCACCAGCCCTAAAACATCTAATGTCTCCATGTTTTTAGTAATAAAATGTTGTATAAATGAGGCTGTGAATGATATATCAACAATCCCCTCTGTAAAAACCTTCAGAATATAGAAAGGGATCAAAGTGGAAGGTTTGGTGTCTGGAAGTGCTGATAGCTACGACCTGAGAGAATCATATGTGAGAATGAAAAAGGTTGTTCATTGTTGATCTCTGTGTCTTTGACTTAGATTCTGTGATGTTCAATTTCCTTTTAGTTTTTATTCTCATATAACTATTGATCCATTCATGTCAGATCATTTCAACAGATATATTCTGCCCACGTTGTCATTTATTACTCGACTGTGCACAAAAAGGTTTAGATGATATTATTAATAGACAGAAAGACCAGACCAGACCTGGTTCTTTAAGGGTTCCCTTAGCGAAAAGTATTTTATTAAATTATTTATTAAATGAGTATACCTTCTAGTACGCTACAAGTACATGGTCCATAGTATACTTGCTATACTTGTACTGCTGTACTCACCCAGGAAGCGCTTCTTGCCCATGGCGTCGATGTCGGACGTGGGCTGGGACTTGAACAGGTCCGAGTCCTCCCAGGTCTCCTGTCGAGGAGCTGAGGACAGAGTCACATGTCAGACGCTCACATGACGGTCACATGACGCTCCGCTACTGTCACCTGGAGGGGGGGGGGGGGGGGCTTCGTACCAGCGGTGGTGGGCGGCGGCGAGGTGGTGGTGGTGGTGGTCTGTCTCCGCTCCGGCTTGGTGGGCTTGGCCGGGGCCGGGGGGGCTCTGGGCTTCAGCACCGGCAGCTTGTCCGTCTGCTTCAGGTTGTTGACTTTGTCTGCAGGAGAAGTAAAGAACGGATGATGATGATGATGTCACCGGTCGCCACACTGCAAAAACTCTACATCTTTCCAAGAATATTTGTCTTATTTCTTGTCAAAATGTTTAATTTCTAGTCAAAACTAATCTCTTTCCACTTAAAATAAGACTCATCACCTGAAAATTAACTTGTTTTTAGATCATTTTCACTTGTTTCAAACAAATTTTCACTTGAAAAATCAGATTTTTCTACTTATTTCAAGTGAAAATCTGCTTGAAAGAAGTAAAAAGTGTCTTAAAACAAGCTCTTTTTTATGTGATTTTACATATAATGAGATTAGTTTTGACTAGAAATAAGACAAATATTCTTGGAAAGATATTGAGTTTTTGCAGTGCAGGCGGAGTGAGCAGCGCTGTGATTGGTCGGTCAGACGGCTCACCTGTGTCTCCGGGCTTCGCCACCTGGTTGGGTCTCTTGTTGAGGACGATGGACGGACGAGCCGGAGAACCTGCAGCACACACACCGACAAGACTCACACACCGGAAAAACACGAGATAACAACACACACACCGTCTCAATCAGGCCCCTGTGTGTGTGTGTGTGTGTGTGTGTGTGTGTGTGTGTGTGTGTGTGTGTGTGTGTGTGTGTGTGTGTGTGTGCGTGCGTGCGTGCAGGCTGTGGTTATCCTGTTGCCGTGGTTACACAAGGAGAAGCAACATCAACACTGAACAGTCCCGACGTAAAAAGCTCAAGATGCTTCAAACAGCAGCAGGACAGGAAGCTGAAGCTCACGTCTGAAGCTGAAGCTCATGTATGAAGCTGAAGTTCTCGTTTAAAGCTGAAGTTCACGTCTGAAGCTGAAGTTCTTGTTTAAAACTGGAAGTTCATGGGGCTACAGTCCTCAACACAGGTGTCCCCGGTTTGAATCCCGCGTCGGGCAGGCCTTTCCTGCATGTCATTCCCCCTCTCTCTGCTTCCCCCTTTCCTGTCTATCTCACTATATGCTATCAAATAAAGGCAAAAAGCCAAGAAATATACTTTAGAAAAGCTGAAGCTCATGTCTAAAGCTGAAGTTCTCGTCTGAAGCTGAAGCTCACGTCTGAAGCTGAGGGTCATGTCTGAAGCTGAAGCTCACGTCTGAAGCTGAAGCTCATGTATGAAACTGAGGGACATGCCTGAAGCTCATATATGAAGTTCAAACTCATGTCTGAAGCTGAAGCTCATGTATGAAGCTGAAGTTCATGTCTGAAGCTCATATATGAAGCTAAAGCTCACGTCTGAAGCTGAAGTTCTCGTCTGAAGCTGAAGCTCATGTCCAAAGCTTTAGTTCTTGTCTTAAGCGAAAGCTCACATCTGAAGCTCATGTCTGAAGCTGAAGCTCATGTCTGAGGCTTATGTCTAAAGCTAAAACTCTTCGCGATACTGCAGTCAAGCATGAAGCTCACGTCTGAAGCTGAAGTTCTCGTCTAAAGCTGAAACTGCTCACGATGCTGCAGTCGAGTGTGAAGCAGAAGCTGAAGCTTGTGGACCCGGAGGTCCGGTCCAGCTGGTGCAAAGCTGAGGAGCTAACGGTGGTGTTGAGCTGAAGCCTGAAGCCTGAAGCTGAAGCCTGAAGCTGAAGCCTGAAGCTGAAGCTCGGTCTCAGGCCGGTACCGACCGTAGAACCGGTCCCGGGCCGTGGAACCGGAGCGAGGGAACCCGTCGGGGCGGAGAGACGTCTGGTCGTCCGGCAGGGAGTTGTTGACTGAAGTGGGAGAAGCAGCAGGTTAACGTCACCATGGCAACATCCTGGGACTAACGGCTGACCTATGTCCCTGGAGCCTGTTTCCACGGTAACGGCTGGTCAGTGTGGATGTGCAATGTGAAGCTAATTAGCTTTAGCTCAGGAGCCTGATGTGAGGTTTAAGGTGACATCACCAACACAACACAATGACAACAGGACAACAACCCCCCCCCCACCTCCACCACATGGACACAGTGATGTCACCAGGTCAAATAACCAATCTCCTGGTTATTTGCAGAACCTGCAGAAGCGAAACCAGAGACCAGAGACAGATGTGGACACAGAGGACGGACACACCAACGACGGATGGACGGATGAACGGATGAACGGATGAACGTATTAATACACAGGATGGATGAGACAGAGACCAGCAGCAGCTGACGTGGGGGGGTTAATACACACAGAGACGTGTTTGTTTTTACCCAGTCGAGGTCTGGACCACAAGACGGGTCTGGGGGGGGCCAGGCCCCGCGGCCGCAGTCCGTCTGCTGTAGGGAGAGAGGCAGCGTTACGGCGGGAAGAGGAGGACGCCACGGAGACACCGGGACAGAGACAGAGACCTGTGACCTCATCAGGTCAGAGACCTGTGACCTCACAGAGCTGAGGAGCAGCTGAGTATCGTCCTAGGGCCACGCTGAGAACAAAACATTTCACCACAGACTCCCAGAATAAAGTCGTAGTTTTACAGGAAAAAGTCGTAATTTAATGAGAATTAAGGGGCAATTTTATGAGGAAAAAGTTGTAAAATTTACGAGGAAAAGTGGTAATTGTACCAGTAGGTGGATACGGTGCTGTTCTGGTTCTGTTCTGGTTCTTTCTGCAGAATAGATGCTTTTTCTTGCATATTCTTTTCAAAGTCCTGATACTGATGACAATGTGCTGATGTATCTCCTTGTTTGGGAAACCTACACTGAAGCACAACTTCACCAAATGCTCCACGGCCTCATTTTAACAACTTCCCATTAAATTATGACTTTATTCTTGTAAAATTATGACTTTATTCTTGTACAATTATGGCTTTTTCTTGTAGAATTATGACTTTATTCTTGTAAAATTATGACTTTTTCTTGTAGAATTATGACTTTATTCTTGAAAAATTATGAATCTTCTCATAAAATTATGACTTTATTGTTGTAAAATTATGATTTATTCTAGAATCTAAAATTATGACTTTATTTTAGTAATATGACTTTTTCTCATAGAATTATGACTTTTTCTCATAGAATTATGACTTTATTCTTGTAAAATTATAACTTTATTCTAGTAATATGACTTTTCTCGTAAAATTATGACTTTATTCTTATAAAATTATGACTTCATTCTTGTAAAATTATGATTTATTCTAGTAATATGACTTTTTCTTGTAAAATTATGACTTTATTCTTGTAAAATTATGACTTTATTTTTGTAAAATTATGACATTATTCTAGTAATGACTTTTTCTTGTAAAATTATGACTTTGTTCTTGTAAAATTATGACTTTATTTTTGTAAAATTATGACATTATTCTAGTAATGACTTTTTCTCGTAAAATTATGACTTTGTTCTTATAAAATTATGACTTTATTCTAGTAATATGACTTTTTCTCATAGAATTATGACTTTATTCTTGTAAAATTATAACTTTATTCTAGTAATATGACTTTTTCTCATAAAATTATGACTTTATTCTTGTAAAATTATAACTTTATTCTAGTAATATGACTTTTTCTTGTAGAATTATGACTTTATTCTTGAAAAATTATGACTTTTCTCTTAAAATTATGACTTTATTGTTGTAAAATTATTATTTATTCTAGTAATATGACTTTTTCTTGTTGAATTATGACTTTATTCTTGTAAAATTATGACTTTATTTTTGTAAAATTATGACTTTATTCTAGTAATGACTTTTTCTTGTAAAATTATGACTTTTTCTCGTAAAATTATGGCTTTGTTCTTGTAAAATTATGACTTTATTCTAGTAATATGACTTTTTCTCATAGAATTATGACTTTATTCTTGTAAAATTATAACTTTATTCTAGTAATATGACTTTTCTTGTAAAATTATGACTTTATTCTTGTAAAATTATGACTTCATTCTTGTAAAATTATGATTTATTCTAGTAATATGACTTTTTCTTGTAGAATTATGACTTTATTCTTGTAAAATTATGACTTTTTCTTGAAAAATTATGACTTTATTCTTGTAAAATTATGACTTTATTTTTGTAAAATTATGACTTTATTCTAGTAATGACTTTTTCTTGTAAAATTATGACTTTTTCTCGTAAAATTATGACTTTGTTCTTATAAAATTATGACTTTATTCTAGTAATATGACTTTTTCTCATAGAATTATGACTTTATTCTTGTAAAATTATAACTTTATTCTAGTAATATGACTTTTTCTTGTAGAATTAAAACTTTATTCTCGTAGAATTCTGACTTTATTCTAGTATGACTTTTTCTCGTATAATTATGACTTTATTCTTGTAAAATTGTGACTTTTTCTCGTATAATTATGACTTTATTCTTGTAAAATTGTGACTTTTTCTCATAAAATTATGACTTTATTCTTGTAGAATTCTGACTTTTTCTCGTAAAATTATGACTTTTTCTTGTAGAATTCCGACTTTCTCTCGTAAAATTACAACTTTATTCTTGTAAAATGATGACTTTTTCTCGTAAAATTACGACTTTATTCTTGTAAAATTATGACTTTATTCTAGTAATATGACTTTTTCTCATAGAATAATTACTTAATTCTCTTAATATTATGACCTTTGTCTCATTAAACTATGATTATTTTCTTGTAAAACTATTACTTTATTCTTGTGCGTCTCTGTGAAAACCATTTTTTCTCAACGTGGCCCTAATACTCCGTCATATTGTCCACAGAAAAACATGTGTGATAATGAATGTGATTGACAGCCCATAAATATTAATGAACTTTGATGTGAATCTGAATCCACCAGAGATCATTGATCAATCATTGATCGATCAGCTGTGAACTGGAGACAAACCTGCTGTTAAACATGATGAGTAAAGGAATAAAAGACGGTGAGACAGGTGAGACAGACAGGTGAGAGACGGGCGAGGCAGGTACCAGGAGGAATTCCCCTGAGAATCCCGGCGGTGGGGGTGGAGGGGCGGGGCCTAGAGGAGGAGTGGGGGGGTCTGAAGCCGTTAGAGAGGGGGGGGAGGGGGAGTCTGGCGCCCGGCCTCATGGATCTGCCCAGCGGGGGGAGGAGGGGGGGCAGACTCCTGCTGCCTCCTCCGTGACCTGGAGGACGAGAGACAGTTACACTCTGTTTCCACGGCGACGGAGGAGGAGGAGGAGTGATGAAGCAGCAGCGCCGAGCGTGAGGTGGTGAGGTTAGTGATGGACGCTGATGGATGGAGGGGGGGGGGGGGGGGCGGGGGGGGGGGGGTGATGGGTCAGCGCTCACACTCTCACACACCACAGTCGTTCAAGCGGCTCAGACAGACTCTGTTCGCCGCCGCCACATGCAGACGCCATGTTGGATGTTGGATGGAATGAGAGCAGCCAATCAGGTGGCAGCTGCGTTCAACACACACACACACAGATGGACAGAGTACTCCACCCCAGTACTTGAGTAAGAGTACAAATACTACTGGTCAAAATGTACTCTGTTACAAGTAAAAGTAGCTCAGTGGACATGTTACTGCAGTAAGAGTAAAAAAGTACTTGCTTTTAAAGGTACTTAAGTATCTAAAAGTACATGCTTTTAAATGTACTTTAAGTCAAAGTAAGAGTCAGAGTAAATGTCTTATTCTTCACATCAATGAATGACTCTAATTGTTTCTAAATGAATGTAAGGAGCTTTTAACTCTTGTTAGTGAGAATGAACTCTTTGAAAGCAGCTGCACTGATGTGCTGCTTTTAGGCGTTAGGGTTTCCTTCTCTGACAAACACAGCTTGTGTCCAATAGGATTTTAGAAAAAGACCTGAAAGTAACCAGTACTTTTCAGCCTTCCTACAAATTAACTCCAGTAAAAGTACAAATATTTGCTTTGGAAATGTATTCAAGTAAGAGTAAGAAGTACCAGAGAAATCTAATACTCAAGTAAAGTACAAATCTTCTGGATATGTACTGAAGTACAGTACTCAAGTAAATTTACTCCGTCACTGTCCACCATTGCACACACACACACACACACACAGAGCAAGACCACAGAGGCGTCTTTACCCCAGCTGTTCGCTCTGGCCCTCTCATTGGCCAGAGCTGTTCTCAGCAGCGACCCGCCGTCCTGTGATTGGCCGACAGCTGTGAGGGAGAGAGAGGTTTAACATCACACGGTGCTGAACTACAACTCCCAGGATGCATTTCACTCTGTGAGACAGGAAGTTAAAGAAGAGAAACGGACGAGGTCGCAGTCAACTCTGCTGATCTGATCGCCTGTTCGATGCCAGGTGAGTGGTGGAGGCGTGGTGTGTGAGTGACAGGTGGGGGCGGGGCCTAAGAGAAGGAGGGAGGAGTTACCGGCTGGTTTCTCAGGAGCGTTAGTCGGCGCCTTCTGGCCCTGAAGTCTGTCGCCGTGGGAGACGAGCTTAGTCAGGAGGAGGGGGGAGGAGGAGGGGGAGGAGGGGGAGGAAGAGGAAGAGGAGGAGGGGGAAGAGGAAGAGGAGGAGGAGAGGGAGGAGGAGGAGGAAGAGGAAGAGGAGGAGGGGGAAGAGGAAGAGGAGGAGGAGGAGGAGAGGGAGGAAGAGGAGGAGGAGGAGGAGGAGGAGGAGGGGGGAGGAGGGGGAGGACGGTCCACCGAGGCGTCTCTAACAGAGTCTCCTTCATCTGGGACGAGAGAGGAAAGAGAGGGAGTCACACACACACACACACACACAGACACACACTCCATCGTCTCTATGGCGATGGAGGAGGAGGAGTCACAACAGTCTCATGCACCTCAGGACTCTGCAGAACGACTTGTGTTGCCGAGACAACAACGTCTGCGTCTGGACCGACGACATGCAGACTGATGGAGGACGAACGGAGAGACAGAGAGGACAGAGACAGTGAGACAGCAGATGATTTCAGACATAGATTTATATACTGACTAGATGCCTTCTGCTTCTCAGCGTACGTCAACACGGCGGCCATCTTGGTCAGGGGTTTCAGACCATAGACATATAAACGTCTGACCAGCAGTCAGACCCTGTAGAACACATTTCAGTGTATTTATGCATGTGGGTGTGTGTCTGAGTATGTAAGTGTATGTTTAATCCACCACTTTATTTTCCCATGATCCATTGCGGCACACCACAACGGAAGTGGGTTTTAGTAGCGTTCTAGCGAGCAGCTCTGGTAGCGTTAGCCACCGGTGTAGGTACCAAATGTGGGGGCTCTGGGCTGCCAAAACCGTTTTGACTAAATCTGATGTTTGTTAAGTCATTAAAAATAATTATTGAACAAACATTACTATTTCTGTGTGCACGTTTTTGTAATTAGTCATGGTTATCGTAGTTGTTAGCTTTGCTGCTGCTGACAGCTAACAGCAGCAGCAAACTAACATCGACGTCAGCTGTTAAAACCCTCCCGTTGTCGGACACGACATGAAACTACTCCAGTTAGTCATGTTGTAACTAGGATATCCGCTGGAAAAAATATTTTTTTCATGGGCCGTTTATTGAGTTATTGTTTATTGACACTGCTAACGGCTAACAGCTAACGGTTAGCCCAGCTAAAATGTTTGTTCAACAATTTGTTTTATAGACTTCATAAACATCAGAGTAGTCGCAACGGTGATATAGTGACGTGAAAATGTGACATAAAGCTAAAAACTTGTCCGTATTGTTCTCATTAAAATTACGTGATGATTATAAATAAAGTCATCACGGCCAATGTCTATCAACCAGTCTATGCTATCAACAATACAGGAACGGTGGAATGGAGTGTCATGGCGACACCCAGCGTCATTCTCCGGAAAGTGTTGGATACATTAAAAAAAGAAATTATAAACATTTTTCAAAAAAAAAATGTTGTCGTTGTATTATAAATATCTGTCTGACATTTGTAATAAACCAAACGGCTTGAGAATCGATTGAATATTCGGAGAGTTCTGGTGATGTTAATGGTTGATAGATGTCTAATGCAGGAAGTAGACACGGCTTCCCCCTGACCAAGATGGCCGCCGTGTTGACGTATTCCACTCAATAGAGCTGCCTGGGAACGCAGCATCTAGTCAGTATATCTATGGATTTCAGAGAGAAGAAAAAGAAGAAATAGAAAAAAAGAAGAAGAAAAGAAAAAGAAGAAAAAAAGAAAAGAAAAGAAGAAGAAAAGAAAAAGAAAAGAAGAAGAGGAAGAAGAAGGAGAAAACGATGATGTCACAGGTGAAGCGTTGCGTAGCGGCCGCCAGGTGAGTTGTTGCTTTGTTGCTGCTGCAGCGTCTGTGGGCGGAGCTACGAGAACTTACTGTCACCTGACGTCACCTGAGAGACTTTCTAACCGTCGGAGCGACATGCTGACATGCAGCCAATCAGGACAGCTGCCCCTCACAGGCCCCGCCCCCTCCCTCCCCCCCGCCGAGCTGAAGCAGGTAAACAGAGGTCAGTTACCCAGAGACACAGCGTCGTCATGGCGACCCTCAGGTGGCGCTGTGGGACAGAACACACCGTTTAGAAGAGCAGAAGAAGAAGAAGAAGAAGAAGAAACATAGACACGCCGCCGCCGCCGCCGCCGCCGCTTCTTCTTCTGTGGATCCTAGAACTCAGGTTAGTGTGTGTGTGTGTGTGTGTGTGTGTGTGCAGGAGATAGTCACCGAATGGCGTGCGTCCAGCTCCGGGGAAACTGGGAGTTTTGAGTGGAGGGGGGAGTCGAGTCCGGTTGTGCAGAGCTGTGATTGGTCGACACAGGAAACACAGGAAGTGAGATCATCAGCATTGGGTCACATTGTGTGTGTGTGTGTGCATAGATATTAGTCATAGTAGTCATACAACTAATTTCAGTGTATGTATGTGGGTGTGAGTCTGAGTATGTGTAAGTGTATTTATGATAGAAATTAAAAATATATATATATAAAAAAGAAAAATTCAATTTATGTTGAATCATCAATATATGTCTGACATTAATAAACTAAACGGCTTGAAAATCTGTTGAATATTCAGAGAGTTATGGCGATTTTAATCTGCCTCTGTTGACTAAAGCAGGAAGTAGACACGGCTTCCCCTGACCAAGATGGCCGCCGCGTTGATGCATCGTTCCAATGGACAGCAGCGTCAGAGGAGCCATCTATGTGTATATTATATCTATGTCTGTGTGTCTGTGTGTGTGAGAGACGCAGGACTCACCTGGACGAGGCGGGAACAGAGCGTGAGGTCCGTGAGGTTTCTGCAAGACAGAATCGACCAATCAGAGCCAGTCACAGCTGCAAGGGCTCATGGGAAATGTAGTAGAAGACTGAACCAAGAGATGAATGAGTCCCTGAACCTACCATGGGCTTGGCCAGAGGGTTACGCAGCTTGAACGGCTTCTGTGGCGGTTTACCTGTGGATCAGACAAGGTGAGTCAGTCAGGGGTCAAGACCAGGACCAGGACCAGGACCGGGACCAGGACCAGGACCAGGACCAGGACCAGGACTAGACCTCAGACTGAGTAGGCGTGGCCTTACTGCCCATGTTGGTGTTGTGGATGACCGGTTTGCTCCAGCTGCCGCTGCGCTCGTCCTTATTGGAGCGGACTCCGAACTCGTACGGCGTGTTGGGCTTCAGGTTGTCGATGACGGTGTCGCTGGTCGGGCAGGTCTGGTAGTTCCACTTCCTGTTCCTCTCCCTGTAGCGGATGGTGTAAAACCTGCACACACATGGATTATTAGAAAACTTCTAATTACGCAGAACAACCCTAGATCCTAGAAATAAACCAATCAAACGATTAAATAAATAAAGAAAAGCGTCCTACCCGTCCTCCAGACACTCGTTCATGATGTCGCCCTCGAACGGCGTCTTCAGGTAGTTCCCCCAGGACAGCAGCACGGCCGTGGGGCTGACGGAGCCGATCACCAGGTGCAGCGGCTTCTCCAGGTTCACTTTACCTGAAAACCAGGAAATATAGGAATACAACTATGGAATAAAAACCATCATCATCCTGACAGCTGTACTGTCAGATATTGCCCCCCCCCCTCTATTTAATATAAACAGAAGCTCCCACCTGCTGGAGTTTTACACACTGACTTGTATCATCAGAACAGACATGTGCTGTGTTGTTTCTATTATATTTAGCCTAAAACATTTACATCAGGAGGGGGGGGGGGGCAACGCCTGACAGCTGAGAGTAGCCTATCACTGTCAGATATTGCCCCCCCCCTCTATTTAATATAAAAGGAGGCTGAAAATCACAGTTAATTATTATTATATATATACATATCCACCTTTTACCGAACGTCAAAAACGTGTGCCGGTTTTGCTCTTCCGGTGGAATTTTATGTTTACGTTTCCATGGTTTCGGTAGTCGCGGTAAATGCATGGATTTTTTTTTTTTTTTTTCAATGAAAATCTGTAAAACGCATGGATCATCACGGATCAATCTGTGTGGTATCTATTGTTAAAAGCTGGTGTGATGATCCATGCGTTTTACAGATTTTCATTGAAAAAAAAAAAAAAGTCCATGCATTTACTGCGACTACCGAAACCATGGAAACGTAAACATACAATTCCACCGGAAGAGCAAAACCAGCGTATGTTTTTGATGTTCGGAAAAAGGTGGTTAAACCAACCACATTGTTGCTGTTAACCCTCTAAGTGAGAGAAGAGTTCCAGGACTTTTCTCAAACTCTCGGAGCGTCTTGACGTTCCCAAGACGTAGCGTTGTCGTACCTGTGCAGTGCTTCTTGACGTCGTTGGCGGGGATCGGCTGCACGGCAACCAGGTACTTGGGTTCAGCGTCTGGAAGGAAAACAAACGTGTTGGAATCAAGGTGAGTGATGATGATCGTGTGTTCGATTCCCTCCTGGATGAAGGCTTTGACCTTCGTCCTCCTCTGCTGCCGTGTTTACAGTCAACAGAGGCCCGGGGCGGTGATGGATGACAGGTAACGACAGGTCGACTCTTCATCTCCACGGTGACACAAGCCCCGCCCCCTGAGCCTCTCACCTGTCAATCAACCCCCCCTCTGTGTTTACCTGAACCTCCGCTCTGCACTGTGACAGAGACAGACTGAACTGAACCGGAGAGCAGAGGGTTAAAGATGGATGGTTAACCTTTAGAGTAAACACCACATCAGTGTTGACAGCTGGCCCCGCCCCCTCCGGCCTGTGATTGGCAGACAGCCTCGGGGCAGCAGCAGCAGCAGCGGCGGCGAGGGAAGGAGGGAAGGAGGGAAACGTGATTAGATTAAAGTGAAGCTGGAGCTGAACTTCTCCTGAAACCAACTGTTTACATCTGTTTGCCATTTCTCACTGGGGGGGGGGGCTGGGGGGGTTAACCCTCCCAGTGTAAACGCTGCATTTCCCAGCAGCATTTGAACACAGCACCAAATAAGGAAGTGGTGCCGGGGAAGGAAGTCGTGTTTGTGTTATAAAGTCAAATGAGCAGCAGACGTTCAGCTCTGACCTCGTTAAGGTCCAAACAAACCTACGTTGTCCCACGCTCTCCGGAGGCAAGTGAAGCTCTCACGGCTTTAACGCTTAACGCTGCATTCAAGACAACTCTCAGACCTTCTACTGGAAAAACTGCAACTCAACACGTAAAACACGATTAAAATGTATTTTAAGGGGCGCCGAGTGGCGCAGTGGGTTAAGCAGGCGCCCCATATATTGAGGCTGTAGTCCTCGTGCAGGCGGCCCCGGTTCGAGTCCCGCATCGGACGGCCCTTTCCTGCGTGTCATTCCCCCTTTCTCTCCTGTCTCTCGCAACTGTACTGTCAATAAAGGCATGAAAAAGCCAACAAAAAAAACAACTTTAAAATGTATTTCAATACTAAAATGCATTAAAACTTTGGTAACACTTTACAATAAGGGTCCCTTAATTAAGGTTAGTTAGTACATTATTAAGCATTAATATATAAACTAATGTGTTAATTAATGCAGAGTAATGCATACATAATGATAACTAATTACATTATTCAAGTTTTATTATTACTTAATTTATTAACTAACTTTGAGTAGTAAGCATTAATTAACTGCTTACTAATAGGCTACATTAATTAATGTCTTAATTAATCTGTAAACAGTTAATTAATGCTTAATAATGTACTAACTAACGTTAATTAAGGGACTCTTATTGTAAAGTGTTACCAAAACTTATGAAATATACAACATAGTAACTTACAGTTACAGATGTTGTGGAGTCAATTCATGTCTTTGATTAATTTGAAGATGTTTCTTTTTAAATTGTTTTTATGCCTTATGCAAACTTTGTAATGTAGTTACACATTTTCCTGCAGTAATGTAACAGATTACAATGATGCAACTGTTGTAATTAAATTGTGTAAGGCCGTTACATGGAATAGTTTCCTCCCCAACCCTGCAGATGTGCCATCCAGATGTTTCTCCTCCTCTTATCAGCTTCACACTTCTCACATTAAACACTGAAGTGTTGTCGTGGTGATGACGGACGGCTCTCGGCAGGTTTCCTGATGTCACGCTGCCTTTGAACGCACCGCGGTCTCAGGCTTCCCTCGAGGTGACGGGATCAAGATTCCTGGCCGAGCTTCAGAACCGGATCAGAGCCACCTGCTGCTGGTTTCCCCCCAAAACCACGTCTGCTGGTTCCCACGCCTCAGAGCCGCGTGTGTGTGTGTCTGTGGTTGTGTGTGTGTGTGTGTGTGTGTGTGTCCTCACCCATCTCGGCCTCGTAGGGCCGTCCGTCCTCGGGCAGTGTGATGAGTTGTCTGGAGAAGACGCTGCCTCCGTATCCCAGCACGTAGCCTTCCAGACGCACATCTGGACTGGGACGCAAAAACTGCAGCACGATGGTGTCGCCGGTGGCGTTGATACGCACACGCAGGTTGCCACGGCGACCTGGGGAGGAGGAGGGGGGAGTAGAGGAGGAGGAGAGAGGAGAGGAGAGGAGAGGAGGAGGAGGAGAAGGAAAGCAGAGGAGGAGGAGGAGAGGAGGAGGAGGAAGAAGAGGAGGAGAGAGGAAGAGGAGGAGGAGGAGGAGGAAGAGGAGGAGGAGGAAGAAGAGGAGGAGGAGGAGAGAGGAAGAGGAGGAGGAGGAAGAGGAGGAGAGAGGAGGAGGAGGAGAGAGGAGGAGGAGGAGAGGAGGAGACGTTCAGTCAACAACATGAATCAACAGCTTCTTGTTTGTTCAGTAAAGTTCAGTCCTGTTGCAACATGAACAAGTTTTAGTGTGTCCACACACACACACACACACACACACACACACACACACACACACACACACACACACACACACACACACACACACACACACACACACACACACACACACACACACACACAACCAGCTCTGATTAAAGCTGTGTGTGTGTGTGTGTGTGTGTGTGTGTGTGTGTGTGTGTGTAGTTGTGAACATGTGTAGTCCTGTAGCTGCTCCAGTGTTTCCAGCAGCAGTTTGATTGACAGGAGGATAAACACCAGAACTACACACACACACACACACACACACAGACAGAGGAAGTGAGTGTGACAGCAGCTGCATAACGATTATTGATTATTGATCACTGACTCCACTCAGTCTGAACAACTGAACAACGGCTCCTTGTTTGGAGAGAACAGTGTGTGTGTGTGTGTGTGTGTGTGTCGGTGTCAGAGTGTGTGTGTCAGTGTGTGTAGGTTGTGTGAGTCTCATTACGTGTGTAACTGTAAAACTCTGTGATGGAAACTAAACACAAGAGCTGAGAGGCGTTCAGGGACACACTGCACAGTGGGACAACACAGTACCGCACACACACAGACACACAACCACAGACACACAACCACAGACACACACACACACACACACACACACACACACACACACAGACACACACCTCCACAGGTAACAGCTGTTTGTGCAGCAGATGACTGTGATTAGCTGCTGTGTGGACACTCAGCACCTCCTCTCTCCTCCTCTTTCTCCTCCTCTCCTCCCTCTCTCCTCTTTTCCTCTCTCCTGCCCCCTCCCCCTCTCTCTCTGTTGTTCTTGCCCCCCCCCCCCCCCCTCACCTGCAGCAGCTTTTATCACCTACATAACTTCACTCTCAGTGAGGCCCGACCACCGCAGGTCGCATCATGAATAAGCCCCGCCCCTTTACCTGTAGCCCCGCCCCTTCACATGTAGCTCCGCCCCCAACGGCCACCTGTAGCCCCGCCCCTGCACCTGTGGGCGGGGGCCACACACGTCCAGCCCGACGGGAATCGAACATCAAACCCCGACGAGAACAAAGAGCTGAGTCAGAGACGTGACACACACACACACACCCACACACACATGTACATGCATGTGTGTGTGTGTGTGTGTGTGTGTGTGTCTCTGATGTTTGAATGTTTCAGTTTTTCCTTTTTTCTTCTTGTTCCTCACGTTTCTTCTGCTGCTGCTGCAACGTTTTCATGACCAGAGTACTCTGCTTGGAGTACTCTGTTACACTGCTCTGTTTGGAATACTTTGCAGTATCCAACAGCATTTTTTCCAGTACTCTGCCATATCTAACAGCAGTATTTTTGCAGGACTTTGCAGTATTTTTGCAGGACTTTGCAGTATTTAAAAGCAGTATTTTTGCAGGACTTTGCAGTATTTAACAGCAGTATTTTTGCAGGACTTTGCAGTATTTTTGCAGGACTTTGCAGTATTTAACAGCAGTATTTTTGCAGGACTTTGCAGTATTTAACAGCAGTATTTTTGCAGTATCTAACAGCATTTTTTTGCAGGACTTTGCAGTATTTTACAGCAGTATTTTTGCAGTAGGCCTACCTAACATCATTTTTTGCAGGACTTTGCAGTATCTAACAGCAATATTTTTGCAGTATTTAACAACATTTTTTTGCAGAACTTTGCAGTGTTTAATTACATTTTTTTTTTACAGTACTTTGCAGTATTTTTGCAGGAGTCAGTAGTACTGTACCCTGCAGTAGTAGTAAAGTAGTGTAGTACCTCTGAGGCTCTGACAGCTGCTTCCCTGCAGCAGAGCAGCAGCTCCCAGCAGCAGCAGCACCACGACGTCCATCACCTCACTCTGGACACCAGGACCAAGATGATGAAGATAGAGGAGGAAGATGATGAAGATGATGAAGATAGAAGAGTCAAGAGGAGTCAAGAGGAGTCAGCAGGAGTTGGAGGAGTCAGAGGAGTCAGCAGGAGCAGGACAACTTCCCGGAGCGTCTCCGTCTCAGGACTTGTCCTCGCTGTGAGACGCCGACCACAAACTCTCCATCTATAGCCTGGTGGGGGGGCGGGGCCTGATGACATCACAGCCCCCGACAGCCAACCAGAGCCTGAGGAGAGCAGCGTACTGTACACTCCCCCCCACCCTCCTCTCCTCTTTTCCTCCTCCACCTCCTCCTCCTCTCCTCCCTCTGGACCTCAAACATGGTGTTCTCTCCCTCCCTGCTTTCTTCATCACCCCCCCCCCCCTCCTCTTCTCTCCTCCTCCTCCTCTCCTGCAGAAACAACAGAACAAGTCGAGTCTCAACATCTGTTCATGTTTATCAGTTTGACCTCAGTCACAGAGACGTGTTCACACTGGGACAGAGGAGGACGACGTCTCTGTGTCCCTCTTCTATGTCTCTATGTGTCCCTCTATGTCTCTATGTGTCCCTCGATGTCTCTTTGTGTCCCTCGATGTCTCTATGTGTCCCTCGATGTCTCTATGTGTCCCTCTATGTCTCTATGTGTCCCTCGATGTCTCTATGTGTCCCTCGATGTCTCTATGTGTCCCTCGATGTCTCTATGTGTCCCTCGATGTCTCTATGTGTCCCTCTATGTCTCTATGTGTCCCTCGATGTCTCTATGTCTCTCTATGTGTCTCTATGCCTTTCTCTACGCTTCTACGTCTCTCTATGTCTCTCTGTTTGTCTCTATGTCTCTCTGTCTCACTCGCTTAGCATGTGTCTTTATGTCTCTGTGTCTTTATGTCTCTCTATGTCTATGTATTTGTTTCTATGTGTCTCTCTATGTCTCACTTGCTACGTCTCTATGTGTCTATGTCTCTCTATGTCTCTCTATGTGTTTCTATGTGTTATAGTCTCTCCGGGGTCGAGATGTTTTACTGTAACTCAGTAAACATACATGTGTGTCTGTGTGTGTATGTGTGTGTGTGTGTGTGTGTGTGTCTGTGTGTTGTGCAGTAGTTTGAAGGACGAGCAGCAGCTGCACACACACACACACACACACACAGCTGGGTAATCATAGTGTGTGTGTGTGTGTGTGTGTGTGTGTGTGTGTGTGTGTGTGTGTGTGTGTGTCACAGTGTTTGGGTCGTTGAGGTTTTTCCACATTTTTCCAGAAACATGAAATCAGAGCCCCCCCCCCAAACACACACACACACTGCTGCTGGAGAATAACACACCATAACATCACACACACACACACACACACACACACACACGTGCTGGGAGCTGCACCAGAGCCAGAACCACTGACATGTTTTCTCCAGGATGAAGAGGAGGGGGAGGAGGAGGAGGAGAGAGGGAGAGAAGGAGGAGAAGAAGGAGGAGAGAAGAGGAGGAGGAGGAGAGAGGGAGAGAAGGAGGAGAAGAAGGAGGAAAGAAGAGGAGGAGGAGGAGAGAGGGAGGAGGAGGAGAGAGGAAGAGGAGGAGGAGGATAGAAGAGGAGGAGGAGAAGGAGGAAGAGAGAGGAAGAGGTGGAAGAGGAGGAGGAGAGAAGAAGGAGGAGGAGGAGAAGGGAAGAGGAGGAGGAGGTAGAAGAGGAGTAGGAGAGAGGGAGAGAAGAAGGAGGAGGAGTGATGATGATGATGACGGCGGTGATGAAGAGGAGGACGCCGTCACATGCGACAGGAAGACGACAAAGCCCTGCGTCCACGGTAACCATGGTAACGAGCTGAGCGTGACCTCTGCCCCCCCCCCCCCCGTCGTTCTGCGGCCCAGGTGATGTCAGAGGCAGCAGCCAATGAGGAGCAGGCGTGTGTTGGCGTGCGTGAATGCCGCCACATCAAAGGAGCGACCGACTAATAAAGTTTTTACAGACCCGCTGCTCGCTCTGCTAATGAGACTAACGAGGGGTAACCATGGTAACTACCATGAGGTCTCATGAGCCAATCAGAGGAGTGGGAGGTTACCACGGTGACGCAGCTGTGATCACTTCCTGGGAGAGGAGGAGGCTTTTATTTTGAAATCTCACCTCCTCCCTCTTGTTTTTACAGTGCGTCTCTCTCTGAGGCCTCTGATTGGTCCAGCTGTTCCCAGCTCTTCACCCTCCTGTTGTCCTCATGGGTCCAGGAAGGAAGGACGAAGGAAGGAAGGAAGGAAGGAAGGAAGGAAGGAAGGAAGGAAGGAAGGAAAGAAAAAGGGAGGGAACAGATCAGAAGGAAGGAAGAAGGACGAAGGGAAGGGACAAAGGAAGGAAGGAAAGAAAGATGGAGGGAGGGAACAGATTGAGTCAATTGGGTCAAAAAGGACGGAAGAAGTAAGGACGAAGGGAAGGAAGGAAGGAAGGAAGGAAGGAAGGAAGGAAGGAAGGAAGGAAGGAAGGAAGGAAGGAAAAAAGGATTGTGGAAAGAAGGAAGGGAGAAAGGAAGGAAAGGAATGGAACAGATTGGGTCATGGAAGGAAGCAGAAGGATGGACAAAGGAAGGAAGGAAAGAAGGAAAGAAGGAAAGAAGGAAGGAAGGAAGGGAAAAGGAAGGAAAGAAAGATGGAGGGAGGGAACAGATTGGGTCAATTGGGTCAAAAAGGAAGGAAGAAGTAAGGTCGAAGGAAGGAAGGAAGGAAGGAAGGAAGGAAGGAAGGAAGGAAGGAAGGAAGGAAGGAAGGAAGGAAGGAAGGATGGGTGCCGGCGTCCTCGTTGCCGTGCCGCCGGCACCTGCATCACATCAGGGTGATGAGCTGCTTACTCCTCCTCCTGCTCCTCTTCCTCCTCCTCCTCCTCTTCCTCCTCCTCTTCGTCCTGCTCCTCTTCCTCCTCCTCCTCCTGCTCTTCCTCCTGCTCCTCTTCCTCCTCCTCTTTTCCTCCTCCTCCTCCTCCTCCTCCTTTTCCTCCTCCTCCTCATCCTTTTCCTCCACCTCCTCCTCCTTTTCCTCCTCCTCCTCCTCCTCCTTTTCCTCCACCTCCACCTCCTCCTCCTTTTCCTCCTCCTCCTCCTCCTTTTCCTCTTCCTCCTCCTCTTTTCCTCCTCCTCCTCCTCCTCCTCCTCCTCCTCCTCCTCCTCCTCCTCCTCCTCCTTTTCCTCCTCCTCCTGCTCCTCTTCCTCCTCCTGCTGCTGCTGCACAGAGCTGCCTTTGTCTGCCCCCCCCCCGGGGTGACAGGGTAACAGCAGAGAACCACTGGGGGCAGATTGTCCTGAGGGAGGGGGGGGGGCAACAACAACAACAACAGCAGTAACAGTTAAAGGTTCAGTTCACGGGGCTTTTAATGTGAAAAGAGCCGTTAAATCGGTGTGTTTAATGACCGTGGGACTGATGAGCTTCATCTGGACTCAATGGAAACTCAATGAGCTGAGATGAGTTTCTGTTTTCTGTTTTTTTTTTCACGTCTTTAAACACAACACGACTCACGTTCAACAGCTCGTCTCATTAATGGTTTAAACATAACAACGACTTCTCTCCACCTGCTGAAAACAACTCCTTCATTCCTCTCTATGACTAAACTGTCAGGAAGTATCATCTTCCTCCTCCTCCCCCCTCCTCCCCCCTCCCCTCCTCCCCCCCTCCCCTCCCCCTCCGGCTCTCAGGTGGCTGCTGGGTAATGAGGTAATTACCACAGTGATTGTTTGGTATTTCTTTCCGAACACCTTGAACGAATTCCCAGAGACTCGTGTGGAGTCTGAGGCGGGAAGAGAGCCAGCGAGTGTGTGTGTGTCTCTATGTGTGTGTGTGTGTGTGTGTGTCTCTCTGTGTGTGTCAGTGTGTGTAGCTGGCACACACACACACACACACACACACACACACACAGAAAGAGGAAAGTTTAAAAACACAAAGAGGCTTTAAGTTCTCGAAAATGGTGCAACGTTCAGGAGCTGCTGGGAAAACTGGACGACAGGCGGCGAAGGGAGGAGGAGGAGGAGGAGGAGGAGGAGGAGGAGGAGGAGGAGGAGGGAGGGGGGCTGTCACAGTTTGACCTTTCACCTCCAGCTCAGAGGCAATGTTCACATCAACATCACAGTCATTAAACGTGTGTAAGTGTGTGTGTCAGGAACATGTAGGTTCACACGTCGCTTCAAAATAAAAATCCTGGATGAATAAATAAATGCCGAGCCTCCTCCTCCTCTCCTCTTCTCCTTTCCTCCTCCTTCTCTCCTCCTCTTCTCTCCTCCTCCTCCTTCTCTTCTTCTTCTCCTCCTCTCCTCTTCTCCTCTCCTCCTCCTTCTCTTCTTCTTCTCCTCCTCTCCTCTTCTCCTCTCCTCCCCTCTCCTCCTCTTCTTCTCCTCCTTCTCTCCTCTCCTCTTTTCCTCCTCCTTCTCTTCTCCTCTCCTCCTCTCCTCCCCTTTCTCTTCTTCTCCTCCTCCTCTCCTCTTTTCCTCCTCCTTCTCTTCTCCTCTCCTGCTCCTCTCCTCTTTTCCTCCTCCTTCTCTTCTCCTCCTCTTCAGCCCTTCCAGTCCCGGACCAGAGGAAATCCCCCAGAACTCCACAGACCTAGAAACTCCCTCCAGCACCAACAGAACAAGCTCCGCCCACTACCTGCACACACACACACACACACACTGACACACACACACACAGCTGGTGTGACTGTTCACATTCGGGCCTGTCACGCGCGTCAACACGGCCGCCATCTTGGGCATTAAAAGTTATACATTCAGTGAGTTCTGGTGATGTTGAAGGGACAACGAGTAGTTTTGGAAAAGTGAAGCGTTTTCTCACTACATTTATGAGCCTCCGCGCACACCGTAGAATTCTTCGACCGGCGCAAGACAGACTCATGTTTTCATTCATCAAGAATTAAAGTCAGAGGTTCGAAGAGGTTCAGTTACCGTCGTAGTCCCGACCATAAACGGCAATACGGCGGCGTTATTCTCATGAGCGTCCGCGAAACTGAAAGTAAGGAAACGCTGGTCGGCTTTTTATAACCAAATAGAAACTCCTCGTTGTCCCTTTAATGGTTGATAGACCTCTAATACAGGAAGTAGACACGGCTTCCCCCTGACCAAGATGGCCGCCGCGTTGACGCATCGTTCCAATGGACAGCAGCGTCAGAGGAGACATCTACGTAGATATATCTATACTATATCTATCTATAGGTGCAGTCATGTAACAGTGTGACCTCTGACCTCAGTCTCAGGAGACGTCAGAGGAGGAGAAGGAGGAGTCCTCTCTCCTCTCCTCTGTCTCCTCTCTCCTCATGTCCTCTCTCCTCTCCTCTGTCTCCTCTCTCCTCATGTCCTCCTCTCCTCTCTCCTCTCCTCTGTCTCCTCCTCTCCTCTCCTCTCTCCTCTCCTCATGTCCTCCTCTCCTCTGTCTCCTCCTCTCCTCTCTCCTCTCTCCTCTCCTCTCCTCTCCTCTCCTCTCCTCTCCTCTCCTCTCCTCTCCTCTCCTGGTCTCGTGGACCCGGTTGCGTAACAGAACCGGTCCTGTCTCTCTGTCTTCCTGTCTCTCTCTCTGAGCTCTGACAGGAAGCAGGAACCAATCAGAGGGCACCGCTGTGTTTCCCATTAGCGCTGCTCAGGGCCAGAACCAGATACTTTCCACTGGCTGTCAGACCGGATCAGACCGGGCCCAGAGGCACCTGTCCTCCAGAACCCGAACCAGGACCAGGACCAGGACCACGCCTCCTCCTGGAAATGATGCATAGAAGACAGTAACCCTACGTCATACGCTAATACAAAAAACCACAGTGCCAAAGAGTTGTTGTGTGGTATATTGTTGGTTGAACAACTTAAAAAAGATCATCAGAAAAAAAACATCAGATTTTCTCTACTCTCCATAAAAGAGTGGGACAGGAAAAGAAGAAATTTATGGCTTCAGGCTACGAAGAATGGACAACAATGGCCTGAAGCCGTGGGACCGGCTAGTCCATGTGCTTGTGTGGTAAACCATTCAGGGGGGGCGACCGCCATTCCTAAGGTCCACTAACGTTATTCCGAAAATTTCCGAAGGACCGTTCTAAAATTGTACATAATGTGTGGGCTAATATACAAGGGGGAAAAATTCAAATGTTACGAGTTTTGATCCCTGGCCGCCTGCACCAGAGGTAACTGCTCTAACCGCTGCACTATGGCAACAGTTGATTGACACGTATCACTCAGCGTTATATACCTCACCTCTCCCCGCTGAGTGGGCTCATTCTCCGGTAGGATTAATGGACATACATTCCCTAAATCTTTATTCTTTTCGGTAAAACAAGGTGATATAACTGTCTGCCTGACAAACGTTAGCTATTGCAGGAGGTTTCCAGGCCAAATCAAGACGGACTACAGCGGGATTTGTATTTACCGCCAGTCAAACCAGCAGTTTGTTTTCACCGGAATGGGGGCGTGGCCTCAGTTGTTACTCTCATCTATTATCACATCGTTGGCTGGACCAGAACCTGAACCGGACCGGACCGGACCAGACCGGACTGGACCAGAACCTGGACCGGACCAGACCGGACTGGACTGGACCGGACCAGAACCTTGACACTGTGATTCACTTTTAATTTGAAAGGACTCAGATGAGGAGCCCCGGTGCATTCTGGGAGCTGTAGTAGAACCGGACCAGACGGGTCCAAAGGTCGAGGGACCTGTTGACTCGGTGACATCACTCCTGCTCCGATGATGTCATCGCCTGCGGTGTCCCTCCACAATAAAAGCTCCAGATGATGTCATGGCCTCCGGTGTCCCTCCAGAGGAACTCCTCTCAGCTGGTCGTTTCCTGTCCGATCAGCTGCCAATCATCTGGTCGCCACGGCGTCCAGCTCTGATCTTACATAACCGTCTCCATGGCGAGGACCCCAAACAGCAGCCGAGCATTGTGGGTAATAAAAGCGCTCCAGTGGAAAGGTGACGAAGCCAAACTGCAGTTACATAACAGACATGATAACGTTTCCCACAATGCCTCAGTGTCTGAGCCAGGACGCCACCTCAGCTCCCAGAACCAGAACCAGAACCAGGACCAAGACCAGGACCAGGACCAGGACCAGGACCAGGACCAGGACCAGGACCAGGACCAGGACCAGGACCAGGACCAGAACCAGGACCAGGACCAGGACCAGGACCAGGACCAAGACCAGGACCAGGCTGACGGGGCTTTTATTTTTGACTTCCTGTCAGGTGCTAAAGGAGGAGGAGGAGGAGGAAGAGGAAAGGAAGAAAGAGAAGAAGGAGGAAGAGGAAGAGGGAGAGGGATAAGACAGAGGAGGAGGAGGAGGAAGAAAGAGAAGAAGGAGGAAGAGGAAGAGGGAGAGGGAGAAGACAGAGGAGGAGGAGGAGGAAGAAAGAGAAGAAGGAGGAAGAGGAAGAGGGAGAGGGAGAAGACAGAGGAGGAGGAGGAAGAAAGAGAAGAAGGAGGAAGAGGAAGAGGGAGAGGGAGAAGACAGAGGAGGAGGAGGAAGAGGAAGAGGGAGAAGATGGAGGAAGAGGAGGAGGAGGAAAAGGAAGAAAGAGAAGGAGGAAGAGGAGAAGGTGGAAGAGGGAGAGGGAGCAGACAGAGGAGGATGAAGAGAAGGATGAGGATGAAGAGGAGGAGGATGAAGAGTGAGTTTCCTCCTCTGGAAAAAGTGAAAACATCAAAAGGAGTTTTGATGTTTTCACACGTCAGACTGGAAACATCATCATCATCATCATCTTCATCGCTATGGAAACAAACAGGACGAGGTAACATGACGACCTGTCATCACCGTTATATAACGACCACACACACACACACACACACACACACACACACACACACACACACACACACACACACACACACACACACACACACACACACACACACACACACACACACACACACACACAATGAACCTGCTCTTTGCTCTTGTTGTTCTAAACTCTTAGTTTGAAAAAAAGCAGCTTCATCGTTTCCTGTCGCGTGTGTGTGTGTGTGTGTGTGTGTGTGTGTGTGTGTGTCAGGTACACACACACACACATTCCTTCCTGCGTCTCCATCGTCACTTTAACTTTTGTCTCCGTGTCGGTCGACGGATCAGATCCTTCAGCGCCACGGAGACGTTACACAACACACCTCTGAGCCACCACCAGAAGGAGGAGGAAGAGGAGGAGAAGTGGGGAGAAGAGGAGTAGAAAGGAGGAGAAGTGGGCAGAGGAGGAGGAGAAAGAAAGAGAAGAAGAATAAGGAGGAGAAGTGGGGAGAGGAGGAGGAGAAAGGAGGAGAAGAAGAAGAATAAGGAGGAGAAGTGGGGAGAAGAGGAGTAGAAAGGAGGAGAAGTGGGCAGAGGAGGAGGAGAAAGAAAGAGAAGAAGAATAAGGAGGAGAAGTGGGTAGAGGAGGAGGAGAAAGGAGGAGAAGAAGAAGAATAAGGAGGAGAAGTGGGGAGAAGAGGAGTAGAAAGGAGGAGAATAAGGAGGAGGAGGAGGAGGAGAAGAGGGGAGAGGAGGAAGAGAAAGGAGGAGGATAAGGAGGAGGAGGAGAAGAGGGGAGAGGAGGAAGAGAAAGGAGGAGAATAAGGAGGAGGAGGAGAAGAGGGGAGAGGAGGAAGAGAAAGGAGGAGAATAAGGAGGAGGAGGAGGAGGAGAAAGGAGAAGGAGGAGAAGGAGGAGGAGGAGGAAGAGACACTGACCTCAGATCGATCACTTCCTGTCGTCGTCTCCAACAGCAACAGATCCATTCACATCAATTGATACAAAATCAATACGATCAATACAATAGTTAGAGACTGGTTTAATGAGATGAAGATGAAGATGAAGATGAAGATGAAGACGAAGATGAAGATGAAGATGAGGGGGGGTCGACCTCCATCTGACACCTGAGTGATGAAACGTCGTCGTTTTAAACCTTTATTTACACTCCCTCTGCTGTCGACAGGTCGTCATGACGATGGGCGATGATGACTGACAGCTGCAGAGACGCAGCTCACATTCCTCACTAAGTACTAGACCCCCCCCCACCTCCCCACAACCCCACCTCCCTACTCCCCCCACCTCCCCGTTTACAGCACAATGAGTTGACACTGAGTTAAATGAGGAAGAAGAAGAGGAAGAGGAAGAGGATGAAGGGGATGTTGAGTGACAGCTACAGGGACAAAATCCGTGTTTATTTATTTTTATTTTAATGTTTATTTGAAGTTCCTTCGTTCTTTGGTTTTTCCGCTTCAAACCAAAATAGTGAGTTTTTCTGTTCATGAATTAAAAATGTGAAAAGGAAAAATGAAAATATTTAAAATTTGGTTTCTGCAAATTCCTTTTCTCGTTTGTCATTGAGGAATATAATGGCAGACAGAACGGACTAACTGCGATAGCCGACTGTAACTGATCATATCAAACCTTATTCATACACACACCCAGTCTCACTTTCACTAAAACACACACTCACATTCTGTAGTCTAACTTCCATCAGTAAATAACATGGAAACCATATAAAACAAGAGACAAAGCTGAGAGAGACGGAACAAGTTGATCTCCAGCAGTCAACTCTGACACCGAGGCTTCAGGTTTAGTTGAACCGGATCATGAACAGAGTCTGGATCTGTTGAGCTCCTAGTGAAGCCCTCAGCTCTACTCTTCATCTAACAACAGCGCCACCTTGTGGTTGAACATTAACTGCACTGAAGTCGTCATTCCATCATCAGTTCTCATTTTGATTCTAAATAACTAACTATTGTTGTTATGTGAAGTGTCCGTCTTCACTGTGGTGATGATGGGATCTCTGCTGGTGATGCTCTTTATCTAATTAGGGAAAAGGTTTTCCACAACATGCATTCAGCCATGAAAAGTTTTATATAAATGATGACGTTACATGTAAAGTAATCAAAGAGCTTCTTAACCGGAGAGTCGTCTGAATCCGCCATCTTGGTTTGGTGCAACAGAAGAAGGAGGGATGTTTAATCCTATCCACCACTTTCCGGAGAATGACACTGGGTGTCGCCATGACACTCCATTCCACCGTTACTGTATTGTTGATAGACATTGGCCGCGATTACTTTATTTATAATCATCACCTAATTTTAATGAGATAATACGGACGAAGTTTTAGCTTTATGTCACATTTTCACGTCACTATGTCACCGTTGTGACTACTCTGATGTTTATGAAGTCTATAAAACTAATTGTTGAACAAACATTTTAGATGAGCTGGGCTAACCGTTAGCTGTTAGCCGTTAGCAGTGTCAATAAACAATAACTCAATAAACGGCCCATGAAAAAAATATTTTCTCCAGCGGATATCCTAGTTCCAACATGACTGAGCTAACTGGAGTAGTTTCATGTCGTGTCTGACAACGGGACGGTTTTAACAGCTGACGTCCTGATGTTAGTTTGCTGCTGCTGTTAGCTGTCAGCAGCAGCAAAGCTAACAACTACGATAACCATGACTAATTACAAAAACGTGCACACAGAAATAGTAATGTTTGTTCAATAATTAGTTTTATAGACTTAACAAACATCAGATTTAGTCAAAACGGTTTTGGCAGCCCGGAGCCCCCACATTTGGTGGCTAACGCTACCAGTTAGCCGCTCTCTAGAACGCTACTAAAACCCACTTCCGTTGTGGTGTGCCGCAATGGATCATGGGAAAATAAAGTGGTGGATAGTACGCTACTTTTATTTTATTGTAACACTTCACGTCCACTTCCCGTCCGTCTGCCGTCATTTTCATAAATGAGAACAAGGAATTTGCAGGGGGCGGTGCGTGGCGCAGTGGTTGAGGCGGCCGCCCCATGTAGAGGCTACAGTCCTCAGCGCAGGCGTCCCTGGTTCGAATCCCGCGTCGGGCAGACCTTTCCTGCATGTCATTCCCCCTCTCAGCCTCCCCCTTTCCTGTCTGTCTCACTATGTGCTATCGAGTAAAGGCAAAAACGCCAAAAAATATACTTAAAATATTTAAATTCTTCGTTTTCTCATTTTTAATTCCTAAACCAAAAAACCGCTGAAAAACCTGAACCCAGAGAGTGAAGTGAAGGCGGGTTGAGACACGTCTGTTCATTGGTTCAACTCACATTCCTCAGTAAACAGACCCCCCCTCCCTCCCGTTGCCATGACACAGACACTGAGTTAAAAAAACACTGTGATTTTATTTTAGAAAAATGTGAGCGTGCACGTGTCGTCACGTGCACGCTCACACACAGCTCTGTTTTTCTTTCTTCTGTCTCTAATTAAACGCACAGCTTAGAAAACACAATACAAAACACCACATGTCAGACGGCTGCTGGGGGGCGGGGCTAAAGGGGGCGGGGCCATAGGGGCGAGGGGGGCGGAGCTACACATAACAACAACAACGAATCAGCTGTTTCTACAAAAACAAAGACGACGAGTTATTGATCAGTGAGTTCTGACGAGTCGTTGACGAATCAGAGTGTGACGTCGCTGTGACGTCGCTGTGATGTCACTGTGATGTCAGAGCCGGCGGAGGAATGTAAACATTGGTGGTGGAGTGAGTGGGCGGAGTCACGGTTCTACGCAGCAGAGAGCGGCGAAGGCACTGATGGGGGCGGAGTCACGGCTGCAGCAGGAAGTGAGTGATCAGAGGGGGGGGTGAGTGAAGTGGGCGGGGCTTCCATGACGAGCTCCGGGATTGGTCCGTGTGGCGGCGAGCAGGAGGGGGCGGAGGCTACAGGTGAAGCCATGAGATCCATCAGTGTGAGAGAGACAGCAGAGAGACGGGAGGAAACCATGGCGACAGGAGGAAACCACGGCGACAGGAAGAAAACCACGGCGACAGGAGGAAACCATGGCGACAGGAGGAAAACCACGGCGACAGGAGGAAACCATGGCGACAGGAGGAAAACCACGGCGACAGGAGGAAACCATGGCGACAGGAGGAAAACCATGGCAACAGGAGGAAAGGAAACCATGGCGACAGGAGGAAACCACAGCGACAGGAGGAAACCATGGTGACAGGAGGAAACCATGGTGACAGAAGGAAAGGAAACCGTGGCGACAGGAGGAAACCACGGCGACGGAGCAGGAAGTGTACCAGCAGCCTTAGCTTCTCCGCAGCAGCCAATCAGACGCAGGCTCCTCCCTCCTCCAGGCGGAGACGAAGGCAGGTTTCTATGGCGACACACAGACGCAGTCAGACAAACGTCCGATCGATCGGCTGGTATTGATCGATCGGTGATGGATTCGGCTCCTACCTGGACGTTTCCATGGCAACTACGTGGTGGAGCTGCCCCGCCTCTCCAGGAACCTGCAACACACACACACACACGATGATGTCACAGTGAGGTCATGCTGCAGCATTTATCACCTCATCATCAACTCTGTCCTCTGCTTGTATCCATGGAAACAGCTACAACCTGCTGTTGTTAAGAACTCACCGACTCAGGAGGTTCAACTCATTCACAGATTCAGATTCAGAGCTTGTTTTAGCCCTTTATTCAAAGTATTTTGACCTTTTCATTCATCAGCCAATGTCTGCACATTTACTCGGGGGCATTTTATCAAAGGCGCCACATAAATCTCTGATTTCCGCACAAACTGCACGATATAGCCTATGCGGGGCTCGCAGGAGTTCAAAATCTCTGCATTTTCGTTGCAAAAAAGTCAGATATATCGTCACATAAAGTTGAAAAATGTTGCGTTTACTTCACATGAGAGCAGCCGTTTTCCCCCTGTTGCCTTGGGAACGTTATGAAGTGACGTCATTCATGAGTTGATGCAACTTTACAGTTGGAAGATTGAACTTGTTTGTTACCAGTTGGTTAAATCGTACTAGTTAGAGTTGTAAGTATATTAGTAGTTATGTACATGTACGTCACCACAACAATCACAAAAACACTCTGCATTTTTCTGGAAGGACTGGTTAAAGGCAAACATTGTCTGAACAACATTGTGAAGGTGTGGTGAGGAGGAGGAGCTGTGTTCCTTTTGGGATGGACATGTGTTTAAAAAACCAAAGGTCGTCATGAATCAGAGCGACTACGTTTGTGCTGATGCCCTCAGCGTCGTCTCAAAGCTCCACCACGGAAAACCAACCGTTATCAGACTCTTAACTCTGGACACTAGCTTGTGGAAATGAATCTTTTTTTCTTTCTTTCTTTTACAATGTATTGTGTGTTATTTATCAATTTATTTATAAATGTAGAAATCAAATAAAAGTTCATGTGTGTGTGTGTTTGTCACTCACACTTGAGTCTGTCGCACAAAGTCGGCAAAGTGTTGATCCTTGGAACACAAATCTAGTATCCTGAGACGCTCCTGGATCTCCTGCAGGAGAGGAGGAGGAGGAGGAGGAGGAGAAGGAGAAGGAGAAGGAGAAGGAGAAGGAGAAGGAGAAGGAGACAGAAGAGGAAGAGGAAGAGGAGGAGGAGGAGGAGGAGGAAGGAGACAGAAGAGGAGGAGGAGGAGGAGGAGGAGGAAGGAGACAGAAGAGGAAGAGGAAGGAGACAGAAGAGGAGGAAGAGGAGGAGGAGGAAGGAGACAGAAGAGGAAGAGGAGGAGGAGGAGGAGGAGGAGGAGGAGGAGGAGGAGGAGGAGGAAGGAGACAGAAGAGCAGGAAGAGGAGGAGGAGGAAGGAGACAGAAGAGGAAGAGGAAGGAGACAGAAGAGGAGGAAGAGGAGGAGGAGGAAGGAGACAGAAGAGGAAGAGGAGGAGGAGGAGGAGGAGGAGGAGGAGGAAGGAGACAGAAGAGGAAGAGGAGGAGGAGGAGGAGGAGGAGGAAGGAGACAGAAGAGGAAGAGGAGGAGGAGGAGGAGGAGGAGGAAGGAGACAGAAGAGGAAGAGGAGGAGGAGGAGGAGGAGGAGGAAGGAGACAGAAGAGGAAGAGGAGGAGGAGGAGGAGGAGGAGGAAGGAGACAGAAGAGGAAGAGGAGGAGGAGGAGAGACGAGGAGGAGGAGGAGGAAGGAGACAGAAGAGGAAGAGGAGGAGGAGGAAGGAGACAGAAGAGGAGGAAGAAGAGGAGTTTTAACATTTTAAACCAACTTCATCAATAACCATTGAACAGCCTGTTGCCGTGGCATCAGGGTGGTGGTGGTCATGGTAACAGTGTGTGGGCGGGGCTTCACCTCCTTGCTGAGGGAGGTGCTGTGGTAGTGATGAGGCTGCAGCTCCTCGCCGCCGCCGCCGCCCAGCGAGCTGCTGTACTCCGGCAGGTCGGGGTCGCGGCGCCGGTAGAACTGGGGCGCCTCGTCGTCGTCGTGGTCGTCGTAGCGACGGTAGTACTGGGCGGTCACCGGGTCGCTCTCGAACATGGGGTTGAACTTGGTGGCGCGCTCCAGCGTCGGAACGCTCTCGCCGCGTCTGGAGGCGAGGAGACGGGAAGAGGAAGGAAACACAACGTCAACATCAACATCAACCCTTTACACTTATACATGTTATATACACAGAATATTCTATCAGTTGTTTTATAAAGAACTGATATGATCAATTCATTCCATATAATCTATCAAGGAGGAAGAAGAAGATGAGCAGGAGGAAGAGGAGGAGGAAGAAGGAGGGGGAGGAGGAGAAGGATGGAAGAAAAAGAGGAGCAAGAGGGAGGAGGAGGAAGATGAAGAGACTGAAGAGGAGAAAGAAGAGGAGGAGAGGAGGAGGGTGAAAGAGAAGGAAGAGGGAGGAAGAGAGAGGAGAGAAGAGGAGGAAGAGACAGAAGAGGAGGAGGAGAGAGGAGGAAGAAGAGAAAGAAGGAGAGACAGAAGAGGAGCAAGAAGGAGGAGGAGGAAGATGAAGAGACAGAAGAGGAGGAGAAGAGTAGGAGGAGGAGGAAGATGAAGAGACAGAAGAGGAGGAGAAGAGTAGGAGGAGGAGGAAGAATAGACAGAAAAGGAGGAAGAAGAGGAGGAAAGAAGAAGGAGGGGGAAAGAGGAGGAAGGAGGAGGAGAAAGAAAAGGAGGAGGAGGAGGAGGAGGAGGAGAAAGAAAAGGAGGAGGAGGAGGAGGGTTGATGCGTGTCCCTCACCGTAGCGGGTCCTCTGAGTCCTCGGCGTCGTACTGCTCCCTCAGCGTTCTGGCCAGGAAGAAGATGATGGCGGCCGCCACCAGGAGGAATCCTGCTACCGAGGCGATGGCGATGCCCACCACCAGAGGCTCAGACACGTACTCCTCACAGCGCTCCCCACGGTACCACCAGTTCTCCCCCACACGGCACCTGCAGCACGGACACGGGCACAGGTTCAATTCCCACAGCAACGTTCACACAAGTGTCTTAACCCTCCTGTTCACTTCCTCCATCCTTCCTTCTGCCTCTCCTTTCTTCCTTCCTTCTTTCCACAATCCCTTTTCCCTACCTTCCTTCCTCCCTTCCTTGAACGAATCTGTTCCCTCCCTCCATCTTTCTTTCCTTTCCTTTTCCCTTCCTTCTTTCCACAATCCCCTTGCCCTTCCTTCTTTCCGTCCTTCCCTCTTCTTCCTTCCTTGAACGAATCTGTTCATCCCTCCCTCCATCTTTCTGTCCTTCCTTCTTTCCACAATCCATTTTCCCTTCCTTCTTTCTACAATCCTTTTTCCCTTCCTTCCTTCCTTGAATGAATCTGTTCCCTCCCTCCATCTTTCTTTCCTTCCTTTTCCCTTTCTTCTTTCCTTCCTTCCTTCCCTTGTATTCCTTCCTTGAACGAATCTGTTCCCTCCCTCCATCTTTCTTTCCTTCCCCTTTCCCTTCCTTCTTTCCACAATCCTTTTTTCCTTCCTTCCTTCCCTTTGTCCTTACTTCTTCCATCCTTTTTGACCCAATTGACCTAATCTCTTCCCTCCCTCCTTCTATCTTTCCTTCCTTTTCCCTTCCTTCTTTACTCCCATCTTTTCCCTTCGTCCTTCCTTCCTTGGCGCTGGGGGAGAACAGGAGGGTTAAACCATCTACTCTGGGCTTTTATTTTGAAGTGGTGGTTGTGAGGCCCCTCCCACCTGCAGATGGCGCCCTTCCCAGGGACGATGTCACAGCGGCCGTCGTTGAGGCAGAAGTCGTGTCTGACGTCACACACGCTCTGACACGGCAGCCCGTCCACGCTCAGGTAGCCGGCGTCGCACACACACTCGGCCTCGCCCGACCAGCGGTTCACCATGCAGTGAGAGAACTCGTTACACGCCTGGAACTTACACGGGTCGGCGCGCTCACCTGGAGGAGAGAGGAGGAGGCCATGAGGTCATCAAGAGACACAGAGGGGAGAGGAGGTGATGATGTCATCAAGAGACAGAGCAGCTGGTACACAGGACAGCTGGGAGGTGGAGGAGGAGGAGGAGGAGGAGGAGGAGACAGAAAAAGGAGGAAGACAAGGGAGGAGGAGGAAGAAGAGTAGGAAGAAGGAGGAGGAGGAAGAGAAAGAGGAGGAAGAAGAAAAGGAAGAGACAGAAGAGGAGGAGGAAGAAAAAGAAAAAGAGGAAGAGGAGGAAGAAAAGGAGGAGGAAGAAGAAGAGGAGGAGAAAGAAGAAGAGGAAGAAGGAGAAGGAGGAAGAAGAGGAGGAAGAACAGGAGGAGGAGGAAGAGAAGGAGAGGGAGGAAGGAGAAGGAGGAAGAAGAGGAGGAGGAAGGAGAAGGAGAAAGAAGGAGGAGGAGACCGAAAAGGAGGAAGAGGAGGGAGGAGGAGGAAGAAGAGGAGGAAGAAGGACGAAGAGCAGGAAGAGGAAGAGGAGAAAGAAGAAGAAGAAGAGACAGAGGAGGAGGAAGAGGAGGAAAGGGGCAGGAGGAGAAGTAAGAAGAAGAGGAAGAGCAGGAAGAGGAAGAAGGAGGAAGAAGAAAAGGAGGAAGAAGAGGAAGAGGAGGAGGAGGAGGAGGAAGAGACAGAGGAGGAAGAAAGAGGAAGAGGAGACAGAAAAGGAGGAAGAGAAGGGAGAAGAAGAGGAAGAGGAAGAGGAAGAGGAGGAGGAGGAGGAGGAGGAGGAAGAGGAGGAGCCAGAGTGGAGCTCAGCAGCAGCGTTGCTCCACGTGCGTCCAGCTCGGTGGAGAAGGTCGTCTGAGCGACGTGGCGGTGAGTCAGGGCGGGGATTAGGTGGCGAGGCGGTCGGTCACGAGCCGCTCTGATTGGCTCAGACAGAGACGTTCACGAGCCGCTCTGATTGGCTCAGACAGATTTACAGCTCACCACTTCCTGCCAGCACCTGTCACAATAAAAGCCCTGGCTGCAGGCGTCACAACACCTGGAACATCTGCCTGAACACCTGTCTGCGTCGCTGTCGTCTTCACCTGGACATCAGCCCATGGTCGTCATGGTGACTCCAGCCCATGGTCTTCATGGTGACTCCAGTTATTATGGGATTAATAACGTGATAGCATGTTCTCAGGTGCAGCGATAAAACCTCCACTGAGCTGCTGCTGGTGTGAGTCACAGTGAGTCAGTGTGTGTGTGTGTATGTGTGTCACAGTGTGTGTCTGTGTGAGTCACAGTGTGTGTGTGTGTGTGTGTGTGTGTGTGTGTGTGTGTGTCTGTGTGTGTGTGTCTGTGTGTGTGTGTGTGCTCACGTTCCTCTCAGACAGATTACCTGGGCATTAGAAGAAGCTGAGGATTCAGTCTCATCAACACAACCACAACAACAGGTCAAACATCTGGATATGACCTCATCGTGACCTCATCGTGACCTCACCATGACCTCATGGCGACCAGGGGTGGGAATCGCTGATCGATTCCCACTGGGCGAGGGAATAAAAGGGAAACGGGAACCGGTTCTGAAGAGGAAGGTTCCTGAACGCATCGTATGTCAAGCCATTTTAACATTTAACAGCCAGACTGGATGTGTTGCAGATATCTGTCATTCAGTTTTGCCGAGTCAAAAAGAATATTCCCGATATCTGCAACTACGTTCTGCCTAGGACAAATGACGTCACTGTAACCATTCATGTGTATGGGGTTTGTCATTACAGATATCTATAATTCAGTTACAGATATCCGCTATGTGAATTACAGATATCTGTAACTGAATTATGACTAGTACTAATTCCAGTTTGAGATATCTACAGTTTGATTCTGACTAGTCATAATTCCAGTTCCAGAAATCTTTAATTCACCTCAATTAAAGATATCTACACGTCCCTTTTCAGATATCTGTAATTAAGTTTTGACTAGGAGAAATGACGTTGTAGATATCTCAAACTGGAATTAGTACTAGTCGTAATTCAGTTACAGATATCTGTAATTCACATAGCAGATATCTGTAACTGAATTATAGATATCTGTAATGACAAACCCCATACACATGAATGGAAAAAGTGACGTCATTTGTCCTAGGAAGAAAGTAGCTGTGGATGTGAAATGTTATTTTTGACAAGAGGCAAAACTGAATGACAGATATCTTGAATGAAAACTCCAACTATTCAAAATGTAATTACGACCAGTCAGAAAGACGTTGTTGATATCTACAACGTTAATTCCAGAGTCAAACTTAGCTTTTAAATGTTAAATCCGCTTGTCATATCGGAACAGGTTCCTGATCCCCACCCCTAATGATGACGTCACGATGATGTCATGATGCCGTGTCGTGTAACCGGGGCAACAACAGAAGACGAGCTTCACCTGACTCCACGTCCAGCGAGTACTTGTCGATGGCCAGGTTCATGGTCTGGTAGGCGGTGTTGGCGAAGTCCTCCAGGATCAGGTAGACCACGTTGTCCACGCCTCTGGGAACCGGCTTCCCGAACCGCATCCGGCTGTTGACCACGATGCTGCCGTTCCGGAAGTTCAGGATCTCCAGGTTCTGGAAGTTGTTGAGGTTGGACTGCAGGTAGGGGACGAGCTGGAGGAGGAGACAAACACAAGGACAGCTGTGAAGGAGGATCTGGGATCTGGGATCTGGGATCTGGACTCGGCGTGGAGGTCTGAGTCTCAGTCCCAAGACTTCTATATTTAAACCAAGTAAACTGAGTTCGTCTCCCTTCACAACTATGTTAAAACACAGTGAACTGCAAGAACCCGGATTGTTTACACAAAACGGCCCAAATTCTTCTGGAAATTGGGAAAATTAGGAACTTTTTTTTTTTTGAGAGAAAGTTTTACCACTTATCATCACTTTTTTTTTTTTTAGGAACTTGTACCTTCTTTTGAACTTTTTTTTCGACGATTTTTACCACTTTTTTCTAGAAATGTTTAAATGTTTTTGGAGAAATTGTACCACTTATTTCCAGAAATTTTAAACTTTTTCTTTTAATGGAGAAATTTTTTACCACTAGAATTTTTTTTTTATGAAATTTTACCAGTTTCTTAAAAACTTTTTTTTTTTGAAGATTTTTACCACTTTTTTCTTGAAATATTTAAATGTTTTTAGAGAAATTGTACTATATATTTCCAGAAATGTTACACTTTTTTTGTGGAGAAATGTTTTACCACTTTTTTCTACATTTTTTTTTTTTTTTTATGTTTTTTTTTTTTACGTTTTTTACCACTTTTTTCTCGAAATGTTTAAACGATTTTGGAGTAATTGTACCAGTTTTTTCCAGAAATGTCTCTACAATATTTCTAACAGTTCACGCCGTTGGCCCTAATTTGAACGTACATTGAATAAAAAAGTAACGTTCTTCAGTCTCAGAACAAATATTTGTGTATTTCTGGTGTTTGCTTCATAATTTTGGTGGTCCATGGTCTAATTGTGTCTATTTAGGCTCCTTGATGTAAAAACTGGTCTCCATGACAGTGAAGTGATAGTAGTTATTAGTATCTGATCTGAGACCAGCAGCTCCGGTCCCGACTCCTCACCAGCTGCAGGAAGCGCTGCTCCAGGGCCTTGTATTCCGGGGAGCTCTTGTTGAAGAGGTCCATGGAGAAGGCCATGTTGGTCACCCTCAGGCTGAAGAACACGGTGAGGGCGCGGCCCGGTCGCGTCGGCAGCGCGAAGCCGTCCAAGTCGGATCCCTGGACGCCGCCGCTGGAGAAGCCGCTGGTGTCTCCCTCCGTCGCCATGCCGCCGTACTGGAACACGTCGAAGCTGACGTCGATGCTCGGAACGTCGGAGAAGATCTGGATCTCTGTGGACGGACTGTCGTCTCCGACCTCCTCTGGAATACCGTCTGTCGGTACCGGATCTGCTCCGTCTTTCGGTACCGGGTCCGCTCCGTCTCCTGGAGCGGCGTCGGTCTGGTCGGTTGCCGGAGGAACGTCATCACCGTCGTCGTGGTGAACCGGCTCCTCGTCCTCCGGCTCAGAGTCCGATACCCGAGTGAACGGCGAGTCCTTCTCCGGGGAGAGCGCGATGCCGCCACCAGGGTCGGAGTCCACGGAGGAGGAGGAAGGAGAAGGAGCAGCGGTCGTCGTGGTAACCACCATGACCTCGTCCACCACTAAGTCCTCGTCCTCCTCCTCCTCCTCCGTTCCGGCTGCGGTGGGATCAGTGGAGCCGATGTGCTGCTCTTCCAGAACCTCCACCTCCTCGTCCTCATCCTGACCTGCAGGCTCTTCGTCCGTAGGAACCTCTGGTTGCCACGGCGATGGCGGCAGCGGCTCTGTGATTGGACCGTGGCCCGGTTCTTCCACCGTGACCTCCACCGACGCCGGCGGCTCTGGCGCTGAGGAGGCGTCGGTGTCGGTGTCGGTGTCGGTCTCCTCCGTCTCCTCCTCCGTCTCCACCTCCGTCTCCACCTCCGTCTCCACCTCCTCTACATCCACGGCCGGAGGGGAAGCGGTCGGATCTGGAACGCCGGGAGGTTTGGTCAGGGAGTCGTCGTCATAGATACCAGAGGCTTCCACCGTCTGCACCGACAGCTCCACCGTCAGCGTGGGTCTGGGGGAGAAGACGGGCGGCGGCGTGGTGGTGGAGCGCCGTGGGTCGGTGCTGATGTGCGGCGTGACCAGGACCTGATCCAGGAACGGTTCCTCAACGACGCCGCCGCCGGTCGGAGCACCGTCGGTCGGAGCGCCGCCGGTCGGAGCGCCGTCGGTCGGAGCGCCGTCGGCGGTGAACTCTACTCCCATGGCAACCAGCTCCTGTCTCTCAGCAGTCGGCGGCTCGACAACAGCAACAACCTCATCGTCTTCATCGTCTTCATCCGTGTCCTCCAGGTCCGGCGGCGGCAGCACCTCCAGGCCGCTGTCTCCGTAGGAACCATCGCCGTAGGAGCCGTCGCCGTAGGAACCGGCGCCGTCATGAGTGGCGCCCGGCGGCCAGGACCACGGATCAGCTCCCTGGTCGTCTCCAGAGGAACCGGAGCCAGATCCTTCATCCCGGTCGCTCTCCGGACCCGGACGAGGCCTCATGGGGGAAGGGGGGCCGGCGTGGTCGCCACGGGGACCGGTGCCGGCGGCATGGTCGCCACGGAGACCGGTGTCTTCATCTGCAGCGTTGTTGAGGAGAAACCCCTCGTCCTCAATGTTTCCACCGTCTGGACAACAGAAAACACACAGAGGTTAAATCCCTCATGTCCCTCCTCTAACAACAGTAATACCACCTTAACTCCAGGAATACCACCTTAACTCTCCACTTATACCACCTTAACTCTTCAGTAATACCACCTTAACTCCAGGAATACCACCTTAACTCTCCAGTAATACCTTCTTAAAGGGACAGTTCAACATTTAGTCAAACTGGCCCATTGCCATAATCCCTATAGTCATAGCAGTCGGTTCGTTACCTTTACTTGTCGGTGCAAGATATTTTTAGAACGGCGGAGCAGAGCCGTTAGCTGCTCAGAGCTACGCTACGGAGGCTCATGGGATTTCTTGGTTTCCCCCATCAAACTCATCAAATACACAATCCAACAACTCCACAACGCTCTGGTGGACAAGTTGTGACCTGCACATTCACCACGCTATGAGATAATAACACAACGTTACCACACAGAGTTGTTTTAGAGGGAAATACAGAGACTGATGATGAAAAATTGTCCCTGAAGGCAACGCGCATCAGTGGTTTTACATGAATTTCCCTCTAAAACAACTCTGTGTGGTAACGTTGTGTTATTATCTCATAGTGTGGTGACTGTGCAGGTCACAACTTGTCCACCAGAGCGTTGTGGAGTTGTTGGATTGTGTATTTGATGAGTTTGATGAGGGAAACCAAGAAATCCCATGAGCCTCCGTAGCGTAGCTCTGAGCAGCTCACGGCTCTGCTCCACCGTTCTAAAAATAGCTTGCACCGACAATTAAAGGTAATGAACCTATTGCTATGACTATAGGGATTATGGCAATGGGCCAATTTGACTAAATGTTGAACTATCCCTTTAAAAACTGCATTTTATATATTTCTACGATCTCAGGTCATCCACTCACTGCTGGGCTCCAGGTCTAGTGGCGGCGGCGCCGGCGCCGTGCTCTCGTCGAACATGAAGACGTCGTTCTCGCTGACGCCGGCGCTCTGAGGACCTTTCCACGGGTCGAAGGGGTCGAACAGGAAGTCGTCCTTCTTCAGGAAGACGTTGTCGCTGCTGGTGTCGCTGGCCTCCTGACTCGGAGCGTCGGGAGGTTTCTCCGCCGCCAGCACGTTGTCCTGGAAACAGAGTTACGCGTTGACATGAGACGTTTAAAATGTTGCTTTAGGAGGAAAACGGAACGTCACGGGAGCCAATCACAGGCCGGCATCACTCACCATGTTGTCGTAGGCAGCGTCCAGCGGGCGGCTGGTGGCTCTCACCGGAGGCAGCAGGTGGCGAGCTGCAGAGGAGGAAGAGGAGGAAGAGGAAGAGGAAGAGGAAGAGGGTTAGAGTCGGGACAAGACTGGAAAAACCCTGAGCTCTGAGAAAGGAAAGAGGCAGAAGAATCAAAGGACAAAGGGAAAGGGACGAAACTAGAACTGCAACTATCGATTATGTTCATTATCGATTATTCTGTTGATTATTTAATCGATTAATCGATTAGTTGTTTGGTCAATAAAATGTTAAATAATGTTAAAAACATCAACCAGTGTTTCTCAAACCACCAGACGACGTCCTCAAATGTCTTGTTTTGTCCACAAACCAAAGAGAGACTCAGTTTATTGTCATAAAGGAACAAAGAAACCAGAAATATTCACATTGAAGAAGCTGGAATCAGAGAATCTGGACTTTTTTTCTTCAAAAAAACGACTCAAACTGATTATTAGATTATCAAGATAGTTGATGATTAATTTAATAATCGATTATTGTTGGATTAGTTGTTGCAGCTCTAGTTGTCTTAAGTAAGTACTGAAGGGTTAACACAGTATCAGGTCTGTCAACAGTTGAGAGCATTGATTCAAAATTAAGAAAAGTCATCAAAATGTAATGAAATGCAGTAAGTTCCATTACTATATTTTTTTTTAATGGAGAAATACATTTTACCACTTTTTTCTAGAATTGTTTTTTTTTTTTAATGAAATTTTACCAGTTTCTTCTAGAATTAAAAAAAAAAACTTTTATTTTTTGATGATTTTTACAATTTTTTTCTAGAATTATTTAAATGTTTTTAGAGAAATTGTACTAGTTATCTTTTTCCAGAAATGTTACACTTTTTTGTGGAGAAATTTTTTACCACTTTTTTCTAGAATTTATATATTTTTTTAATAAATTGTACCAGTTTCTTCTAGAAGTTTTCAAAAACAGTTTTTTTTTTTTGACAATTTTTACCACTTTTTGGAGAAATTGTACCGTTTTTTTCCAAAAATGTCTCTACAATATTTCCAAAAGTTCAGGCCTTTGAGAAAGTAATTGAAATAGTTACACAAAGAAGCTGAAATCAGAGAATTTGGACTTTTTAAAAAACGTAATTGTTGCGGTTCTAGACAAAACTTCACTACTTTACATGAAACATTGTGAAATAAAAGAGCAGTAGAGCAGCTCAGTCTGGTCTAGAACAGAGGGGCAATGAGGAGTTTTAGAAAGCAAAGTGTTTTCACTACATTTCCCATGAGCTTCAGCGCGCACGGTGAAATTCTTGGACTGGTGCAAGACGGACGGAAGCCAAAACATTTGCCAAGAATGTTTTCATTTATCAAGAATGAAAGTCGGAGGTTGGAAGACGATCAGATAGCGTCGTAGTTCCGACCATAAACGATGCCAACTAGCGATCCGCCGGCGTTATTCCCATGACCCGCCGGGCAGCGTCCGGGAAACTAGGAAACTAGGAAATGCTGGGCGAGTCGACCATTAAATAATAATATCACAATAACTATAAAGACAAAACATTATATTTATCTAAATGGACCATTAACAAGTGGTAACGTAGATTCATCCACATTAATATGAGACTCTGTTACAACCAAATACAAACTCCTTACAAACTCCTTGTCCCTTTAACTATTCTGACACTTTGATTATATTTTTGGAGACTTTATGAGGCACTTTATGTTATTTTGTACTATAAATGTTGTAAATAAAGTTTCGTGTCCCGTACCGTTGTCCAGCTGCAGCTGGCCGATGGCGTCCAGGCTGCTGTTGGTCATGAAGTTGTCTTTGTGCAGCGCCTCGGTGATGTAGTTGCGGTAGTCGGTGATGGTGTAGAGGACGGTGGGTGGCTCAGGCCCCCCGGCCCCCCCGGGGCCCCCGGGGCCCCCGGCCAAGCTGCGCTCCACCACGCTGTTCTGCAGAGAGATGAGGTCCAGCGTGTCGTTGGCCAGGCCGCCGCTGTCCACCTCCATCGTGACGGTGTAGTGGACCAGCACCACCAGACCCCTAAAGGGACAACGACCAATCAGAGAGCTCGCTTTAAATACATTATCTTTCTCATATATGAATATTTTTCATATATTCTACCTGCATTGTTTTTGTTGTATAACTTATTTTATCTTATGATGTTATTATTATATTATTTTTTATTCTAGGTATATGTTTGCACTGAAGGAGAGCTCTTAATAGTGACAATAAAGGCATTCTGTTCTGTTCTATATCATTTTGGTATTATTATGAAATACTTTTGTACTGTGTACTTGTATGTGATGGATGTACTGGATTAGTACTGTGTTCCCTGACGTTGATATAAACATGCATCCTGTGAGAATTCAATCAAAACTGTTCTGATGAGTTACTTTCCCCAAAAAGTAACTGAGTTACTACATGATAAATGTAATTAATTACAAGTAAAGTAACTATTTCCCCAACTCACTCAGTATCCCTCCACACAGACACTGTATCCCTCCACCTCTTCCACACACCGCTGAACTAACCAGCGGAGGGATACAGCGTCTGAGTGGAGGGATACTGAGTGAGTTGGTTAGTTCCTGATTAACAGCTTTCTTCCAACCAGTTGATGAACTGATAATAAAGTGTTTATAACATATAACTACACTTCAACAAGTGTTTTATAATGGGGGAAACAGGAACTTCACTTTACTGATAAAAGTAGTTCCAGTAGTATCAGCTCTCTGGCCCATCCAGAACTAGAACTGCAGCCTGACTCCTCCAGATCACAAAGCCAGGCTAACCTGTGGTGTGATGTGGTGTAGTGTAGTGTAGTGTAGTGTAGTGGGGGGTGGGGAGGGGGCAGTAATCCCGGGACAGCTGCAGGTGAAGCAGCAGAGACTGATCCCTTTAAGAGCTGAGAGACGATTGTTAAAGACATTAGAGGAAAGTAGAGCAGAGCTGAGGACACCAGCGGAGGACGTGGTCACACCCCCGGGACCGGCTACACATCCCCCCCCCACCACTCAGCTCTACACCAGCATTAGGGAGACTTAGGAGACAGACAGAACTACTGCAGAACAGGAGACATCTACACATTCATTCTGTCAGAGCTGAAACATTAGAAACTAGAGCCTCAGGTTGGATTTGAGTGGAATCGTCCTTTAAACTCCACATAGTTGAACAGAGCTTCACTACAACCTGCTGTAACCTGCTGGTAGTTAAACTACAATCAGATTTTGTGCTGCGTCGAGTATTTCAACTACTTTCTGGGTCATTCTTTGTAGTTTAAAGGACAATTCCGGGAAAATTCAACTAAAAGAAGGAATCTGAAGACTTTCAGTTTAATGTCTCCTGTTTTAGTTGTGTCTGTCCCCGCGTCGCCACGGCAGCGATGAATGGGAGCGGATTGAAGTTCTGCTGCTTAGGTTGTTTCCATCCCTCAAAGCCACAGACAGCGTCAGATGGAGACTCAAACATGCACCCAGAAGTTTATTTACTTCCAGCAAGCCGACATGTTTGTAAAACTAGATCTAATTCAAAGTCTCGTCGACGCTCGGTGTGTTCACGTGCAGTCGGAAGCTCCCGTTTGTGTCATAAACACAGGAATATCAACTCTTGACTTGCTTGAAGTAAATAAACTTCTGGGTGCATGTTTGAGTCTCCATCTGACGCTGTCTGTGGCTGAGGGATGGAAACAGCCTCAGCAGCAGAACTTCAATCTGCTCCCATTCATCGCTGCCGTGGTGATGCGGGGACAGACACAACTACCGCAAAACAGGAGACATTAAACTGAACATCTTCAGATTCCTTCTGTTAGACCTAAAATGTTAGGAAGATACAGCCCCCAGTTGAATTTGCCCGGAACTGTCCTTTAACATCTCAATTTACAAACTACAATTTTGGCCAAAAACATGAAATATTCTTTGTAAGAAGCCTCCAGGATGTTGAGCAACAATGTCAACTACACAACTGAGTATAGCGCCATATTCCTGCAGCAGGTGAATGTTTAGTAGATATTATATTTAGTTTCATATCCACCACATGTTGATTTAATAATAATAAGAATAAAAATGTATTAGATGTAATAATAATAATAATAATAATAATGTATTATATTATTCTTATTATTACATGTTGATTTATGTAACTCTGAGTGAATGAGTAGAAGGAGTTACTAACTACTACTAACTACATGGAGCTACATCGCTGCTCTACACACACACACACACACACTGAGGTCCAGACTTACCGCTCCAGGTCTTTCTGAGGCCTGAGGACACACACACACAGAGAGACACACACACACACACACACACACACACACACACACACACACACACACACACACACACACACACACAGGTACAGAGTGTTAGTATTGGTCAGCTGACCGGTGACTGGACCATGTGGCGGTCGGTTTTGGTTCTGACCTGAACTCGATGATGTCGACACCCTTGAAGCCCGGCAGCCGCTGGAAGGCGTCTTCAACCTGACGGACACACGGGACAGAGACACACAGGTGAGGACAGACAGGACAGACAGGTGAGGACAGACAGGTGAGACACTGTCTGTGGCTTTGAGGGATGGAAACAGCCTCAGCAGCAGAACTTACATCCACTCCCATTCATCGCTGCCGTGGCGATGCGGGGACAGACACAACTACCGCTAAACAGGAGACATTAAACTGAACATCTTCAGATTCCTTCTTTCAGACCTAAAATGATAGGAACATACAGCCCCGAGTTGAATTCGCCTAGAATTGTCCTTTAATGTTGAATAAATGCTCTGAACTGTTTTAACCCTCATGTCGTCCTTCTGGGTCAAATTGACCCAATCTGTTCCCTTCCTTCCTTCTTTCCTTCCTTTCTCTCTTCCTTCTTTCCACAATCTTTTTTCCCTTCCTTCCTTCTTACTTCTTCTTACTTCCTCTTTTGATCCAATTGACCATCCATCTTCCTTTCCTTCCTTTTTCCCTTCCTTCTTTCCTCCCATCTTTCCCTTTGTCCTTCCTTCCTTCCTTCCCTCCCTTCTTCCTTCTTTCCCTTTGTCCTTCCTTCCTTCCTTGACCCAGGTGGACAACAGGAGGGTTAACCATTTTACCACATCTAATAATCGGCTTTTAAGAAAAAAAGTCAAAATTCTCTGATTCCAGCTTCTTCAATGTGAATATTTCTGGTTTCTTTGTTCCTTTATGACAATAAACTGAGTCTCTCTTTGGTTTGTGGACAAAACAAGATGGTTTTTCTTTTTAGATTGTCTTTGAATCGCTGCACAGTATTTTGTTTTCATGTACTTTGATAAAAATGACAATCAAGTCAAATCAAAACCAATCAGATTTTGTAATTAAATCCGTCCTGTGACAGGAGAACAGCTGTTCACATGTAAACAGAGCAGCAGGACAGAGACAACATCAGTGCTGAGTCCTGGTTCAGACTGTAAACCAGGTCCCTGGTCGTGGGGCAGATCAGGATCAGTTTCCTGGCGGCGGCGGCGGTGACTCACAGCTCGTATCCCGGAGGTCACTCCAGTTTTCCAGGCTCCAGGAAACTGAGCTGCAGCAGCGTAAAGAAGCGGAGCCAGAGAACTGAGTCTGCACTTCTCCAAACCACAGGGGGAGTCGTTAGCTAATGAGAACTCCTGGACGTCACTCAGCACCAACCACGGCTCAGTGTCTCATCACCATGACGACAGCAGCCTCAACATCTGGCCGCGATTCAGGACTCAGGAAAACATGTTTTCTTCAGCTGGGAATTCCTCAATATCAGTAAAAAACAAACCGTTGCATCAGGCAGTGAGTTTACAGCTCAGCTCAGAGTTCTGTCCTGTCCCACTTCACACACAACAGGGACAATCATTGTCCCTGGTGGAAGAGCCTCCATTCTCCCTGGAACTAGTTACAAGGCATTGGTTTAACCAGAACTAGGACTCTGGAGCTGGAGACAAGGGACACATGGAGCTGAGTTAACTCTAATTACAGTTTTTTACAATCTGGACCTTATTTCTAGTATAAAATCCGATCATTTCCTCCCCCAGATAACTTTAGTGTCATTAGTGGTTGTGATGAAATGAGCTCCAGCCGAGAGCCGCGTATATCTGTATAATGGAGTCTACAGGGCAGCAGAATGCAGCCTCTAAATAACACATTATCTGGAGAGAAACTCATTCATTTCACCAATATTTAGTTATGATAGGCTAGTGCAAGCCACACGGCGTGGCTTGTTGCTACCGCTAACGCTACGGTTCGTTTCTGCGTGTTTCCGACTTGTCAGAACAAAATGAGCAGCTGGACGAAGTTCATCTTCCACAGGCTTCCTCTCCTCAACCTGGACTCACTAAAGCTCCGGCTAGTTGAGATAAAAATGGACCCGAATGCCGAAGCAGAATCATTATTATCAGAATGAGCCGGGTAGCGCTCAGAGATGACATCATCCAGGTCAGAGGTCAGTAGGTCAACCTACAGACCCCGGATGTTGATAACAGCTAACCCCGGACTCAGAGGGGAATAGCACTAGCCTATCAGAACTAAATATTGGTGAAATGAAGGAGTTTCTCTCCAGATAATGTGTTATTTAGAGGCTGCATTCTGCTGCCCTGTAGACTCCATTATACGGATATACGCGGCTCTCGGCTGGAGCTCATTTCATCACAACGACTTGTAATGACACCAAAGTCATCTGGGTGAGGAAATGATCGGATTTTATGCTAGAAATAAGGTCCAGATTGTAAGAAATGCTAATTATCCTTTAATACAGACTCCGCCTCCTTTTCAGTCGACTCTTTTGTTACCTAGTAAAAAACTGGGTATCAATACTGTAGCTGAGAACTCAAGGTATTACGATTACGAAAAAAAACGTAATCATAATCGTAATACCTTGAGTTCTCAACTACAGTTCCCAACCGGATGCAAACAGGCCGGTCGGTCCACATGCTTCCTGTTTGTAATTAAACCAGCTCGGATGCTCCACTTTGTGCCGTCTCTACTGTTGTGAATCATGTGCTCATGCATTGTCCAGGTTCAGTCAGATGAAGGTGAACTCATGCAGAAGAAAATCAGTTCTGAATCATCACATCATCTGGGTGTTTCAGTCGGATCTGGTTCAGTCCGGTATCAGTCAGACTAACGTGTTTACGTACACTTCAGTCGTCCAGTTCTAGTCGTATTAAAGCTGTGATTCATTCTTTAAACGTCCTGAGTGTGAGTGTGAGTACAGAGAACATGATGTACCTTGTGTGTGAAGAGCCAGGCCAGCTGCTGGTAGTGGAAGCTGCTGGGGTCTCTCAGCTCGTCGTTGTAGGTTTCTCCTCTCAGCCGGACGGTCAGCTCCACGGCCTGGTCCCTCAGGGGCCGGGGGGGCCGCAGCAGCGTGTCGTCGATCTCGTTCCCAAACTGACATCACACACACACACAGATGCAACACGTGACAATTCAATAAGGATTCATAAATGTTCAGAAACGGACCAGGTGAAGATGGCGGCAGCTAACTCTTCAACTTCAGAGGACGCAGCCTACGGCGTCTACGGAGGCAACGGCTTTAGAGGTTAACTAACCTTAGTGAACATAACGGTGAGTTAGATAGATAGACTTGAACAGTTTTCCTTCTTTTACTTCCTTAAACCAATCGTCAACTATTTTGATAATCTAATAATCAGTTTTTAAGAAAAAAAAAGTCCAGATTCTCTGATTCCAGCTTCTTAAATGTGAATATTTCTGGTTTCTTTGTTCCTTTATGACAATAAACTGAGTCTCTCTTTGGTTTGTGGACAAAACAAGACATTTGAAGACGTTGTCTGGTGGTTTGAGAAACGCTGATTGATATTTTTCAACATTTCTTAGCATGTTATTGACCAAACAACTAATTGATTAATCGTTTAAATAATCAACAGATTAATCGATAATGAAAATAATGGTTAGTTGCAGCCCTAACGGGGTGTTCCCACCAAACGCGATGAACGCGATTGAATCGCGCGTCAAATGAAATCGCGTCGCGCTAGACGCTCCAGTTTTGACGCTGGTTCAATATGCAAAAAACGCCTCGTCGCGGCATCGCGTCGCGCGACGAGCCCGCCCAAACAACAACATTTCTCCCACTATTTCATTCTCTGGCTGAGATAACCACCGTCGCTGCACTGTTCCTGTCCCTGTAGATGGGACAGGAACAGTGGTATGGGTCTCTGGCTGCAGCAGAGACAGCTCCGTGACATTACTGTGTGACTGACCGCCTGTTGAGTGCTTTGGGACGGGGCGGCCGGCTCGCAGCGCCCGCTGGTTGAAAACAGCAGTGATAACGGGCTTTCAGGTCCGAATATCCAAACCGGAAAAGCAACACTGAAGAGCTGTGGCTTTGCTGCCGCTAATGGGGATCTGAATAATAAACTAATCTAAACCAGAAAACTTCTAATATTGTCAATAGACTCGCTCTGACTAAACTGCCAAGGGAACACCAGTACGTCCGTACGTCAGCACGTCGGTGACGATCTCAAAGCTGATAGGCTGTCGCGGCGCGTCTTCACGCGAATTCGCCGCAAAAGTTCAATTATTTGAACTCGAGCGATGAAGCGTCATCGCGCCGGGCGACGCGATGGAGGCGATTTTTCGCGGCCAACGCGTCCATCGCGCCGCGCTATCGCGTCCATCGCATCGCCCGGCGCGATGACGCGACTAATCGCATGTTTGCATTGACTTTACATGTAATCTCGACGCGCGATGAAGCGTCATCGCGTTTGGTGGGAACACCCCGTAATCCTGATAATCGTTGATTAATCGATTAATCGAAGCTGTTGTGGAGGAACTCACCGAGTTCTCCTGCTCGTCCTCGAAGCCGAAGCCGTTGTTTCCCAGCCGGTTGTCGTCCACGTCGTGCTGCCGCTCCGTGGGCTCGGGGAAGTTGCCGTTGTTGTACTCCACGACGTACTTGGTGGTGAGCTCCACGGGGGTCGTGGGGTCAGCGGAGACACCTTCATCTGGTCCTTGAGGACCGTCTTCATCCTCCTCAGGTGCAGCCTCAGGTAGGAGCTCTTCCTCTGGACCAGGACCAGGGGTCTCCTCCACCTCGGTCCCTGGTGCTAATCCCTCGGTGTCTTCTGGAACAACGACCACAACGGGAGTGGCCTCCTCATCCGGCTCATCAAGAACCTCTGGTTCAGATCCATCTGGTTCTGGTTCTCCAAAACCGTCTCCTTCCTCCTCAGATGTTTCATCTCCAACACCTTCGACTGTCTCACCTCCCTCTGTGACGTCATCGTCAGCTTCATCCTCATCAGGCACAACGTCATGTTCTCCTGCTGGTTCCTCTGCTGGTTCTGACTCTTCAGCAGGTTCCGACTCTTCAGCTGGTTCTTCTGCTGGTTCTGACTCTTCAGCTGGTTCTTCTGCTGGTTCTGACTCTTCAGCTGGTTCCTCCGCTGGTTCTGACTCTTCAGCTGGTTCTTCTGCAGGTTCTGACTCTTCAGCTGGTTCTTCTGCAGGTTCTGACTCTTCAGCTGGTTCTTCTGCTGGTTCTGACTCTTCAGCTGGTTCTTCTGCAGGTTCTGACTCTTCAGCTGGTTCTGACTCTTCAGCTGGTTCTTCAGCAGGTTCCAACTCTTCAGCAGGTTCTGACTCTTCAGCTGGTTCTGACTCTTCAGCTGGTTCTGGTTCTTCAGCAGGTTCCAACTCTTCAGCAGGTTCTTCTGCTGGTTCCGACTCTTCAGCAGGTTCTGACTCTTCAGCAGGTTCCAACTCTTCAGTTGGTTCTGGTTCTTCAGCAGGTTCTGACTCTTCAACTGGTTCTTCTGCAGGTTCTGACTCTTCAGCTGGTTCTTCAGCAGGTTCTGACTCTTCAGCAGGTTCTTCTGCTGGTTCCGACTCTTCAGCAGGTTCTGATTCTTCAGCAGGTTCTGACTCTTCAGCTGGTTCTTCTGCTGGTTCCGACTCTTCAGCAGGTTCTGATTCTTCAGCAGGTTCTGACTCTTCAGCTGGCTCTTCAGCAGGTTCTGACTCTTCAGCTGGTTCTTCTGCAGGTTCTGACTCTTCAGCTGGTTCTTCAGCAGGTTCTGACTCTTCTGCTGGTTCTGACTCTTCAGCAGGTTCTGACTCTTCAGCAGGTTCCAACTCTTCAGCAGGTTCCGACTCTTCAGCTGGTTCTTCTGCAGGTTCCAATTCTTCAGCTGGTTCTTCTGCAGGTTCTGACTCTTCAGCAGGTTCTTCTGCAGGTTCCGACTCTTCAGCTGGTTCTTCTGCAGGTTCTGACTCTTCAGCTGGTTCTTCTGCAGGTTCTGACTCTTCAGCTGGTTCTTCAGCAGGTTCTGACTCTTCAGCTGGTTCTTCTGCAGGTTCTGACTCTTCAGCTGGTTCTTCAGCAGGTTCCGACTCTTCAGCAGGTTCTTCTGCTGGTTCCAACTCTTCAGCTGGTTCTTCTGCAGGTTCTGACTCTTCAGCTGGTTCTTCTGCAGGTTCTGACTCTTCAGCTGGTTCTTCTGCTGGTTCCAACTCTTCAGCTGGTTCTTCTGCTGGTTCCGACTCTTCAGCTGGTTCTGAGTCTTCAGCTGGTTCTGACTCTTCAGCTGGTTCTTCTGCTGGTTCCGACTCTTCAGCTGGTTCTTCTGCTGGTTCCGACTCTTCAGCTGGTTCTTCAGCAGGTTCCGACTCTTCAGCTGGTTCTTCTGCTGGTTCCGACTCTTCAGCTGGTTCTTCAGCAGGTTCCGACTCTTCAGCAGGTTCCGACTCTTCAGCTGGTTCCGACTCTTCAGCTGGTTCTTCAGCAGGTTCCGACTCTTCAGCTGGTTCTGAGTCTTCAGCAGGTTCTGACTCTTCAGCTGGTTCCTCTGCAGGTTCTGAGTCTTCAGCTGGTTCTGACTCTTCAGCAGGTTCCGACTCTTCAGCAGGTTCTTCAGCAGGTTCTGAGTCTTCAGCTGGTTCTGACTCTTCAGCTGGTTCCTCTGCAGGTTCTGAGTCTTCAGCAGGTTCTGACTCTTCAGCAGGTTCCGACTCTTCAGCATGTTCTTCAGCAGGTTCTGACTCTTCAGCAGGTTCTGACTCTTCAGCTGGTTCTTCTGCTGGTTCTGACTCTTCAGCTGGTTCTTCAGCAGGTTCCGACTCTTCAGCTGGTTCTTCAGCAGGTTCTGACTCTTCAGCAGGTTCTTCTGCTGGTACCAACTCTTCAGCAGGTTCTGACTCTTCAGCTGGTTCTTCTGCAGGTTCTGACTCTTCAGCTGGTTCTTCTGCAGGTTCTGACTCTTCAGCTGGTTCTTCAGCAGGTTCCGACTCTTCAGCAGGTTCTTCTGCTGGTTCCAACTCTTCAGCTGGTTCTTCTGCTGGTTCCGACTCTTTAGCTGGTTCTGAGTCTTCAGCTGGTTCCTCTGCAGGTTCTGAGTCTTCAGCAGGTTCTTCAGCAGGTTCTGAGTCTTCAGCTGGTTCTGACTCTTCAGCTGGTTCTTCTGCAGGTTCTGACTCTTCAGCTGGTTCTTCTGCAGGTTCTGACTCTTCAGCTGGTTCTTCAGCAGGTTCCGACTCTTCAGCAGGTTCTTCTGCTGGTTCCAACTCTTCAGCTGGTTCTTCTGCTGGTTCCGACTCTTTAGCTGGTTCTGAGTCTTCAGCTGGTTCCTCTGCAGGTTCTGAGTCTTCAGCAGGTTCTTCTGCAGGTTCCGACTCTTCAGCAGGTTCCAACTCTTCAGCAGGTTCTGACTCTTCAGATGGTTCTTCTGCTGGTTCTGAGTCTTCAGCTGGTTCCGACTCTTCAGCAGGTTCTTCTGCTGGTTCTGAGTCTTCAGCTGGTTCCGACTCTTCAGCTGGTTCTGGTTCAGCTTCTTCTGTTGTTCCTATTGTGTCCACAGTTTCTTCTTCCTGTTCTGTGACACTTTGTTCAGCTGTGTCTGGATTTATCTCCTCCGTGTCTTCATCCTGGTCATCCGGTCGGACCGCCGGCTCAGCAGGAACCTGGACTTCCGTCTCATCCGTCGTCAGCAGAACAGAAGCCTGGGATGGAACTTCTGGTTCTGGTCCTGGAGACACATTTATGAATATCATATCTTCTTCTTCCGGAGCATCTGGTTCTGGGATCGGCTCAGAGGGTTCCTCTAAATCCCCATCAGTCAGTTCTAGTTCTGGGACCACGTTTGAAGAAAAGTCCAGAGCGTCTTCAGCGTCTTCAGCGTCTTCAGCGTCTTCAGCGTCTCGGCCCTCTGAGACTTCATCGGGTCCAGGTTCTGGCTCTTCAGTAGCAGGAGCTGTGGTTGTCTCTGTAAAAACCACAACAGCAGCTTCTGTGCTCGTCTGTTCAGCAACAGCTTCTGAAGGCGGCTCCTCGCCCTGCGGAGTCACATGAACCTCCTCCAAATCAACATCCTCAGTTTCCTCTTCAGTTTCCTCCTCTTCCCCATCCAGAGGCTTGTGGGTAATAGAGTCTCCAACATCTCCATCCTCATCCTCAGTCGCAGCACCTCCAGTGTCCTGGACGTCTTCAGCGTCAGACGTCAAATCCACGGCCAACGACGTAACGGTGGCTTCTTCTTCAGCCGGACCTTCAGCGGCCGAGAGCGGAGGAGCCCAAGCTGTGACCTCGAAGTCTGGAGGGAGAAGATCCTCAGAGCCGAAGCTGAAAAAGTCTTCTCCTGCGGAACGACAGAAGAAGGAGAAGAGAAACTGAGGTCGAGCTCTGCAGCTGTCTAAAGGTCCGTTATCTGATTCTAACAAACACAAGGATGAGACATCGCTGAAATTCTTCTATTGGTCTGGTTTGCATTCACAAAGGCCAAACTCAAACGGTACAAAAACTGTAAATAAAAAATAGCAATTACATAATTTATTCACACGTTGGTGCCGATCTAGACTGTATATCAGCAGACTTTAATGGACTGTGCATATGAATGACCATCAGAGATGGACAGAGTACTCGACCCCAGTACTTGAGTAAGAGTACAAATACTACTGGTCAAAATTTACTCCATTACAAGTAAAATGTTACTCGAGTAAGAGTAAAAAAGTACTTCTTTTATCCAAAAGTACATGCTTTTAAATTTACTTTAAGTTACTCTAATTGTTTCTAAATGAATGTAAGGAGCTTTTAACTCTTGTTTGTGAGAATTAACTCTTTGAAAGCAGCTGCACTGATGTGCTGCTTTTAGAACCACAATGTTCTATAAAGCTGCAGAAACACCTAGAAAAACAAATACAATGAATGGGATCATAAGAGGACAGCAGTTGTCATTTTCACGACTCGCGGTACAGTTTGGAGTTGACAAACGCGGTCGAGAGCGTGGCTACTTTGGCGGTATCCTCATGGGGAGGGAGGACGTAGATCCCAGTGGAGAGCTGCACTGTGATATGTTTCCTTCTTTAACAAACACAGCTTGTGTCCAATAGTCAAAGACCTGAAAGTAACCAGTACTTTTCAGCCTTCCTACAAATTAACTCAAGTAAAAGTAAAAATATTTGTCTTGGAAATGTATTCAACTAAGAGTAAGAAGTACCAAAGAAATCTAATACTCAAGTAAAGTACAAATCCTCTACTACTCTATCTACTTAAGTACAGTACTCAAGTACATTTACTCCATTACTGTCCACCACTGACGGCCATTAAATAACGTATGTAACACATTTAGTTTAAGACGCTCAGCAATCAGACGATCACGTCACAGAAGACGACAGACAGTAATAAGAAAACCACAGCACAGTTTGTTGGGTGTTGTGTGTGTTGTGAAGCTGCTGTAGTGAGTTTGAGCCCTGGGGGCCACCGTCCCTAGAGCTGCTCAGAATAAAGAGCTGTGATTGATGGGTAAGGTGTTGTTGTTGTGGCTGTGACAGGTCTAAACTCACCTCTGTGATCTCCCTGACCCTGACGCTCGCTCTGCTCCCTCCATTGACCAGACTGCTGCCTGTAAATAGGCTTATGGTCTATTCTGAGCAGAGCGGAGCAGAGCAGAGCGTGTGACGGGAATCAGCCTCCTCCACCTCCACCCACCCCCACCAGACACACACAGACAGACACACAGACAGACAGGGGGGGGGGGGGGTAAGGGTAAGGTGAGAGACACTTAAAGACCTGGGCAGGGTGAGGGCTTCATCCTTAAGAAGCTAAGGCTGTCTTTACACTGCAGGCCTTGATGCCCCACTGTCTATTTACATGTTCTATCAGAAGTGACCCATATTTGATATGTGCATTTACACCTGCTGTGCTTGCATGAAACAACTCGCTGGAAATAAACTAGTGATTTTTTTTTTTTTTTTTTTTTTTAAATACGGGAGATTATGATTCCATAATATTTTTAAACGAAGGTGAGTCTGGTGCTCAGAGTTTATATCCAACACGTCACTTACGAAGTGAATGTCTTTGCTAAAAAAAAGTTAGTGAAGTGTCTGCGTGGAGCGGAGCTGCTGTGAGATGAGCAGCTGATAGTGACGGTGACAGTTGTGCCACCGTTCGATCCTCCGTCGCTCACGTAGTGAGGACGGGACAAAGCCTCTTGTACACTAATGTGTATTGTTTTTCCTCTCTTGATTTCTTATTGGCTCAGTTCAGTTTTTGCCGGTAGGAAAACCTGAAATCTGCTGTTTATCGCACGCTCCCTTTTCACACTCCTGCCCTCGATCTGCATAGAAATTAATATTAGGCCATATGAAAACAAGAACTAGTGAGGGGGGACCATACAGGGGACCATACAGTCTATGGAAAAACCAGACGCGCGGACACCACGAAAATGAAACACTGTAACTCAGCTGGCCACAGTAGTCCAGCTCAGCCCCACATGTCAATCACAGGCTACAGAGGTTCAGCGAGACGTGTGGGAACGTGAATTGATATTATCATTGATGAGGTATGACACGCATTGCCAGGAGAGATCCGATCTGTCTGTTTAGACTGCAGACATATTGGCAGATATCCCATTTGTATCTGATTTATTTCCACATATAACAGGGCCTGAATCTGATCTGACAATATCCGATTCTATGCACATTTGTCCCGTTTACACATTCATGTTACAGATCCAATCGGAGCCACTTGAGAGGAAAAAAAATCAGAATTGGGCCACTTGAACCGTGCAGTGTAAAGACAGCCTTAATCCCTCAGTAAAAACATCCTCCATCTGAATCTGGATCTTCATGCTTTTATTGTGGCGGGCTCAGGGCAGGAAGTGCTCACCTGTGTGTGTCACCTGGTCTCCGGCCGGGACGGTCGAAGCTTCAGAGCTGCAGGACAGAGAGAGAAACACACCCAGTCACACTCCAGTCCAGTTATTGATCAGTCCACTGACAGATTATTGGTAAAAGCTGATTGATCCTGTTTCTGAAAAGTGAAACTGTTCTGTTTGTGATCGATCAATCAATTAGTTGACTGATGGAAACAACCATCAATCAGAGGTTTCAGCAGTGACAGAGACTAAAAGTTAACCATGTTTCCATCCACACGTTTTTATTCACATTACGCAATATTGAATTAAAGATGTCTTATGGAAACCAACAGTAACATTAGATTAAATGCCATGAATATTGGTCGATCTCATCAGATTTTCTCTTGATTGATGCAAAGTTACTGTGATAAATTCTGATGGAAACAGCTGTTTGTCTGGTAAATGTGAGTTGTGATCATGTTTGATGTGGATTCCTCTGCGTGTTGCAGCTGTTAGAGACACGGTGGAGTAAACACAGACAGACAGACTGGCTTCATGTGAAGAGTCTCCAAAACAGAACAGTTCACCAACCTCCTCCACTGTCTGGAGGATGTAACACAGTGGTGTTTACACGCCGCTGTCTTCTGATGACAGGAGTGTCGCATTAAAACTTGTGCAACAGCCTGTTTACCAACTTAACTTGGCTGGCGTACGTGTGGCTCAGTGGTTTCCAGATAATCAGTTAAAGATGAAGGATGGAGGTCCTTCTGTTTTATGATTTAGTACAAGAATGAATGGAAACATCTTACATTTCTAGAAAACGATTCGATACAATCCCAGAACAGCTCATGACCTTATTACGCACAGCTTTTTACTGGATTTAAAGCTCTGAGATGGAAACGCTCTGGAACTGGCGTTATTCACATTCATATTCTTATCGATCTTCAGATGATAGGATCGACAGGTGGATGGAGACACGGTTTTTCTGCGTTCGATTGCACTTGGAACTCGGAAAGATCTGGGTCGGAAATTCCGACTTCCGAGGTAAATGCATTTCATTGCAACCTTGGAAAACATGGCCGGCCACAGTAATCTGATGTCTTTGGAGCATCAAAAAGTAGCTACTGCTGGGGAAGAACATTAGCTGCTTGGGGGAGAGAGAGAAAGAGAAACGCCACTTCTGCAACACATGGTCTTGAACACACCAGCGAGGGGAATCGTGCAGCGTCATAGCGAGCTGTGCAGATTCAACTCTTGCTGCAGTAGCGTGGAACTAGGCGATATTCCCTTTTCCATTACTTCTCCCTTGCTTAAATGTCTAGGTTGGAAAATAAATAGCCTAAATAAATAAATACCTCTCGTGGTGTGCGACGCCATATTGCTTTGACGTAATTCCGACCGACTCGGGCTGCTTGGATCCTACCCGAGTTCCCGAGTCGGAGTTCCGACTTCAAGGGCCGTTCTATTGCATTTTTCCGATTCGGAGGTCGGATCTTTCTGAGTTCCGAGTGCAATCGAACGCAGCATTAGAGACACAGATTGATTGATTGATTGATCGATCGTTACCAGCTCTGAATGAGTGGAGCTGGAAACTACAAACATGGCTGCCGCGTCTCTCAGGCGACATCGCTCCCCCCATCACCATGGAAACACACATGTGATGGAGGGGGCGTGTCCTTGGCGTCGTACCTGCAGGGGGGCGGGTCTGAGGCGGCGGCCGCACTGCAGCAGGTGAAACACAACACAGTGTCAGTACACACACACACACACACACACAGTTACATCACAGTGACATCACGGGTACATCAACGTAGAGTCTGGTCACCACGACGACGCCTCACACACTCACCTGTTCACCACCGCCGTCATGGCAACCCTCTGAAAGAGAAGAGAGACAACAGACTGATGATGTGACCTCTGTTGTCATGGTAATGTAGAAGGAGGAGAAGGAGAAGAAGGGGGCGGAGACTCACGCTCCTGATGAGGTCATCGTGCTCCTCTGATTGGCTGAAGAAGCGGCCGATCTCCATGACGCCCACGGAGCCGTCCATGCAGCGGCCGACCCAGTCCTGGTACTCGTCCCCCTCCGGGAGCCGGTCCCAGAAGATCTTGAAGGCCTCCCACACCGTCTCCTGGCAAACTGGGACACACAGGACCACATAGTAAAAATAACACATGGAAGACCACCTAACCACTAGTCCACCAAACCACCAGACTACTAGACCACCAAACCACCAGCCTACTAGACTACTAGACCAATAGACCCCCAACTACCAAACTATTAGACTACGAGACCACCAAACCACTACACCACCAGCCTACTAGACTATGAGACCACCAAACCACCAAACCACTAAACCACCAGCCTACTAGACTACTAGACCAATAGACCCCCAACTACCAAACTATTAGACTACGAGACCACAAAACCACTAAACCACCAGACTACTAGACTATGAGACCAATAGACCCCAAACTAACCAAACTATTAGACTACGAGACCACCAAACCACTAAACCACCAGCCTACTAGGCCAATAGACCCCCAACTACCAAACTATTGGACTACGAGACCACCAAACCACTAAACCACCAGCCTACTAGACCAATAGACCCCAACGACCAAACTATTGGACTACGAGACCATCAAACCACTAAACCACCAGCCTACTAGACTACTAGACCAATAGACCCCCAACTACCAAACGATTAGACTACGACACCACCAAACCACTAAACCACCAGACTACTAGACTATGAGACCAATAGACCCCCAACTAACCAAACTATTAGACTACGAGACCACCAAACCACCAAACCACCAGCCTACTAGGCCAATAGAGACCCCCAACTACCAAACTATTGGACTACGAGACCACCAAACCACTAAACCACCAGCCTACTAGGCCAATAGACCCCCAACTACCAAACTATTGGACTACGAGACCACCAAACCACTAAACCACCAGACTACTAGACTACGAGACCACCAAACCACTAAACCACCAGCCTACTAGACCAAGAGACCCCCAACTACTAAACTGTTTGACTACTAGACCACCAAACCACTACACCACCAGCCTACTAGACTACTAGACCACAAAACCACTAAACAACCAGCCTACTAGACTACTAGACCAATAGACCCCCAACTACCAAACTATTGGACTACGAGACCATCAAACCACTAAACCACCAGCCTACTAGACTACTAGATCAATAGACCCCCAGCTACCAAACCACCAGACTATGAGACCACCAAACCACCAGACTTCTAGACCACAAAACTACCAGACTACTAGACCACTAGAGCAAAGGTCACGTGATGAAGTGGTCTCTGTGGTGAGGTCATTGAGTTTGATTAGAGTCAGAAGGAGCGATCAGTGGTTGATCAGCGATGTATCTCCAGACGGAGGTTCTGTCCGGTGGCCTGTGAGCCCGGCGGCCTCTGAGCCTTGAGGCCCGGCGCCCTCTGAGACCGGCGGCCTCTGAGCCCTGAGGCCAGGCGGCGTAAGCCTGTAAGTCTGGTGGATAAGGTGTTGGGTGAAATGGCTCGGTGTTAAAGATAGACCTGATCTCACCTCTCAGGTGGAAGTAGCTCAGGTGGTTGGCGGCCGCCTGGTCCAGCGTGTCCTGGCTGCACAGCTTCACGCCGCTGGGAAACAGGATGTTGCGTCTCCTCCTGGTCACGGCGCCGTGGTGTCGGTACAGGAGCTGGTCCGAGGCCCAGTCCTGGTCCTGGTCCCGGTCTCGGTCCGAGTCCAGCTCGGCCAAGCGTCCGGCGCGCTGCTGCTCCACCGCCCAGTCGGCAGCCACATCTACAGACAGGGAGCAGTCACTGACCTCTGACCTCTGGTTCTAACACTGAGTCTAAAACAGTCACAACACGACCAAATTGTCCTTTTTTATTTTATCTGTTATATCTGTTTATTGATTGTCTTATTAACAAAAATGTTGTGTTTTGTCCTAAGTGTTCCTGTTCTTGCAAATCCCTTTCCAATGTGGTCTCTTTCCACAAATGGCAAATAAACTGACACTGACTCTGACTCTGACCCAGGTTCGAGTCCCCAGGGACCCCTGACCCCCCGGAGTCAGCTAAACCTTCTCTGTGACAGCACCTCAACTACTGATGACTGACTGATAACCTGTCCTCTCCGTGTTGCTGCATCAGCTGCTTTTAAACTTCATGAAAGAAATACTTTTTAAAGGGTTGTTCTGACAGTTTTTAACTGTTGTTTCTGCATTTTAAACACATTTATTCTCAACTTTTTTTTCCTTCTGCTTCTGCTTCCACTTTAAATAAATCAAATCAAAGATATTGATTGATATCTGGATCCTCACCACCACATGTCTGAAAGTAGAAAGCTCCTCTGACATGTGTCACTGACCTGTCCGTGAGCAGCACACGGTCCCTGAAAGCAGCACGGCCCCCAGCGTCCACAGCACCCACCACCGCCGCGTTCCGCTCTGAGCCCCCATTCGTCCTGTTCGTCTCCCAGAACCAGTTCCAGTAATGGAACCGGACTCCTGTAGTCAGCTGGTCGGCGGCCTGCGGCTCGCTGCGCTCCGTCCGCCGCTCGGCATCAGTCGGGGAAGTCAGGTGAGCAGATGGGACTTTGCTGCTCGGACGTTTAATCCTATAAGAGATCTAAGCTGCTGCTGGGGGGGGATGAGTGTCTGTCAGCGCGCAGGAAGTCACTCTGACACCGCGAGACGCTGCGCTGCTGCAGGTGACCCCCCCTTCAGCCACCTGTGAGCCAATCAATAACCAAACCATCTCAACTAGTGGTGATCAATGATTCAGGGGCGTTTCTAGACACTCTGGAGGCCCCAGCCCCAACCAGGACAACAAACATTAACTGTTAAAGAAATAGTTCAACATTTAGTCAAACCGGCCCATTGCCATAATCCCTATAGTCATAGCAGTAGGTTCGTTACCTTTACTTGTCGGTGCAAGATATTTTTAGTTCGGCGGAGCAGAGCCGTGAGCTGCTCAGAGCTACACTACGGAGGCTCATGGGATTTCTTGGTTTCCCTCATCAAACTCATCAAATACACAATCCAACAACTCCACAACGCTCTGGTGGACAAGTTGTGACCTGCACATTCACCACGCTATGAGATAATAACACAACGTTACCAGACAGAGTTGTTTTAGAGGGAAATCCATGCAAAACCGCTGATGCGCGTTGCCTTCAGGGACAGTTTTTCATCAAGCAGTCTCTGTATTTCCCTCTAAAACAACTCTGTGTGGTAACGTTGTGTTATTATCTCATAGCGTGGTGAATGTGCAGCTCACAACTTGTCCACCAGAGCGTTGTGGAGTTGTTGGATTGTGTATTTGATGAGTTTGATGAGGGAAACCAAGAAATCCCATGAGCCTCCGTAGCGTAGCTCTGAGCAGCTCACGGCTCTGCTCCACCGTTCTAAAAATAGCTTGCACAAACAATTAAAGGTAACGAACCTACTGCTATGACTATAGGGATTATGGCAATGGGCCAATTTGACAAAAAGTTGAACTATCCCTTTAATGAATCCAAAAATCCTAAACTATTAATGATTCAATTCTGCATACTATGCCAACCAAGTCTCATATAAAACTTACCTTGGCTACATTGGTCCAAAGTACAAAAACATAGAGGGTTTTACAATAACGGTTCTTAAATTGGACGACTGTTCCATTTTTTCGGACTATTTTTTTTGCGTCCAAGTCAAGTTTCCGACCGTGAGAACAAAAAACATAGCAAATATTTCTATCATTTTTCGTGGAAAAATCAATATTTTGAGGGAGTTTCTGCATAAAAAATGTCCTTTGATTATATTTCTAGTGAGAAATATATATTTTATTTTCAACGGCTGTCTCTATATTGAATAATATTATATTGAAAATAACTTTATAGCACACGTGACGATCAATTATCAATAATCAATAACAAAGACGACTGGTTCAAACCAGGACCCAGTGGATCTGGATCCGGATGTGGATCTGGACTGGACCAGGTGGTGGTCTGGTCTCAGAGTGGATTAGACTCACTGACAGGTCACATGACGCATTAAAGGGTCAAAAGGTCACGGCCGAGAGTTTCACCTGGTTTCACTTCCTCAGTCCAGATCGACAGGAAACCAGACCAGGTCCAGGTCCAGGACCAGGACCAGGACCAGGACCAGGACCAGGACCAGGACCAGGACCAGGACCAGGACCAGGTCCAGACTAGTCTCAGATTATTTTGGGAGACTGTAAACGTCTGATCTGAACCCACCACCCAGATTAGTCTGATACACCACAAGACCAGGACCAGGACCAGGACCAGAACCAGAACCAGGACCAAGACCAGAACCAGGACCAGGACCAGAACCAAGACCAAGACCAAGACCAGGACCAGGCCCAGGACCAGAACCAAGACCAAGACCAAGACCAAGACCAGGACCAGGACCAAGACCAAGACCAGAATCAGGACCAGCTTTAAACAGATGAACGTCCTGTACTCTGTGTGTGTGTGTGTGTGTGTGTGTACATGGACTCTTGATGTTTGTGTTCTCTGTGATTCTGTTGTTGTTGCCGTTGACGACCCCCCTCTCCCTCCCCGTCGCCCCCCACCAGTCTGATCCAGTTAATGAGCTGTAAGCTGATTGGTCCTCAGCGGGGGGCGCTCAATAAAACCCCCAGATTACCAGAGCAGCACACACACACACACACACACAGAGCGACCCGGTGACCTTTGACCTGGACTCCGATCCATCGACACCGATCAACTATTGATGATCTATAATAATAATGATAAAGCGCTGCGGGCCGTGAGGCGTTCAGGGACGCTCCGACAGCAGAGCGCTGCTGCTGCTGCAGCTGTTGATGAAGAAATCCACATAAAGTCAAGTTTTCTAGGACACATCTGGAATCCATCGTCCAGCTGCTTGTTAAACTCTTTATTTACTCCTTTATTTCTCTTCCTCCACGTTCTGTCTTCATTCCTCCTCTCTTTATTCTTTCATTATTTCTTTCTCTCACTCTGTTTCCTTTGACGTCCTCTCATCACCCTTTTCTTTCTTTCTTTCTTTCCTTGTGTCTTTATTTTTGTTTCTTTCCTTTTGTCTTTATTCTTTCTGTCTCTCTTTCTGTTTTCTTTGAAGTCCTGTCTTCACTCTTCTTTCCTTCCTTGTGTCTTTATTCTTTCTTTCCTTGTGTCTTTATTCTGTTTCTTTTTTTCTCTCCTTGTGTCTTTATTCTTTCATTCTTTCTCTCACTCTGTCCTTTGACGTCCTCTCCTCACTCTTTCTTTCTTTCCTTGTGTCTTTATTCTTTCTTTCTCTCCCTGTTTTTTTGATGTCCTGTCTTCAGTTTTTACTTTTCTCTTTCCTTTTGTCTTTATTTTTGTTTCTTTCCTTGTGTCTTTATTCTTTCTCTGTTTCCTTTGAAGTCCTGTCTTTACTCTTTTCTCTTTCCTTCCTTGTGTCTTTATTCTGTTTCTTTGTCTTTATTCTTTCCGTGTGTCTTTATTATTTGTTTCTTTTCTTGTCTTTATTTATTCTTTGTTTCTTTCTTTATTTGTGTTTTTACTCTTTCTTTGTGTCTTTATTATCTGTTTATTTGTTTGTTTCTTTTCTTGTCTTTATTTGTTTCTTTCTTTCTTCCCTCCCTCCATCTCACTCGTTTATTTCCAGTTCTCTCTTGAAGTTGTTTTCTCTCCTCAACCACAACATTTGTTTTTCTTGGACGAGCTCCTCGTCTTAGTTTTTGCCAGCCTTTCAAAATAAGAGCCTGCTGCTGTTCCCGTGAAGGTTTAACACTGACACGGTGAAGCAGTTTACACTTTTATTTTGACGGTTTGACTGTTGATTGATCAGTTTGTTGGTTATTGATGATTTCACAATAAGAGCCCCACACAAACATTATCAATAAATAACTTTTATTTTACAAAAACAGGAACAGGAAGTAGACAGGAAGTAGAAATGGCTTATTGCACGTCGTTCTGGTTCTTCTGGCTCTCGTACATCTTCAGGATCAGACCTCGGATCTCCTCGCGCTTCCGACGCACGCGTTGCCGCGGAAACCAGTTGTCCAGACACACCGGGAGGTCGAAGTGCACGACGGGATTCTGGGGAGCCAATCAGAGAGCTCCGTTTACTCGATCGATCGGCTGAGGCCTGAGGCGATTGATTACCTGATCGTTGTTCAGATTTACAGTTTCATTGTGTATGTATCTGACCCTGTTACCATAGTGACAACCCCCCCCTCCCCCAGGTGTGTGTGTCTGAGCGGTTTCCGTGGTTACCTGCAGGAAGCTCTCGGCATACTGCAGCAGGTAAACGCCACAGTCGCTGCTGTTGTCCTGCTGAGGGACTCGAACCCGGCAGCTCGGCACCGACTCGCCCGTAAAGAGCCGCGGCGTCCGGCGCCGAACCTCCCACTCCACCTGCAGGTAGCTGCACAGGAAGGTGCGGGGCTTAGTGACGGACAGGTGTTACAGGTGTTATAGGTGGAGGAGGAGAGAAGAGTGGAGAGGAGAGAGGAGGAGGAAAGTGTGTGTGTGTGTGTGTGTCTCACTCTCTGATGAGCCTGCAGACGTTGTCGTGGTACGACAGCTTCAGAGAATCCATGACCAGGACACACGGCCTAGACAGGAAACACCAGTTCTCGTCAAAATAAAAGCCCCCACCGTTCACCTTCACAATAAAAGCCCTGA
>NC_139914.1:625000-822500 GCF_905171665.1 Trachurus trachurus
ACAGAGTTTAGAGCTAAAATTAAATCAGCTTCTGACTGCTGATTTCTGCTCGGGCAGGAGCGCAATGCATTATGGGTTATCATGTAGTAGCCTATGCTGCAGTGTAAACGCTCTGCATACTGTCTGATCGATGAGTATGCAGTATGGACAGTATGCAGTATGGAAGTATATAGTATGCGGTTTCGAACACAGCCTGTGTGTGTGTGTGTGTGTATGTGTGTGTGAGTGTGTGAGTGAGTGAGTGTGTGTGTGACTGACTTGAGGTAGAAGTCGATGATGACGTCGTTGAGGAACTCTCCGGCGTCCAGACAGGACAGATCTTCCTGGGTCACAGAGATCCTTCCTCTGGAGGGAGGAGCCGGGAACTGGATCAACCTGAGACCGGGACAGGGACAGGGATCAGGACCAGGGTGGGGTTGCACCAGGTTGGCGTATCTCTCTACTAAATTCAGGATTTAGTAATTACTAAACCGCTACTAAACCCTTAGTAATTACTAGCTAGTTTGCAACTAACTAATATCGGTTGCACCAGACCAGTTTATGCAATCCCGTGTCTAGTAAATGCGTAAGTGGTTACTAGCAGGTTACTAGTCGCATGAAGTGATGACAACAACTTGGCTACCCAATCAGCGTGCGGAGCAGAATGTACACGTGTCAATGCGGGACATGCCACCACATCCGGAAAGCCAGTGTAGGTACCAGATGTGTCCGGGGCTGCGACTGGCGATGACGTGGCACATCGTGATTGGTCGTGGTGGCGTAATGCATTACTTAGATGCTACCGCGGATGTTGGCGAAGTTAGTCACTTTGCCCCATAGTAAATCATCTGTCACAAGCCACATCTCTTCTCAACAGTTTGACAGGAAAATGGCAATTTTCAGACAGACAATTCAGGAGAAAATGAACTTTGTTCCAGACCTGTCTCTGGCTCAACAACACACTCCCAGCAGATTTGGCACAAATCTCCTAGGCAACGCAATCATTTTCGTCTCTGTTAGCTGTGTAAATGTTTAATGTTATCATAAGAAAATATAAATAGCTCACTTTCGTCTACCTACAACTTTTATAAATCCTCATGACCAATCACGATGCGCCACGTCATCGCCAGTCGCGGCCCCGGACAAATCTGGCAGCGCGGACACATTTGGTACCTACACCGGCAATGTTGTGGTATTTCTATTTCACAGTACCGTTGTACTCGACCTGTGTCCCCAACCACATTCTGCATCGACCCCGTAGCGAAGTATTGCAACGTAGCAACGGAGGTAGAGCCACGTTCGGACCCGTGCTTAATTGCCGCAGCTAACGTTAGCATGTCCGTGATCCACATTATGTGGTCGCGTATTTAAACGATACCGACAGTAAATATCTCTGGAGGATGTGGCGAAGTTAAGCGCAGTGAAAGCTGCAGAAGAGACGGATGAATAAAAGAAAAATGGCATAAAAGGGCTCTCACACCATCCCAACAAATAATCAGTACACTGGACTTTCGCTCTCTGTGGATTGGACCACTCTGTGACTTTGTGACATGTCAGGCTACAAGATGAGACTGTTGACGGACTAATATGGACACATGTGCAGACACACACGTAATCTGTATGTACTGTCTAGAGCTAGACTTCAGCTCTGTTTACTACCTACTGCTGTGACATGTTATGTCAAAATGTCATAAGTAAAAGAAAAGATTATGATAAAGATTTTATTCTGTGGGTAATGGGGGCGGGACTAGATAAGCTTTTGCTTCTCCCGCTTTCCCTTTCGGCCATGTGTATTGTATTATTGAACTAAGATGAAGTGTGATGATGATGATTTAATTGACATGCCCGAAATAAACAAATAAATAAATATCAAAGTCATCATATACATCTAAAGGTGGATTCTGTCTGTCAAAAGCCTTTTCCTAACGGCAGGTTCTCTGTTTTGTAAAGCAAGCCTCTCTAAACGAGCCGTTATAAGCTAGTTGTTGTTGTTAGGTAACTATAGGTCAGTCAGCCATGTGGAAACCCTGGTGTGACTGTCTCTTTTAAATGTTTGTGTGTTTGTCTTTATGGACCTGTGGAGTCTAATAATAAAGTCTTGATTGATTGATTGATTGATTGATTGATATAGGCTACTAGTAAACAGTTACACAACCCCTAGGGTAGGTGTAAATATTTATTAAACACTTTGTAATTACTAGCTCTACGGGATTCCTAGTAAAACTGGTGCAACCCATTTGAATTTATCTTGATTTAGTAAACACTTACATATTTACTAAGGTTAGTAAACACTTAGTGAGAGGTGGGGCCACCGGCTCCTGGACCTGGACCAGGACTAAAGGGATAGTCCAGCTTTTTTGAAGTGGGGTTGTATGAGGTACAAATTCTGACCAGGAGTTAGTCTGAGCCATGTCATGTCAGGTGTCATTGTAAAGCTCTCTCTCCTGAACAATGATGTCATTTCCTTTGTCTCATAGCAACAAATCCTAAAAGTAGGATTGACAATAACAATCTCTGTAATTTTACAATCCAAGTCTTTAAAGGCTGTTTTCTCAGAAAGAGTTTTTCAGACTCAGACTCCTCTCTAGAAATCTCCACTTCAGCAGCACTTCCAGACACCAAACCTTCCACTTTGATCCCTTTCTATATTCTGAAGGTTTTTACAGAGGGGATTGTTGATATATCATTCACAGCCTCATTTATACAACATTTTATTAGTAAAAACATGGAGACATTAGATGTTTTAGGGCTGGTGACAGTATTTTCTCATTTACAGAGTGATAAAAAGAGATATCCACAATCCTCCTCTGTAAAAACTAAAGACTCTAATATGTCAACAAAATAAAACAAAGTAGCTTTATCCATTGTTCACATATCTGTTCTGGAAATATATGCAAATTAGTGCATATTTAATGAGCGATTGTCTCATTTACATATTTAAACATGAGGTTTGGAACAGAAAATAAAAACTCTTTCATGTCGCTGCTCTGACCTCGTGGGAAGCTGCTGCAGACGGGAGGAGCTCAGACTGCACCTCCTCCTCCTCTGACTCCTCCTCACCGGGCTGGACTCCTCTGACTGGCCCAGCAGGGAGAGGAGGTGCTGGTCCAGAGGAGGAGGACAGGTTTTGAGGAGCAGCAGCCCGTCATTCCACTTCAGAGGGGAGGTCAGGCCACCGCAGGAGGAGGAGGAGGAGGAGGAGCAGCGTCCCCTCTTGTACTCCTCCATGTCCAAGATGGAGGCCAACAGAGCAGCCTGGAGCTCCTCCAGCTGCTCCTTCAACACCAGGAGGAGGAAGGAGCAGGGAGGACCTGGAGAGGAGGAGAGTGGAGGAGAAAGGAGAGGAGGAGGAGGAGGAGGAGGAGGAGGAGGAGGAGGAGGAGGAGGAGGAGGAGGAGAAAGGAGAGGAGAAGAGAAGGAGGAGGAAAAGAGGAGGAGAAGAAAGGAGAAAGGAGAGGAAGAAGAGGAGGAGGAGAAGAGGGGAGGAGGAGAAGGAGGAGAGGAGAGATGGTGAACAAGTGGAGGAGGAGAGGAGGATGAGGAGAAGAGGAGGAGGAGAAGAGAGAGAAGGATAAGAGGAGGAGAGGGGAGGAAGAGGGGAGAAGAGAGGAGGAGGAAGATGAGGGAGAGAGGGGAAGAGGAGGAGGAGAACAGGAAGAGAAAGAGGAGAAGGAGAGGAGGAAGAGGAGAAAAGGAGGAGAAGAGGAGGAAAAGAGGAGGAGGAGGAGAGAAGAAGAAGAGGAGGAGGAGGAGGAGGAGAGAAGAAGAGGAGAAAAAGAGGAGAAAAGGAGGAGAAAGAGGAGAAATATTCCAGATTGAGAAACAACAGAGCAACTTCCCTCATAGTTTAGTTTCCGACTGCAGCTTCAATGAGTTCCTGAACTCATCTGACCTATTAACAGCTGATTATTATTATGGGATGTTGATGAAACTGAGCGGTGGGCGTGGTCTGACCTGGGGGGGCGGGGCTCTGCAGCGCCGCCACTTCTCTCTGCAGCAGTCTGGCCTGAGCGTCCGTCACCCAGAGGAACAGCAGCGAGGGGGCGGGGCCTGTCCATCCGTCCAGCAGAGCTCCGCCCCTCGCCACCTCGCCACCGTCCCACACGCCGTAACCTCTGACCTGGGACGCCACCACCGTCACCTCCACTGGCTCCTCCTCCTCCTGCTCCCCAGGCACTGAGAGGAGACGCAACAGAGAGGAGTCATGTGACCTGGTGGAGAGGAGGAGGAGGAGGAGGAGACAGAGAGGAGGGGGAGGAGGAAGAGGAGGAGGAGGAGGAGGAGGAGGAGACAGAGAGGAGGGGGAGGAGGAAGAGGAGGAGGAGACAGAGAGGAGGGGGAGGAGGAAGAGGAGGAGGAGACAGAGAGGAGGGGAGGAGGGGGGGAGGAAGAGGAGGAGGAGGAGACAGAGAGGAGGGGAGGAGGGGGAGGAGGAAGAGGAGGAGATAGAGGAGGAGGAGGAGACAGAGAGGAGGGGGAGGAGGAAGAGGAGTAGGAGGAGGAGGAGGAGGTGTGTACCTGTCAGAGGGAGGATGATTCCGTCCTCAGTGACCTGCAACAGTCAGAGAGTTACAGTTAACATTGTGTTGTTTGTGTTGTTTTTATGGTGCAGATGTTGACAAGCTGCTGAAGCTCCGCCCCCTGTGACACGCTGACCCACTGACCTCCTCCTGCCTCCTGCCTCCTGCCCCCCCCCCCACCACCACTTCCTCACCCCACCTCCTCCTCCTCCTCCTCCTCCTCCTCCTCCTCCTCCACCCCCTGCTGAGTCTCCTCCATCCCTCGTTAAGAACTTTATAACCATTTACAGCGGCTCTGGTGACGTTGCCATGACGACAGCTTGGCGTCTCTCAGGCCAAAACCGACGAGGTGTTTTCCAGTGACACACACACACACACACACACACACACGTACAAACACACACAATGAAACAAACAAAAGCTGGAAAACACATGTGAGTTATTAAAACCACAAGCAACACAATACAAGTGTGTGTCTGTGTGCGTGTGTGTGTGTGTGTGTGTGTGTGTGTGTGTGTGTGTGTGTGTGTGTGTGTGTGTGTGTGTGTGTGTGTGTGTGTGTGTGTGTGTGTGTGTGTGTGTGTGTGTGTGTCTGGATCAGGACGTGGAAAAACAGGAAGAGTTTAGAAACGTTGTAAAATCCCACAGCAGCTGCCTAACAGTGAACGCACCACGGTTACAGACACACACACACAGACACACACACACACACCATCATGGCCGCGGCGGCGAGGGCGTGCGTCAGGCCGGCGTGCAGCGAGGAGAAGTGGAGCTGCAGGAACGAGGGCGGCGCCGTGTGGACGCTGGGCTCTGATTGGTCGGTAGGAACGGCGCTCTGTGATGCGTCTCCTCCTCCACCCTGCTGCTCCTGCTGCTCCTCCTGCTGCTCCTCTTCCTCCTCTTCCTCGCTCGACAGCACAACTGGAGGTGGAAACAGATCACAGATCAATATCTATTTGATTATCATCTGATTGATTGATTGATTGATTGATTGATTGATTGATTGATTGATTGATTGATTGGTTGATTGATTGATTGATTGATTGGTTGATTGATTGATTGATTGGTTGATTGATTGATTGATTGAAGAGGAGGAGGAGGAAAAGGAGAAGAAAAGGAGGAAAAGAGGAGGAGGAAGAGGAGAAGAGCAGGGGAGAAGAAAAGGAGGAAGAAGAGAGGAGGAAGAGGAGAAAAGGAGGAAAAGAGCAGGAGAGGAGGAAAACAGGAGGAAGATGAGGAGGAGGGAGAGAGGGGTTAGAGGAGGAGGAGAAGAGGAGGAAGAGGAGAACAGGAGGAGAAGAGGAGGAGAGAAGAAAAGGAGGAAGAAGAAAGGAGAAGAGGAAGATGAGGAGGAGGAGGGAGAGAGGGGAAGATCGATCGATCGGTGATGGACTCACTGGGCTCCGTCGTCCTCGTCTGTCGAGGCGTCTGATTGGTCCTCTTCTCCTTGAACTCCCTCCACCTCCGTCTCTGCGCCTCCCTGGCCTCCTCCATGGCGACGGCGATGGCGACGGCGCTGCTCCTCCACGCCGTCCGGTCCAGACTCCTCCTCCGGCCCGGCGACGCCTCGGGATCAATACGCCGTTAATCTACTGATCTATTGATCTATTGATCGATCGGTGTTTGCAGACAGACAGACGGAGCGTTACCTTCTCCTCGCCGGCGTCCTGTTCAGGCTCCGCCTCCTTCCTCTGACTCCCAGCATGCTCCTCACCGCGCAGCCTCGCCAGGGAGTCCATGGTCGCCACGGAGATGATTTTAGACGACGGCGGCGACGACAAACCTGGAGGTGAAAACAAATCAAAATATTATCAATAAAGTTTAAATTGCTGCTGCATTGATTATCATTCTGATCGACTAATAATCAATAACGCTCCAGTCAGACCTGATTGGTCCGTGCTCTTCCTCTGTGGCGGCGGCGGCGGGCGCTGGACGCTGCTGAGCTCAGGCTGCAGCAGCCGGTCTGACGCTCTCTTAGGACGCCACCTGGTGGACGGACAGAGGGACAGCGTCAGTCTCTCTCTATTCTATTATTATTATTCTTTCAATTATTTTACATTATTTAACTCTCTGAAAATTAAATATGTATTAAATATTAAACATTTCTTCTGTCTATGAGTTTCATCTTTTTGATACCCTACGTTGTTTCTGTATTTTAATCGTGTTGTTTTTTTCATGTCAGCGTCTTTGAGCACTTGTAAAAGCACGTTATAAATAAAATGTATATTATCATTATTATTACTACACAACAACCGTTTATTTAGAACCAGTGATTATTGACTCTGAGTTGTTAATTATCACCTTCACTGTTAGAAAGTCTCTGTTTGATTTTAATTTCGGCTCTTGACTCTCAGTCAATTCAATTCAATTCAGTTTTATTGGCATGACTGTCACAAAGACTATGTTGCCTACGCACAAAGACACAATGAAACAAAACAATAAACATCAGAGTTAGAGAACTACAAAGTATATATAGAATAAAAAACTTCAGAGAAAATAAATCAATCAATCTTTCTCTCTGTGTCTGTGTTTCTGTAGTTCATCGATCTCCAGGTTCCAGTTGTTCAACTGGTTTAATCTGGATCTAAATGATCTGGATGTTTAAATCCCTTGTTTTTCTATCCAGGATCAATAATCAATAATCCGTCTTTACTTTGATCCCAGTTGTTCAAAGCTCAGTTGGATTGGATCAGTCTGATCCAGATACCGAGTGTTAAATTTGGGGAAAATAATTCAAAGTTAACTCAGAGTCAGAGCAGTAAAGGTCAGTTTACAGCACCAGGAACTCGTCTTGGTGTCAAGTGCAAACATAAAGGTACCAAAAATAGAATAGAATAAGAATTTAGAGAATTAAGAATTGAAATAAAATAAAATAAAATAGAATGAATTCAAATATTCTGGTGCAAAAGATACGCATATACTATATACAAAAAGCAAATATGCAGATACTATAAATACACATATACTATATAAAAGAATAGAATAAAGAATAAAGATATATACAAAAAACTTGATTGACTTTATCCGGCGCCCTGCGTTTCTCTGGAGGATCTCACTCACCCGTTGGCTGTCGACCACGGCTCCGCCCTCTGCCCCGCCGCCTGTGATTGGCCCGTGGAGCGCCCCGGCCCCGGAGCTCTGTGATTGGCTGTCGTGGCGGCGGCGGCGGCTGTGTTGAGTCCCAGCAGCGTCTTCACCTCGTCCCTGAACGAAAGTTTACATGATGGCGCTCTGAACAACAACAACAACAACAACACGGTGTCACGTTCAGGGCAGCTGGGAAACCTCAGCATTGTTTCTGTTTCTCTGTGTGTGTGTGTGTGTCACAAACCTCTGTCTGTCCGTGGCGGAGCCGTGAGAGTTCCCAGCATGCATCCTGCTGCCCCCCCCTCTGCTGGACTCGGCCCCATAACCCTGTTCACACAGAACCACACACATGAACGACTCAGTGAGTTCACATGGACTTGAGTTTCCCAACGGGAAAAGAGAGCGACAACATCTCACCTCTGACCAAGAGCTGCAACTAACCATTATCTTCATTACCAATTATTTAAACGATTAATCGATCAGTTCTTTGGTCAATAAATTGTTAATAAATGTTAAAAACATCAATCGGTGTTTTTCAAACCACCAGACGACGTCCTCTAATGTCTTGTTTTGTCCACAAACCAAAGAGAGACTCAGTTTATTGTCATAAAGGAACAAAGAAACCAGAAATATTCACATTTAAGAAGCTGGAATCAGAGAATCTGGACTTTTTTTTTTATTAAAAAACTACTCAAACTGATTATTAGATTATCAGAATAGTTGACGATTAATTGATTAATCGATGAATTGTTGCAGCTCTAATTTGATGTTTACATGCACAAACTCAAAAAACGGATCCTCAAGTCCATGTAAACACACAGACTGACAGACCCACAGATCAGTCATTCCACCTTAAAGGGACAACGAGGAGTTTTGGAAAAGCGAAGCGTTTTCACACTACATTTATGAGCCTCCGTGCGCACCGTAAAATTCTTTTGACCGGCGCAAGACGGACTCATGTTTTCATTCATCAATAACTAAAGTCAGAGGTTCAAAGAGGTTCACATACCGTCGGAGTTCCGACCATAAACGGCGATTCAGCTGCGTTATTCTCATGACTCGTTGCGAAACCGAAAGTAAAAAACGCTGGTCGGCTCGACCAGCATCTCCGCCACCACTAATAATAACAAAATAACGATAGAGACAAAACGATATATTTATCGTAAATGGGCCCATTAACAAGTGTGGGTAGCGGAGATTCATCCACATTAACGTGAGACTTTTTTATAACCGAATAGAAACTCCTCGTTGTCCCTTTAACACCACCTCAGACACTGACAGCCTGGTGAATCATAATAATACTGTACCACCTTAAACTGTGGCGGCGTGCTGTGGAGGCGGGACAGCGGTGACCGCAGGTGGAGGTGGGCGGAGTCACCGTCTGATGGCTGTTTCCTCTTCGGGATTTTGAACGGAGACGCCATCCTGTCCACACACACACACACACACAATCAAACACATATACTGTCATGAATTTTGGTCCATTCTTCTTCCTTAGCATCTCTTCTTTCAGAATAGTGGAAAGAAAAGGTAGAAATATTTGATTTTACTTCATTTTGTCTATACATTTATCCTAAATTCAAAGCTCTCTCTCTCCTGAACAATGATGTCATTTCCTTTGTATCAACAACAAATCATAAAAGTAGGATTGACAATAACAATCTGTGTAATTTTACAGTCCAAGTCTTTAAAGGCCGTTTTCTCAGAAAGAGTTTTTCAGACTCAGACTCTGAGCTAGAAATCTCCACTTCAGCAGCACTTCCAGACACCAAACCTTCCACTTTGATCCCTTTCTATATTCTGAAGGTTTTTACAGAGGGGATTGTTGATATATCATTCACAGCCTCATTTATACAACATTTTATTACTAAAAACATGGAGACATTAGATGTTTTAGGGCTGGTGACAGTATTTTCTCATTTACAGAGTGATAAAAAGAGATATCCACAATCCTCCTCTGGAAAAACTAAAGACTCTAATATGTCAACAAAATAAAACGAAGTAGCTTTCTCCATTGTTCACATTTCTGTTCTGTAATTTCCCAGCTTGGGATCAATAAAATATATTTATGGAAATGTATGCTAATTAGTGCATATTTCATTAGATATTGCCTCGTTTTTTATACATTTAAACATTAAATTTGACAAAACGTGTAATACAGAAAACAACTGTCTTAATTTGAGAGATAAACCTGTTAGTTTAATGCTTTTTTAAATCTTATTCACCTGCAGTGTCTCAGCTTAGCCGGTGAGCTAAGCTAAGCTAAGCTAGCTGCTGTTGGACTTCTTCTTCTTCTTCCGGTTAAACGGTCCTAAACTCTTCGGCGGGATCATGTGGCAGGAAGCAACGCGCTGTTCGCTCGATGACAAATGAAGAAAAAAAATGTAAAAATGAACTTTAAAACCACATTTGTCTCGTTTCTGTGGCTGCAGCTGCTGCTGTGGACGAGACGAAAACACTCCAGAGAAGCCAGACGACAACATCCGCTGCGTCACAGAGCGTGGTTACGTCATCGAACAACGTGCGTTTTGTTTAACTTTATAAACACTCCCCACCGTTTACAAAAGACAAAAGGCGGCAAAATGGCGGGTCAGTTAAATTTTATTGACAAATTAACATGAGTTCCTTGGATAAAAATAAAAGAAAACAGTACGAATTTTAACAAATACAAGTCACCTGCACATTTAATAACAATAACTTCATCTATAAACGAAAACAAGTTTACAAGAATCTGTTAGAAGAGTTTAAAATTTACTGATTTAATTCAAGCACTGTGTTAGCCTACTTTTTAATATTGCCTATTAAAGGTTGAATCTGGAGTTAGACAAATACAAATTAAATCCATCTTAATCATCACCTGTGGGCTTCTCGTCTTGGTGGGGGCTGTGTCTGCAGCGCCCTCTCCCCCTGCCTGCCTGTATTTTGGTCTTTTTGCTTTGTTTTGTTGTGCACGGGGACGTTTCTGGATGGAGAGCGAGAGAGTCTGTGTTTTCTCTCCAGCCAATGACAGAGCTCAGGGTGGGGTTGGACAGGTTTGGCCTATCTCTCTACTAAATTCAAGATTTAGTAATTTTACTACCCTAAAGAGTTCAGGTGAAGCTACGTGCAGCAGAGTGGGAGGCTCAGGGCTGCTAGCCGCACTAGCCGTGTTAGTGAGCACGTCTCTCTCTCTCTCAGCAGTCAGGACCGCAAAGAAAAAAAAACACAGTCTGAGTGAAGTGCTGGAGCCACGGACGGATACCCGGACGTCACCGACAACTAAAGTCTTGAGTGGTAACAGTACCGTTGTGGTGAGCTAGCTCGATGCTAACTTCGGCTAGCGGTAGCGGTTAGCATCCAGAGCTCCAGCTCTTCACTTGGTATTTTCCTATGTGGTCCTGAACAGTGTTGTATCACTGGAAAAAGTCGCTAGATTTGTCGCTAGTCGTAATGTGTTACTTTGTAGCGCGTTACACCCAACACTGGTCCTGACAACTGCTTCTGCTGCTGCTGATAGGGGCAGGAGGCTACACAGTTGAGCCCGAGAGGAGGGGCCCAGTTTTAATGTTTTGTTAACAAACTGAAACGAACAAAACTCCAGACTCTACCTTTAACAAAAATCAATTATTTCGTTCAAAAGTATGTCTTGCATTAATGAGTAATTAACCCTATCTACAATCTGAAGTGCTCTACCCCTACCCTAACCCTAAGCTTTGAATTTGGCATTCATATTTACATAGAACTGGTAAGATCAATGCTGGCTGCCATGTTGTGCCACCATCTTTGACGTTAGGATTTCTATATACAGTCAACGGAGATACCAGAGTGTTGGCTCTGGGAGAAATGATCACTGCGGGGTAGAGAGAGAAAGGATGGAGGGTCACACTGATGCTGCATTCAGGTGGAATCAGGCAGACAGCAAACAAACCAGATGTCATTTTAGTTGTCGAGAGAGGGCCGTTAAAACGTGGGTGAGGTAAACAATACAACATCACCATGACAACATATTGTCAAAGTGTGTTTCATTTTGGACCACTTCCGTTCTGTTGGACCACTTGTTTGTTTATCCAGCTCCATGCAGCGGCTGTCGTACCTCTGCCGTCTGCCCGATTCCATGTGAATGCAGCATAAAGAATACTATTCAGTTGGAACCTCACCGTGACATGGAAGAAAATTTTACACATTAGATGTGTCCCAATTCAGTGGCTGCAGCCTTCAGAGACGGCATTTGAAGGCCAGTTACAGCGTGACAACTAGGCCTGTCCCAATTCAACTCAATTCAATTCGAAGGCTCCTCCTTACTTTACCAGTTCTAGGAAGACACTGAATCGGGACACAGCTAGTGTGTCTTTAATGAATCTGAATGTGACTGACAGATGTGTAACAGACTGAACTGTCTGTTCAACACAGAGTCAAGGAGGAACCAGACCAGAACCCAAACCCAGGATACAGAGGCTCAGTGGAGGTGGTGTTGAAGGTGTAGAGGTGGATCAGTGAGTCAGAGGAGACTCTGTAGAAGGACAGAGTGCCAGCAGGACAGTCCACATACACTGCTACTCTGTTAGAGACAGAGGAAGTGGTGGAGGAGGAGGAAGAGATGGCTGTTTCTATGTTGTTGTGCCAGACGTTGTAACGACCTCTGTAGAAGTTCAGTCTCCAGGACTGATCGTTCCTTCCAAACTCACTGTCTTCACTGTTTCCCTTCCTTCTGATTCCTCTGTAACTCACTGATACATCCACATCTCCACTCCACTCCACCTCCCAGTAGCAGCGACCAGTCAGACCAGTTGAACACAGCAGCTGAGGTCGAAGGTCAAATCTGTCTAGATGATCAGGATATGACTGATCCTCCTCCACATGTGTCGCCTTCCTGTTGTCTTCAGACAGTTTGATCCACTTGTTCACTGTGTTTGTGTCGATTGTGAGTGGACAGGAATCTGATGGAGAGAACAAGACACAGCTGCAGTTATTGATCATCTGATCAGTTATTGGCAGTTTGATGAAGACTGTGAAGATGGTTGAATGAAGTTCAAACACACTTACACTTCCTCAGACCTGGTGTCAACCATTGGACTCCAACAGGTTCCACCCTGAAAGAAGAAGAGAAGAAAGAGCTGGAGACTTCCTGTTGTGATGATACAGAGCAGGAGGAGACGAGGAGGAAACACCTCATCACCCTGTCTAATAGTAAAGTGTGCACCTGCATGAAGCTCCTCCTCCTCTATCAGACAGTGTGTGTGGCTGCAACAGCCTCTCCATACCTGAGAGTCTCCACTCTGGCCAACAGCCGCTCTATTCCTGAGTCTCCTGGATGGTTGTAGCTCAGGTCCAGCTCTCTCAGATGGTCTGGGTTGGAGTTCAGAGCTGAGACCAGAGAAGCACAGCCTTCCTCTGTGACCAGGCATCCTGACAGACTGAACACACACAACAACACACAGGAACCTTCTGTCAATACCTGCTGCTGTGTTCAAATGTCATAAAATAAAAAAGCTTGATGGATCCTCACCTGAGAGTCTCCAGTCTACAGTGTGGACTATCCAGTCCACCAGCCAGGACCTTGACTCCGGAGTCCTGCAGGTTGTTGTTACTCAGGTCCAGGTGTCTGAGACTAGAGGACTGGGAGCTGAGGACTGAGGACAGAGCTTCACAGCTTCTCTCTGAGAGGTTACAGTAGTTTAGTCTGAGGAAACAGCAACAAATAATCACCATGATTGTGTCACACAGCTTGGACCAAACTATCCTGAATCAATTGAACTCTTTCTACACTCACAGAACTTTCTTAGAGGCTTTGACCACTGGCATCAGCCTCAGAAGAACCTCCTCTGAAGGAGAGTATTTCTTCAGATCAAACGCGTCCAGATCTCCTGATGACAGTAAGATGAAGGCCAGAGCCGACCACTGAGCAGGAGACAGTTTGTCTGTGGAGAGACGTCCTGAACTCAGGGACTGTTGGATCTCCTCCACTAGAGAACGATCATTCAGTTCATTCAGACAGTGGAGCAGGTTGATGGTTTTCTCTGGAGAGGGAGTCTCTTCAATCTTCTCCTTGATGTACTTGACCGTCTCCTGTGAGTCACTTTTTGTCTGTGTCATCAGTCCTTGTAGAAGGTTCTGATTGGTCGACAGGGAAAGACCCAGGAGGAAGCGGAGGAACAAGTCCAGGTGTCCATTTGGACTCTGTAAGGCCTCGTCCACAGCGCTCTGGTAGAAAGAGGTCAATATAGATGTGACTCCTGTTGTTTCAGACTCCATGGATGGATGGATCAGGTTGAGTCCAGAGTTGATGAAGGTCAGATGGACATGAAGAGCAGCCAGAAACTCCTGAACACTCAGATGGACGAAGCAGAACACCTTGTACTGGAACAGGCCTCTCTCCTCTTTAAAGATCTGTGTGAACACTCCTGAGTACACTGAGGCTGCTCTGATATCGATGCCACACTCTGTTAGGTCAGATTCATAGAAGATCAGGTTTCCCTTTTGCTGCTGCTCAAAAGCCAGTTTTCCCAGAGACTCAATCATCTTCCTGCTCTTTCGATTCCAGTGTTGATCTGTCTCAGCTCCTCCATCATACTTGAAGTTCTTCAGTTTTAGATGAACCACCAGGAAGTGGATGTACATCTCAGTCAGGGTGGTTGGCAGCTCTCCTCCCTCTCTGGTCTTCAACAGCTCCTCTAGAACTGTAGCAGTGATCCAGCAGAAGACTGGGATGTGGCACATGATGTGGAGGCTTCGTGATCTCTTGATGTGGGAGATGATCTCTCTGGCCTGCTGCTCATCTCTGAACCTCTTCCTGAAGTACTCCTCCTTCTGTGGGTCAGTGAACCCTCTGACCTCTGTCACCATGTCAACACACTCAGGAGGGATCTGATTGGCCGCTGCAGGTCTTGTGGTTATCCAGAGGCGAGCAGAGGGAAGCAGTTTCCCCCTGATGAGGTTGGTCAACAGCACGTCCACTGAGGTGGACTCTGTCACATCAGTCAGGATCTCAGTGTTGTGGAAGTCCAGAGGAAGTCGACACTCGTCCAGACCGTCAAAGATGAAGACGACCTGGAACTGATCAAACCTGCAGATTCCTGCTTCTTTGGTTTCAGAGAAGAAGTGATGAACAAGTTCCACCAAGCTCAACTTTTTCTCCTTCAGCACATTCAGCTCTCTGAAGGTGAAGGGAAATGTGAAGTCTATGTCCTGGTTGGTTTTGTCTTCAGCCCAGTCCAGAGTGAACTTCTGTGTTAAGACTGTTTTCCCAATGCCAGCCACTCCCTTTGTCATCACTCTTCTGATTGGTCGGTCTCTTCCAGGTGGGGCTTTAAAGATGTCTTCTTGTCTGAGGGTTGTTTCTGGTCTGTCTGGTTTCCTGGATGCTGTTTCAATCCATCTGACCTCATGTTCATCATTGACCTCTCCAGCCCCTCCCTCTGTGATGTAGAGCTCTGTGTAGATCTGGTTCAGGAGGGTTGAGTTTCCTGCTTTAGCAATGCCCTCAAACACACACTGGAACTTCTCCTTCAGGGCAGATTTGAGATTACGTCGACAAACTGCATCAATATGTCCTGAAAGAAAAACACAACAAAAAAGATCAACGAAAAATGTAAAGGTGTTTACGGAGCTCGGGCTCACCCCAAGCTTTGAATATCCCGCAGCTCGATAACGACCAATCAAATTCGTTTTCCTTACTCGGGTAAACTCGTGTTACAGCTTGTGACAACTCGGCACGGCAAACAGGACAAACGGCCATTTCTGTACACCAGTGGTTCCCAAACTTTTTTGTCTTGCGTACCCCCTGAGCCGTTTTGCCGTACCACAAGTACCCCCTCCCTCATACGTGTTGATGATTCTCCAAAAGTGGTCATAACTTAACACAACTGATTAAGAAATGAAAATCATTTCAATGTCTCTCTTCAATTTGTACAAAGACATTTTACGCATGTTCTCCTGCATTTTAGTTGTTTCTGGCTGTTTTGTTGTGGTCAAATGTGTCTTCACAGAGTTGTAGGATTGTCACATTTCAAACTCAATACCAATACCCAGGAAAATATTGAATATGACATCATATTCAATACAGCAGCAGTGCCTCCCATCTTACTATTGTTCCATTATTTTATTTTTATTATAATCAAAAGGACTTATAACAGATGTTTTTTTGTTTTTTTAATTAAATGAAAAGCTAACTAAGAGTTGTGCAATTCCAGCATGTTGCTATTGTTTCATCTCCTCTGACGGGCGGGGCTCCCCCCTCCCTCCTCCCTCCCTCCTCTCTCACAACACACACACACGTGCAGGCAGACAGCGGAGAAAAAGAGAGGAGACGAAGGAGGAGTGTTGCCGTTAATATCGCCGTTTTAAACTCTTACGGCTAAATTCACCCTACGTGCGTCTAGTTCTGTGTAACTCTGTTACTTACTCAGGTCTAAACGCTCTGGACGCTGCCTGCTCTGCTCTCCTCTGCTCTGCCTGTCGAGTGCGCGCGTGTCGGGCGCTGTGGGGGCGCGCTGTTAATATCGATACTTTTAGAAATCAGTATCCAGATGTGCCGTTTTGCATCGATACTTTTGACAACTATACAAAGCTGTGCTACAGGTTGTTGTCTTCTGGGGGGAACTAGTTGTGGCGCACGTACCATTTCAGTAATGGGCTTATGAAGTGACTTGGAATATCTACTTACTGTATCATCTTGGTAATAAATTAATTAATGTTTCTACGTACCCCTGCAATGCGCTCACGTACCCCTAGGGGTACGCGTACCACACTTTGGGAACCACTGCTGTACACCTTTAATTCCTCTAAATAACGACTATATGAACATGTTTCCCTCCTTGTGTTCATGTCAGTAAATGTCTCATTTGTCCATCATGTTGAATCTTTAGAGAAATCCTCTTACTGCTTTGCAGACGCTCAGCCAACTCCTCCTCGTTCATCCTCCTCAGGAAGTTCACTGTGATCTTCAGGAATGCCTCTCTGCTGCTCTTCCTCTGCTCTTCATCCGCACCGTCCAACACCTCCTCATCGTCCCTCTGGCTCCCTGAGCTTTCTGGGTAATCTGGACTCAGAGACTCGTGGATCTTCTTCAACTCATTCTTCACATAAGTGACCATGTTCTCCTCCAGCAGCTGGAACAGAAACTCTATGAGTGACAGCATCAAACTAAAACCATGGAGCCAAACATCAGAACCAGATCATGTTGGACAGACTGACAATCCACTGGTGTCAAAGTGCAGCATGGAGATGATTGTGAACACAACAGATGTGACAGCAGCTGTTGGACATGTCCTCACCTTAAACATGGAGTCCAGCTGTGTTGGATGCTGCTGGACAGACTGACCACTGGGAACCTCTGAGCTCTTCTGGTCCACTCTGTGGAGGAATCATGGAGAATGAGCTCACATCATGTCTGTCCACACAGAGACACACAAGCTGAAGGTCCATGAAGTCAGGTTTGATGTGAATGAACTTGGGTTTTTTGCGATTCTTGTGTGTAATTAATTAATTTTGTTGATTAATTTTGCGCTCAGAGTGGCGAGGCTGGGAAAAGTCCGTCTGAATTAAAAGAGACGTGAATCTTTACGTTTATCAGCTCCAAGGTGGCGTTTCGTTTGTTTAATGGTTGTTTTATATGAAATCTATTTTTCCATGAACCCCTTGGAGAGTTAATGTTCAGTCCAGAAAAAGGCTGCGCGTTACATATTTTCTCCACACGCAAACCGCTATCAAAAAGCCACTCATAGCCACAAATAATGCTCAGAACAGCACCAAACGTCATCAACAGTACAAACAGGGTCCCAGCCCATAATACGAGGCATCAAACATCTGTTAGCTTAGCCTGGTTTCTACTGAAAAGAGACGACAACAACTCACCCACTCTCCTCCAGTTATACGCTATGCAGCAACTTTCCGCGTCCAGGCACTGACAACACACGTCGGAGTCCGACTGGCAGCACAAACATTCAGTTTCAGCGGCAGTGACCACACATGACCACTCGAACCCCCCAGGTCCAGCACATAGACTCCACCGGCAGATCTCCCTCTTACACTTTTCTCCTCCATTTCCTTCAACTTGTCTTTGGTCTTAAACTAATAGTGGCGCCCATCAAAATGAAACCAGTCGTCGTTGTTCTCAAACTCCATAAATTCAGCCGTGTTGTCCCTTCTGTGATGTCTGCTTCACCATGTTACAGTCTCTTCCTGAAACAAACGTCATCCTGATCTCACGTGTGGCGTTGCGTCTAATCTTGCACTTGTTTGCGTGATTTTCTCCCGCAAATATCTAAAGTGAGAAATGCCCAATTCCGTTCATTTCCCTGTGAACACTCGATAATAACTTTTAGAAACTGATAGACAAGATACATAGGAACTTTGGCTGCATTATGGAGTATGTGTGTACATTCAGCCTTGAGCTGCGGGACTCTACTTTACTCGGTAATCGCTTCCACGCCAGCGGACTACCTGTAACCATGGCAGTAACAAGTAGACATCACAGAAGGGACAACACGGCTGAGTTTATGGAGTTTGAGAACGACGACGACTGGTTTCATTTCGATGTGCGCCACTATCAGTTTGAGACTGAGTTTACTGAAGACAAGCTGAAGGAAATGGAGGAGAAAAGTGAAAGAGGGAGAGCTGCGGTGGAGTCTATGTGCTGGACCTGGGGGAATCAAGTGTCGGTGGCCACTGAAACCAGACGTCTGTGCTGAAACCAGATGTTTGTGCTGAAACCAGATGTCTGTGCTGAAACCAGATGTTTGTCTCAGACGTGTGTTGTCAGTGCCTGGACTCTATGCTGGACACGGAAAGTTGCTGCATAGCGTATAACTGGAGGAGAGTGGGTGAGTTGTTTTCGTCTCTTTTCAATAGAAACCAGGTTAAGCTAACAGATGTTTGATGCCTCGTATTATGGGTTGGGACTCTGTACTGTTGATGACGTTTGGTGCTGTTCTGAGCATTATTTGTGGCTATGAGTGGCTAAAGTTGCTACAACTGGAGAAGCTAGCAGTTAGCAGACTTCATCTCTCGAGGGGGGGTCTAACTCAGTGTTACGGTGCGTTGGACCATGGGTTAAATTTACGCCAGAATATCCCTTTAACCTGAGTCTGAGTGTCAGTTACAGCTTACATCTGATCAGCTGATCCTCGTCCTCCATGAAAGTCAATGATCCAGTTCCTTGAGTAGTCGCTTTCTGGAGACAGAAGGCTGGGTTCAGGACAGTCTGGTCTCTGCTGCTGGATCCTGAAACAACAACACAACTGATTAATGTACATGTTGGAGAAAACTGATGAGAAATATCTTTAAAGCAGTACTAAAGAACTTTAAGTTTTGGTTGAGTTTGGCGGCGCCTGTGGACCAAAGCGGTAGTGTTTTGCCTGAAGGAAGACTCCATTTCCCATGAACACTAGCGTGAAGCCCTGTAAATATCCTGCATTAAAATTAACAGAAGACATCAAAACTAAGTTTCTGTTTCCAGTGGATCATTTCAAAGTGAAAACACAAACATAATCCATTGCTAAAGTGCCGTTTTGCCTGTTCCCTCCTTGTTGTGACTCGCAAAAGTGAAAGTGAAACTTAAGTGAGAGCAGGGTTCCTACCATGCTCCTCAAAGCTGCTTAGTGCCAGAGAAAGAGATACAGACCCCCTCAGACCACGACAGAGGTGTCATTCAACTTGTTGTAAGTCGATGTATCATCACAAAAGTTATGAAAATATTTTATGAAGGTTGAAAAGTTACTTAGTGTTGGTTTAACTCATTCAGTGCCAGAGTTTTTTCCCCTCAGTGTGTACAGCCAATGCGCCAGCACTTTTGAGGATTTCTACTACTTTTCAAACAGCCACAGAATATGTTGTGCTATGACTAAAATGACGCAGAATATCTCAAATTTAAGGGGAAAATCTCTACTTTTACAAGAAAAAAATTAGTTAGCATGTTACACTTTTTAGTTATCCTCATTTGAATACAGCATGTTTTCTCCAAATTCAGCATGCTGGGAGGATAATTCTGAGAAAAACAGATTTAAAGTGAAGGAGACATTTTCAAGCAAAACTCTCCTTTTAACCTTTTTTTTTTTTTTGTCGGCAGCATGACTGATGATTCTCTGTCTCTGTCTCAAATGACCTGAATAGGCTATTCTTTTTTTATTGGTGGGATGGCGGGTCTCTAACTGTAGCGGGGACTGTGAGGCTGACCGCCGGTGAGTGCTTTGGCACAGGGGCGGGGCTCACGGCTGCACTCACTGCTCGTTGAAGACAGCGGTGATACGTGCTTTCACATCAAGTCTCCGCTAGATCTGTCGCTAGTCGCTTTTGACAAAATAAAGTCACCAAGAGGGGTTGGAAAGTCACCAGATCTAGTGAGAAAGTTGCCAAGTTGGCAACACTGTTTGATGCTGCTGGGCAGACTGACCACTGGGAACCTCTGAGCTCTCCTGGTCCACTCTGTGGAGGAATCATGGAGAATGAGCCCACATCATGTCTGTCCACACACAGAGACACACAAGCTAAAGGTCCATGAAGTCAGGTTTGATGTGACAGCCAATCAGAAGCCTCCCTGTAGAGGTGAAGGTTCACTACTCCTGATCCCACTGAGAATCTGATATCACTGATAAAAGTGCATGTTGGATAAAAACTGATGAAATATATCTTCAATCTTTTAATAAGCAATAAATAATAAACATAATGACAAACTTTTTGTGACAAGTCTTTGTGAATGTTTGAAGTTCTGACCTTCCAACAACAGCTCCACTGAAGTTAATAGGAGGAGCCATGGACCGGTCGCTCCTTATGGACTCAAAGCTGGTTCCGACTCCAGATTCACGCCCAGGTCCAGATTCACATCCAGGTCCAGGGTGTGGTGTGTCTATGACCCTAATACACACACAGAGGTTTGAGATTGAATGTTAATAACAATGATGGTGCAGTGATGGGACTCATGGACAGTTAGGGATCCTCCTCTGACCTTAGATCTGTAGGAGGGGCTTCCTCCTCAAGTTGATCCATGCTGTTGAGTTCACACACTTTGTAGCTTCACCTGCAGAGGAAACACATCATTACCAGCTCACATGTCCATCATGTGTCCAGCTGCTCCTCCTCTGATTGGATCTAACTCTCTGTTTCAGTGTTAGGGCTTTCACACCAGCAGGGCTCCATGCCAGTTCTGGTTCTCGAACATAATCATGTACCAGCCTGCGCGTTCAGACCGAAGTAATAACAGGTTCATAACCTGAAAAATCGGTTCTGAAGGGAACCAAGAAATAGTCGGTTCTTTGAACCATGTCATCATCAGTGGGAGTGTCGTATTCTAGGCTGTGAAGACGAGCAGGAAGGAGGAGCAGAAGGCAGCGACTACAACCTGGAGGAAAACAATTTGTTTACTCCTGGCATTAAGACACGTTTCCAGTGATCAGATTGTAATCGCATAGAGCCTGACCACATGAAAGAACAGGTGTAAACGCATCCAAGACATGTTGAGGACGGATTGTGATCCGATAGGTCAAACCACCTCCAAAGGTGGTCAGAGACCAATGGCCCTCATTTATCAAACGTGTGTATGTAGCCAATGTTATCTGGCCCGGGGCACTGGTCCCTGCAGCTGCTTGCCCTGTGGCCCTAATAAACCGCTCCACCACGCAGACTCAAAAGTGAAACTTAACTTGAACCAGGAAACTGGGTGGGGACCGTAGAGACTAGTCAGAACAACCTAGTATTGTCTGAAGAACATCCAGTGTCCACAGTTCTGTGCTATAGGTATTTTACAGAATTCACAAACCGTCAGACATCTGTAGCTATGCCCTGTATCTGAATAAAACAGGCAGCGCTGGCAAGATTCAGTGAGAGAAGCACATGAATAGGCCTAATTATGTGTAGTAAAAAAAAAAAAAAAAAAGAAGAAAGAAAAAAAGAAAGCCTAATAGATATTGTACATTTTTGTTTGTTGATTATTAGAAATCAGGCCAATATGTAGGCTACATAAGAACATGGAATAACTGTATGAAACACATTGATTTCTGATCAGAGTGACTGCTGACTTCACAGATAAAGACAACAGAACCAACTAAGGATAAATTTAACCTGCTTTCCAACAACCGACATGAGGCTAAATTCAGCCAATATATCCCGGCTTAATCCCTTATCTAGGTTTACAACAACTGGTTTGATAAATGAGGGCCACTACGAGGAAGAGGAAGCTGTTGCACTTCTAGCCTATACAAGGAGGAAGTAACACAAGTAACCTACCTCAGAACTGAACTACACTAAATGTAGCCTACTCAGTTACTGTGAAGAACCTGATTCTGATTATTGATCCAACAACTAGGAAATAATAGGCTAGTCAATATACTATATTCAGTATTGACCAGTGATAACAGCTTCTGCTCTTATTCCAGCACTATACAACATGGCGGATGCGGTTGTGTCGGTTCAGACTTTACAGTTACAGCTCTGCCTCAGCTACCTGGATGACTGCTCTTTGCTCTTCCTCTTTTTCAATGAATTGTTTCAACTAATTCATTGATTGAAAACCCAGCGTGGACCTTTGGAGGTGCAGGTGCTCAAAAAAACCATAAAAGTACTTTTATTATGAAAAAATGACAACTGTTTTACCAAAGTTGTTATTATAATAATTATTATTGTTATTATTATTATTAATTTTATTATTATTAATATTATTATTATTATTATAAAAGAAAGTAACTAAGAGACATAGCCTACAGAAAGAAGTCTGACATTTTTTCCCCGCAAGCAGCACACTGCTGTAACTTCGCAGTCGCGCTCACACGCAGAGAGATAACGTTCACTCCACTTCGTCAGTCATCTTATAATAAACCTAACAATAAGCTACCACTGCAGAAACTACTCACCAGGCCACCAGTTGTACAGCACCAGGCTCCTCACGTTTTACAGCGAAAATAATCATTCTTACAATACTAAACATTTAGAAACCAAACAGAAGCAGCTTATCCGACATTTCTATGTTGAAGTTTCTCTGGCTGATGAATAACTCCCAGAGTCTCATAACTAACCATATTCAAACGTGTCTCCAGAAATATTTTAAATGTGTGCCATAAACGATAACATATGATATCAGTACATTAGTAAAACATTAGAACTGGTTACGTTACCTTCACAGGAAAAATAAACCGCTCCACCACACAGATTCAAAAGTGAAACTAAACTTGAACCAGGAAACTGGGTGACCGTAGAGCAGGCGCGGCGTTATGGGTGGGCCTAACGGGCCTGGGCCCACCCACTTGTACAACTGGCCCATCCAAAATGACAGGGTGAACATAACTTTAGTTAATCTAAGGTTTAATTATTTATTTATTTTTATTTCAGATAACTTAAAGCAGATATCAGTGGAATGTTTTTGTTAATATAAGTCCTAAATAGTCCTATTTTCCGTCAGCAATCACTTACATGAAGTATTTCAGCCTAAACACGAGTCTCTCCGTCACTCTGCTCTGCTGTAACCCGAGGAGAAAATTTTCCTTGTGGGATACAAGTGTTATCCAATGAGGAGAGAGAACGGCATGAAGGGCTGTGTGTGCAGCCAAGGGATGCGCGTGAATGTGGTGACGTAGCACGAGGACCAATTGATGCCTGACAAGGGCGGGGGCTGCTAACTCATGGTGCGTTCAAAGAAACTCGTACTTTGTGTTTTTCCTTCCTGTGAAGTCATACCAGTTCGATCTGGTACGAGTTCACGGGTCGGAAGTTACGAGTGGCCGTTATAGGGAACTTTCACAGACAACAGGATGGTAAAAACACGAGCTACGGGTTACCTGGAACGCTACCAAGTCGTAGTTGTGACTTGAAGCTGTAACTTACGGTTTCAAAAGCCTGCCTTGAACGCAGCATTAGCCGAAACGGCCGTGAAGCTGATATCTGCTTTAAAGCAATACTTACCTTTCTGGAACTTTTGCACATTTCTTTGTCTAAGTTAAAATGCTATTAATAATCTGATGATACATTAAAATGTAAGAGAAACCCAACAGGGTTAAAAACTCATCATTTTTTCATTCTCATATAATTCTGAGAAAAGTCTGACCAATAATATTATTCGGTCCGATTAATAAGATTTGACGAGCGACCGAACCTACTTAATATGTAATCACTTTGTGCACCCCTCTCCTCCTCTCCCCCCTCCCGACCAGGAAGAACGCTTATTGACAGAGCAGTAGCAGGACATGAGCAGAGGAGACTAGAGTCACTCACAACACACACAAGAAAGAAGGTTTTTGGAAATAAATAGTTTTTTAAAAGACCAATAACTGCAGCCGCAGCTGGTCGTGGAGTTTCATGTCTGATATTGTAACGTTGATAGTGATCAGCCCCGAGTGATACGTAAACACAGGAAGTCACATGTGTCTATAAAGCATCCAGTGCTAACGGCTAGGGGGATAGGCTACTGTTAGCTCTGTGCTAACGGCTAGGCTACTGTTAGCTCTGTGCTAACGGCTAGGCTACTGGGGGTCATCCCTATGTTCCCACAGCCCTATGTTCCCTCAGCCCTATGTTCCCTCATTTCTAACTTTTGTCGTCACTGAAAATTAGGCCCTATGTTCCCTCAGCCCTATGTTCCCTCATTTCTAACTTTTGTTGTCACTGAAAATTAGGCCCTATTCCCACAGCCCTTTGGTCCCACCATTGGTTGGGTTTAGGCAATGAAGAAAGGAGTTGGTTAAGTTTAGTAAAAAGACCAGGTAGAGGCTAGACAGGCCAGATAGACAGAGTCCAGATAGGTAGAGAGAGTCCAGAGGGAACATAGGGCTGAGGGAACATAGGGCTGAGGGAACATAGGCACGCTCCCGGCTACTGTTAGCTCTGGGAGTTCTCAGCGGTCCGGACCCGGTTGAACTCCGGACCGGCGTGGCTCGACTCGGCTCGGTCTGGATTTATTTTCGGCCTGAACCAGCGCATCAGGTGGCACTGGTCCGGCCGCCAGCCCGGCTCGTTGAGAACTGTAATCTGTAACAATCACTTCCCCTGCGTCTCCAGTAGCAGTAGGCTAACAACAGTTTATTATAAAACTCATCAGTCATCATCACTGAGTCCGTTTATACGGTTTAAAACTCCGGTGTTGTGTTTGTTTGTGTTGTTCCCGTTTCACTCGCGTTCCTGTTCTGTTTACCGTTGCCATGCCAACGCATGCAGCAGGGAGGGAGGGGGCTCGTGGAGGTGCAGGAGGAGGGAGAGGTGGGTGGGACTTGTGAGGGAGGTGGAGCTGTTGATTTTCAAATGTTTGTGCTGTGCTGAGTGAAATGCCAGATCGGTAAGTATTGCTTTAACCACAGGTTTAAATGTGTCAGCATTTGGTGATTTTCATTTAAGCAATATCACACGAGAGGGAGCGCTGTTGTACTGTATATCAGCACGGGTGTGATTCGCGGCCGAGTGCCGCAGATAATCACACCGCAGGGAGGCAGAGGGCAGGCTACGCTGCCTCATTGCGTAACTCTACTGAGTGTGAGCGGCACGTACCTTCACGTTGCTTTCGTGAATTGTAAACAAACAGACGCCCCCTCGGTTTTAGCGTCCAGCAGTTTAGCAGCTAATTCAACAGCAGTGATGGATAACTGTACCGGAGAGGCTCAACATGAGCTTCATTTGAGGAATAAACGGCAGCTTTTACCTGACGGGAGACCGACGCCTGAGCTACGGTAGCTAACAGCTAGCAGGTTTTACCTACTTTTTCCTCTCTCCCTCCCTCCCTCCCTTTCTTATACACGCACACACACACGGCCCAGGTTGTCTGTCATATCTGTTGTAAACCTTGTAATAACAGCTTGTTGAGTACAGTTAACGGTTTGAGTGTGGATTATTAATTGTTAACGGTTTGTTTAATGTGAGTGGTGGTCATCGCGTCCTGATGAGTTGGGTTTTAATAACAGCTGATAACGTAACTGTGTAGATGGCGTGGATTGTGATGAGAAGGTGTTGCACATATTTTAAGACTTATCTGTGCAAACCATTGTGCAAAACCTGTTCGTTGTGACTTTTTGCGTGATAAGATGATTTGCCGAATTCTTCTTCCATTCCTGCAGCCTTTTGTCTCAATGTTAACGATGGCAAAATGTCGAGATATTTTATTACTTTATGAAAATAAATGTCTGTGAGTTAAAAAAAGAAGTGGGCTACGCATTTCTGATTCGATTTTGCTTTTCGTGTATTTGGTTAAACACATAGCCTAAGTAACAGAGAGAGAGAGAGAGAGAGAGAGAGAGAGGGGTCCGCTGGGTGAGCTAGATTAACTTTTAACGGGAGAGAGAGCGGCGCACCGCGCTGTCAAAGCTCGTCTCAGCCATAGGTCTCAGCAGATGTGTGCTTTCAAGGCAATATAGACACGAACGAGTCATTCAGGAATAATTTTCAACTCTATGTATGTTAGTGTTATTTTTTCCTAAGTAGTGGCCCATCCAAAATTACTGTGGCCCGTCCAAAATTGAAATCCTGGCGCCGCGCCTGCCGTAGAGACTAGTCAGAACAAAAAGATAAGTTATGAACAAGTTCGGTTGTCCTTTAATTTTGTTTACAAACAACCCTACAAACTACCCATAACTCACTTGGGGCCCGTTGTTCGAAAGTAGAATAAAGAAATCCAGGATAAGTGGAAAAGCCGGTTAGACAACAGGTTCGAGCGCCGAGCATGCAGGCTGAGGAGGAGAGGCTTGGTCAAGTGTAGTCTGGGACCGTTGACTCGCTGTTTTACTAGGAAACGGATCCAGGGCAAGAGACACAGACCTTTCCGTCAAAATAAAAGCACCAAGCTAATAAAATGCGGTGAAACTCTTTAATTTAAAGGTGTACAGAAATGGCCGTTTGTCCTGTTTGTCGCGCCGAGTTGTCACGAGCTGCAACACGAGTTTACCCGAGTGAGGAAAACGAATTTGATTGGTCGTTATCCAGCGGGCGGGATATTCAAAGCTTGGGGCGAGCCCGAGCTCCGTGTGTGTGTGAGTGTCTCAGACATTTGAATGACGGATTACGGATCCAATATCAGTGGCTGGTGAATCGTGTACAGGCTGACGTATAATCCATGCGCCTGCATTATCCAATGCGAAAAAAAAAATACACACTTTCATCCCGGATTTACTCAAAAATAGAATTTTGCACAAAGTTTGGCCTACAACGTCTGAAAGATGAGTTATTACATTAATTTTATGACCCAAAGTGGGCTCAAATTCAATTTTCTTTTCTGTACACCTTTAAGGAATATAATTTACAAGAAAGTCCCCAAGCCATTAAGTTAACATTTTGCTTCTATTGTATTAGTTAATGTCTATAAGTTTTATGTTGGTGAACACTTTTATTTTATTTTGGTGATTTCAGTATCCACTACAGACGGGAACCAGAATGCAAACCAAATTCGGAGTTAACAGACACCAGGCTCTTTGCTTGTCTGAAGAGCCTGGTGACCCGAGGCTAGGTCAAGTGTAATTCTCTCGTCAGTAGACCACAGAGATAGATCACAGATTCACTGATGAGAGGACAGGTGTGGCTACTTTCCTCCAATCAACAGCGGATCTTAATGCTGACGTAAGGTAATGTCACAACTCCCTTTCATAAATCAACATGATTCAACTTCTACTGCTCATCATTAGGGGCAAAGTGCACAACACTTTGACTTAATGATGTGCAGTGGAAGTTGATTCACTGCACAAATCTGAAGTAAAGTTTATACAGCACAAATACAAGTGGCCAAAAGAGCAACAGGTGAAAATTAATAGATGGACACAGATAGTGAAAATAGTGAGTATTGTCTTAAGAACATCCACAGTGAATTATGTGCTATATGTGTTCACAAACCGTCAGACATCTGTAGCCCTGCATCTGAAGAAGCAGGCAGCGCTGGCAGATGCAAAAATTCAGTGTGAAAAGCACATGAATAGGCCTAATTATGAAAAAAAAAAAGCCTAATAAATATTGTAAATGTTTCATGTTGTTTGATTATTGTAACTGCATTTTGTTTGTTTATAAATCAGGCCAATATGTTCATAAGAACGTGGAAGATAGATAGTCCCAATTAATGTTAATGAACACAACTGTCCGCATATAAACTGTAAACGTGATTTATTTCCTCAATGTTAATATTGTACGTCAGTGACGTAACATCCGGATCCGTCGCTAAGTTCTGCATTACTTTTACCACTGGATGTGAGTTTTCCCCATTTTCCCATATGTGTCCTAACGTGTAGAGAGGGTGTCTAGAAGACGTCACACAGGTGTCATAATACGGGATGAGCCGCTTCTTCTTGTTACTGTCTATTGGTGTTTGTGTCCATGTAAACTTTAAGTGCTCTAACAGCAGATTTGTCATTCAACACTAACTACACTAACCTGGTGTAATTCTGAGCTTTGACCACCTGATGGAGCCAAACCACCACGTTGAGCCAGGAGCGACTCACCTCACTGTTTCTGGAGGAAACATCATGGAGGTGTTGTTTACAGGAGGAAGAGCTGCAGCTCAGGATGAGTGAGATGAAATGTTCCTGTGTGTCTGGTCCCAGGTGGAGAACCAGAGGCTTCAGAGTCAGGACCTGAAGGAGACACGACAAACACAAGGTCAAACAGCCACAGGACAAGAAAACTAACAACACAACGTTACCAGACAGAGTTGTTTTAGAGGGAAATTCATGCAAAACCACTGATGCACGTTGCCTTCAGGGACAGTTTTTCATCAAGCAGTCTCTGTATTTCCCTCTACAACAACTCTGTCTGGTAACGTTGTGTTATTATCTCATAGCGTGGTGAATGTGCAGGTCACAACTTGTCCACCAGAGCGTTGTGGAGTTGTTGGATTGTGTATTTGATGAGTTTGATGAGGGAAACCAAGAAATCCCATGAGCCTCGGCAGCATAGTCTGAAAACACTCGAGAAGCCAGACGACAACATCCGCTACGTCACCGAACAACGTGCGTTTGATTTACACACACAAAAAAACTTTATAAACACTCACCCCATTTACAAAAGACAAAAGGCGGCAAAATGGCATATCAATAAAACTTTATTGACAAACTAACACACCATCACATTTAATAACAAAAACTTCATCTATAAACGAAAACAAGTTTACAAGAATCTGTTAGAAGAGTTTAAAATTTACTGATTTAATTCAAGCCCCACTGTGTCACTTTGTAATGCTGTCTAGGTTGAGTTTTTTGCCGAAAAATAAACACAAGACAAGTAAATGAAATCCATCTTAATCATCACCTGTGGGTGGGGGCTGTGTCTGCAGCGCCCCCTCCCCCTGCCTGTATTTTGGTCTTTTGCTTTGTTTTGTTGTGCACGGGGACGTTTCTAGGTGGAGAGCGAGAGAGTCTGTGTTTTCTCTCCAGCCAATGACAGAGCTCAGGGTGGGGTTGGACCATGGTTGGACAGGTTTGGCCTATCTCTCTACTAAATTCAGGACTTAGTAATTACTACCCTTAGGAGCTCAGGTGAAGCCACGGACGGATACCCGGACGTCACCGACAACTAAAGTCTTGAGTGGTAAGTTTGAGGGCCGTGTGGTGAGCTAGCTCGATGCTGACTTCGGCTAGTGGTAGCGGTTAGCATCCACAGCTCCAGCTCTTCACTCGGTATTTCCTTTCCTTTGTGGTCCTGACAACTGCTTCTGCTGAAACAAACTGAAACGAACAAAACTCCAGACTCTACCTTTAACAAAAATCAATTATTTAGTTCAAAAGTATGTCTTGCATTAATGAGTACTTAACCCTATCTACAATCTGAAGTGCTCTACCCCTACCCTAACCCTAAGCTTTGAATTTGGCATTCATATTTACATAGAACTGATAAGATCAATGCTGGCTGCCATGTTGTGCCGCCATCTTTTATGGTAGGATTTCTATAGAGGGATTAGTTGTTTACCAACAAGGCAGGATGCATGCGCAACCTGACTGGTTGTCATGGTTACCTCTATGGATCTAGTGTAGTCAAAGTGGTGTTAGCTAGCAATGTTGACAGCGTACTACAACAGTTTATCACCTACTGATGTAGTGTGTGTTTTATACATAGACTGTTGGTTTTATAACGGCAGAAAAAAAAACGTCAGGACGGAGGATCAAGTTTGTACCACGGCAACGGCAACTCAGCCACGGGACAAGCCACGGACACTTAGAGCATGGTGTCGGTTATCGGTAAAAACAACACTGTGCATCCCTAACGTTACCTACAGCTATTTAACAGACAATCATGTTCAGGAAAATACTCTTACAAGAGGACGGACATGTCTAAAGTCTGGAACAACTGCATCCTGACCGTGAACTGCACCTGCATGGCTGAGTATGTACCGGTAATTTAAAACAATATAGCTCAACGTTAATTAATCTCAGCTTGCTTTCCATTAGTATGTGACCTCGTCTTCAGTCACTGTCGTAGTAGTCTGCCCTGACGGAAGTGCGTTGCTGCGATTAGCCTCTGATTGGCCGGAACTAGCCACCCGGCGGAAGTCCCGCCTCCGTGCTGCAGCTTTCACAGACTGCCAGGTAAAGGGAAACATCAACAAACAACAACAGGAACCAAACTGTAGATCAAATACATCCATGTCATGAACTGAACAGAAGAAGAAACATCCGTCAGCGGTTGCCGACCGCCGTTAAACCGAACAAAATAATAAATATCTGTCAACGGTTGCCGACCGTCGTTACACTGCGGACCCAAATCCAACCGGCAATATTTTGCAAGTGCACCGTTGCTACGGCGCCGACCACAACGATTGTGACTGGTTGAAAGAATTCCAAACGACCGGAGCGTTTTTTTTCTCCGATTGCAGAATCTTAGGCGGACCAGCCAGACCCTTCTTCTCTGGAGGAGGGTCTGGCGAGCGAGACTACTGTCGTAGTAAACATTTCACGACTCATTTGCTGCAGTTATATTAGGACACAGCAAGTATGTCTTTAATGAATCTGAATGTGACTGACAGACGTCTCCAGACTGAACTGTCTGTTCAACACAGAGTCAAGGAGGAGCCAGGACTGTACCAGACTGCAAACCCAGGATACAGGGGTTGAGTGAAGGTGGTGTTGAAGGTGTGGAGGTGGATCAGTGAGTTAGAGGAGACTCTGTAGAAGGACAGAGAGCCAGCAGGACAGTCCACATACACTGCTACTCTGTTAGAGACAGAGGAGGAGGAGATGTGTTTTTCTCTGTTGTTGTGACAGACATGGTAACCAACATCAGAGCAGTGGAGTCTCCAGGACTGATCGTTCCATCCAAACACACAGTCTCTGTCTCCCTTCCTTCTGATTCCTCTGTAACTCACTGATACGTAAACATCCCCTCTCCACTCAACCTCCCAGTAACGGCGACCAGTCAGAGCAGTTGAACACAGCAGCTGAGACCACCGTTCAAATCTGTCTGGATGATCAGGATATAAGTGATCCTTGTCCTTCACACATGTCACCTTCCTGTTGTTGTCAGACAGTTTGATCTCTCTGTTCACTGTGTTTGTGTTGATTGTGAGTCGACAGGAATCTGATGAAGAGAACAAGACACAGCTGCAGTTATTGATCTTCTGATCAGTTATTGACAGTTTGATGAAGACTCATGACGTCAGTGATGTGACAGTGTGTAACAGTGGCAGGACTTCAGGGGGGACTCGGAGGGTGGGTTAGGGTAACCCGTTACTGTGATGAGGAATTCTTTTTTTTTTTTTTTTTTTTTTTTTAACTACGACCCAACCGGATGCACTGGTTTCAGGCTGGGTTCGCTTGACATTACATCGCTATACAACACATACATACATGCCCACAGCAAAGGGGCTTACAAGCATTTTTGACACACAATTGAAAGCACTGACGATCAGTGGTTTTCCTCAATAGCCCCCCACCCCACCCCTCACCCTGTCAAGCAAACCCAGTCTGCTGGTAAATGTGAAGATGATTGAATGTGCTGCTTTGTTTCCATTAACCAAAGTCTAAACACACTTACACTTCCTCAGACCCGGTGTCAACCATTGGACTCCATCAGGATGCACCCTGAAAGAAGAAGAGAAGAAGAAGCTGGAGTCTTCATGTTGTGATGATACAGAACAGCAGGAGACGAGGAGGAAACACCTCATCACCTTGTCTAATAGAGAGCCTCCTCTATCAGACAGTGTGTGTGGCTGCAGCAGCCTCTTCATACCTGAGAGAGTCCAGTCTCCAGTCTGGATCCTTCAGTCCGTCTGACAGCAGCTTCACTCCTGAGTCTCCTGGATGATTGTAGCTCAGGTCCAGCTCTCTCAGATGGGAGGGGTTGGAGCTCAGAGCTGAGGCCAGAGAAGCACAGCCTTTCCCTGTGACCAGACATCCTGACAGACTGAACACACACAACAACACACAGGAACCCTCTGTCAACACCTGGAGCTGTGTTCAAGTGTCATCAGATAAACAGCTGGATGGATCCTCACCCGAGAGTCTCCAGTCCACAGTGTGGACTCTGCAGTCCACCAGACAGGACCTTGACTCCTGAGTCCTGCAGGTCGTTGTTACTCAGGTCTAGGTGTCTCAGACGAGAGGACTGGCAGCTGAGGACTGAGGACAGAGCTTCACAGCTTCTCTCTGAGAGGTTACAGCTGCTCAGTCTAAAGAAATGACCATGAACAAGAAGAAAAATAAGAGTTAATCTGTGATCACATTCAATGATGAGACTAAACAAGAAAGAGAAAACCCATGTTCACAGGGAAACAACAAAGTAACAGCTTGAGATGGTTTGCAGGTGACGTCATGCGGAACGTTACGACTGTAGATGGGGGGCAGGAAGTGTTTTGCCGGCAGGATAACGGTTGGAAAAGGCCCATGTTTTGCGCTGTACGGCTGTAGAAACCGATAAAACCGTGAAAAACTAAATTGTGGGAGAAAGAAGTTATTATCTCCATTACGTAACTGAAACACGGCAATGTGATTCCTCCCAGCCGCGGGGTGTTTGCAGCTCGGGTGGATCACAGCCTGACGGCGGAGGAAGAGCCGAGGCAGACGTGACGTCTCAGTCTTGCTACCCTTCGCGGTCCCAATGCGCCACAAGTCAGCGAGACCGAGACGCCCCATCTGCCTCGGCCATCTTACCAACCCACCGATCCTGATCGGCTCAGGGCTGCAAACACCTCACAGATAAAAGTGGGCCGGTTGGTTTATGCTCCAGCCCAGTCTCTTTACTCCACTGGCCTTTTTTCCACTTTTCCTCATTGTGTATGGGTCATATCCAATATGTTTTTCTATTTTTAGTCAATACCTACAACATGCAGGCTCACCCAAAGCTTGTAGGTACTCGCTTTCCATTCATTCCCAATCACCTTTCACCAATTCCTGCCCCCCATCTGAACTTTGTGCATCATCGGAATCACGTGACTGCAAACCATCTATGACATAATTCAGTTGGACCAAAGTCCACTTTACTTCTTTAAACTAGTGACCAGTGATTTTTGGTGGATTAACCAGAGTTTACATTTATTCCATTTCACAAACAGTAACTTGATCTCACCTGAGAGTCTCCAGTCCACAGTGTGGACTCAGTCCACCAGACAGAAGCTTCACTCCTGAGTCCTGCAGGTCGTTGTTACTCAGGTCCAGGTGTCTGAGGCAAGAGGACTGGGAGCTGAGGACTGAGGACAGAGCTTCACAGCTTCTCTCTGAGAGGTTGCAGTAGTTCAGTCTGAAGAGATGATCATGAGGAATTAGAGAAGACAAGATTATTTTGTGTTTTCATATGATAATGAATAAATCCAGCTCTACACTTACAAAAGTTTATTGGAGACTTTGACCACTGGCAGCAGCCTCAGAAAAGCCTTCTCTGAACCAGAGTATTTCTTCAGGTCAAACACGTTCAGATCTTCTTCTGAGGACAGTAAGATGAAGACCAGAGCTAACCATTGACCAGGAGACAGTTTGTCCATGTGAAGACTTTCAGATCTCAGGGACTGTTGGATCTGCTCCACCAGAAAACGATCATTCAGTTCATTCAGGCAGTAGAACAGGTTGATGCTTTTCTCTGCAGAAAGAGTTTCTCGAACCATGTTCTTGATGTACTGGACTGTTTCCTGATTGGACCGTGAATCACTCCTTGTCTTTGTCATCAGACCTCGTAGGAGATTCTGATTGGTCGGCAGTGAAAGACCCAGGAGGAAGCGGAGGAACAAGTCCAGGTGTCCATTTGGACTCTTTAAGGCCTCGTCCACAGCGCTCTGGTAGAAACAGGCCGGGGTACATTCAACTTTTCTTTCAGACTCCATGGATGTTTGTTGTGACATCAGGTTGAGTCCAGAGTTGATGAAGGTCAGATGGACATGAAGAGCAGCCAGAAACTCCTGAACACTCAGATGGACGAAGCAGAACACCTTGTCCTGGTACAGGCCTCTCTCCTCTTTAAAGATCTGTGTGAACACTCCTGAGTACACTGAGGCTGCTCTGATATCGATGCCACACTCTGTCAGGTCGGATTCGTAGAAGATCTGGTGTCCTTTCTGCTGCTGCTCAAAAGCCAGTTTTCCCAGAGTCTCAATCATCTTCCTGCTCTCTGAACTCCAGTGTGAATCTGTCTCAGCTCCTCCATCATACTTGACCTTCTTCAGTTTTAGATGAACCACCAGGAAGTGGATGTACATCTCAGTCAGGGTCTTGGGCAGCTCTCCTCCCTCTCTGGTCTTCAACAGCTCTTCCAGAACTGTAGCAGTGATCCAGCAGAAGACTGGGATGTGGCACATGATGTGGAGGCTTCGTGTTGTCTTGATGTGGGAAATGATCTTTCTGGCCTGCTCCTTATCTCTGAACCTCTTCCTGAAGTACTCCTCCTTCTGTGGGTCAGTGAACCCTCTGACCTCTGTCACCATGTCAACACAGTAAGGAGGGATCTGATTGGCTGCTGCAGGTCTTGTGGTTATCCAGAGGCGAGCAGAGGGAAGCAGCTTCCCCCTGATGAGGTTGATCAGCAGCACATTGACTGAGGTGGACTCTGTCACATCAGTCAGGATCTCAGTGTTGTGGAAGTCCAGAGGAAGTCGACACTCGTCCAGACCGTCAAAGATGAAGACGACCTGGAACTGATCAAAGCTGCAGATTCCTGCTTCTTTGGTTTCAGAGAAGAAGAGATGAACAAGTTCCACCAAGCTCAACTTTTTGTCTTTCAGCACATTCAGCTCTCTGAAGGTGAAGGGAAATGTGAAGTATATGTCCTGGTTGGCTTTGCCTTCAGCCCAGTCCAGAGTGAACTTCTGTGTTAAGACTGTTTGCCCAATGCCAGCCACTCCCTTTGTCATCACTGTTCTGATTGGTCGGTCCCTTCCAGGTGGGGCTTTAAAGATCTCTTCTGGTTTGATGGTTGTTTCTGGTCTGTCTGGTTTCCTGGATGCTGTTTCAATCCATCTGACCTCATGTTCATTATTGACCTCTCCAGACCTTCCCTCTGTGATGTGGAGCTCTGTGTAGATCTGGTTCAGAGGAGTTGAGTTTCCTGCTTTAGCGATGCCCTCAAACACACACTGGAACTTGCTCTTCAGGACAGATTTAAGGTTCTGCTGGCACATAGCAGGAGATTCTGCAAGAACAAAAAAACACATTTTCTAATATGGTTGTACAGTATCTTAACTTTTTCAGCTGCAAAAGACAAGTAAGATTTAAAACTAGGTTGCACTGTTAGCTCCTCCTTAGTGTTCAATACAGAAGAATTATAGAAGAAATCCAATCTACAACCGACTCATGGAGGAAATTATGTGAAATCATTGAATCATGTGGACATTTTAATTCCTCTAACAAAATATTATTTGAACATGTGTTGATGTAAGTGAACGTCTCATTTGTCCATCATGTTAAATCTTTAGAGAAATCCTCTTACTCCTCTGCAGATGCTCAGCCAGCTCCTTCTGTTTCCGCTTCCTCAGGAAGATCAGTGTGATCTTCACTAATGCATCTCTGCTGCTCCTCTGCTCTTCATCCTCACTGTCCAACACCTCCTTATCCTCCCTCTGGCTCCCTGAGCTTTCTGGGTAATCTGAACTCAGAGCTTTGTGGATCCTCTTCAGCTCGTTTTTGACAAAAGTGAATATGTCCCCCTCCAGCAGCTGGAACAGAAACGCTATGAGTGACAGCATCAATCTAAAACCATGGAGCCAAACATCAGATCCATGTTGGACAGACTGACAATCCACTGGTGTCAAAGTGCAGCATGGAGATGACTGTGAACACAACAGATGTAACAGCAGCTGTTGGACATGTCCTCACCTTAAATATGGAGTCCAGGTGTTGCTGCTGGGCAGACTGATCACTGGGAACCTCTGAGCTCTCCTGGTCCACTCTGAGGAGGAATCATGGAGAATGAGCTCACATCATGTCTGTCCACACAGAGACACACACAAGCTGAAGGTCCATGAAGTCAGGTTTGATGTGACAGCCAATCAGAAGCCTCCCTGTAGAGGTGAAGGTTGACTAGTCCTGCTGATCCCACTGAGAATCAGCTCAGTCTGCAGCTGTTTGTAGCTTCAGCTCAGAGTTTGGTTCAGTCCCTACAGCTCTCACCAGCCCTCACAGTTTGACCTCCACCTTCCAGTGTGGACGTTCACAACACAGAGACACTTTGACCTCTGACCTGGTCCAACAACACCTCATACAACTGGTTGTTTTCTACATTAACCTGAGTCTGAGTGTTACAACTTACATCTGATCAGCTGATCCTCGTCCTTCCAGTTAATGGGCCAGTACTTGGACTGGTTGTCTATGGCAACACTATGTACGTTACTGGTACTTTGGTTGAGAAGGGCAACTGTCTGCCACCTGTATCAGAGAAGAACAGTAGCCTACTTGAAGTTGTTGTCATTGCCAATTCCATCGGTAATGGTGCGAGGGCTGTCCTGATTAATTGACTTAATTGATTACGTTGTGACATAAATACATCTACATGTACAACATACCATTGAGTTGTTGTCGATTACATAGATTACGCAATTTATTAATAGTTTGACTAATCGACCAATTGAAAAAATAGCCGCCCCGTCCAACTCGGCCCGTTTGTTTTTGCCGTCCCGTCCGGTGGCATTTGCTGTTTACCGTCTACCAAAATCACAATTTATAAAAACCATCATGTTTTGATTGTAGTTTCATCAGTTTTACGTATCGGGGGATGACCATATTCACACACAAGGTACTTGAGGGTGTCTAAAATGATTTTGATGAGTTTTATTGTCAAAGGTCGCCAACATTCGGGCATGCAATGATGAGAAAACTTGTCAAAGGTCGCAAAAAAATGAATGGTGCCATTGCTGGTACCGTCGCTGGTGCCTTCGCCATTGCCCTTGTCGGCACTGGAACCATTGCCATTGTTGTTGCCGGTACTGGTGCTGGTGGCAAGCAAAGAGGGAGCTCCAGTGAGCTCTGGAGGGGAGGCTGGCCGGCCATGCAGCCGCTGGGCTGCATGGCCAGGGCATTCATGTGTGGGTGAGAGTAGCAGAGAGACCAGGCTTGAGCTCGGTCTCTGGAGCTTAGCGGAACTGCGGTGTACCAAGACCACGGTGGCGCTGTGTTCCTACCTGTTCAGGAAAGTTGCAGCTGGTGCGACCCCACTCAGGGTGCAGCAGTGGCACAATTCGTCCTAATAACCGTTTTTCTATCACTTCAAATGAGTTTAGAAACATTAGTTTCAACAGCAAGTGAAAAAACGACATAGTGTTGCTTTAAAGGTATAAGATTTACCCCCATCTAGTGGTGCGGTTGCATATCGTAACGTATTCTTGATGTTGCATTCACGTGAAATTGGGCAGACGTCAGACAGACAACAGACGCTGCATGTAACAGGATAAACAAGCGTCTATGTAAACAAGTGGTCCGCTAGCACGAGGCAAAACAATACAGGCGTGACAATATGTTGTCATGGTGATGTGGTATTGTTTACCTGACCCATGTTTCACCGTCTTTCTCTCGTCCAGTAAAATGACATCCGGTTGGTTTGCCGATGGCCGTCTGCCTGACTGCACCTGAATGCAACACCAGTGCCTCTGTCCTTCCTCACACTACACAGTGGTGACAGTTTTAACAGGCGCTACCTGGAAAACTTTCTCCCCGAGCCGACAGCTCCGCTGAGTTTCCGTGGTTACTTACAGTCACGCTGCCACTCAACGTAAAAAATGGTTAGGGGACAATGCACAACATGGCCGCCTCGGTTCGGTGCGCCCAAGGCCGGATTATAATTGGGGCACACTGGGCACGTGCCCAGGGGCCCATGGCAACCAAGGGCCCATGGCAACCAAACCCTTGGTTGCCAACCTGCCAAGGGCCCCGCCCCCTGCCGAGCGAGAGGTCAGAGTGTGTGAGCGGGAGGTCAGTAGTAGAGCGTGAATAAAAGAAAGCAAGATTATGGATAAAAAAAAAAGTATTTGAGCGGTGGAGCAAAGAGGAAAAGCAAGAGAGAGAAGCGGCGGTGATTAAAGATGTCCCGCGAATCACATCATTTTACAAAAAATACAAACTGGAGGATGAAATAGACCCGGAGGATGCCAGTGCCAGCACCAGCAGCAGCGGAGCAGTGTCACTTCCCCCATCCGCTAATGTTAGTCCGGCCTCGGCCAACATCGCAGAAGTCCCGGAGCAACCGGAGGAGGATGCCGAACCAGTCCCGGCTCCCCCTCGCACTAGCGCCGCGGTGATGAGAGCAGGTGAGCCGTCGGAGGACCCCGCTTTATAGGGCATGTTAAGTGAGAGCCATCGTGAATAGCGAGAGGGGCTATGTCTGTGTATGTGTAGGCTTTGCTGAAACTGGCGCACACACACACACACACACACACACACACACACACACACACAGCAGCTCGTTCAGCCACTTGCGCCGATGGTGCGTTCAATGACCTGGGCAGTGTGGGAATTCACAATGGCTGCAATTATAAACAATGAAAGAAGCATGCAAAGAGGGATTATCTTATCTTTTGTACATGCTTCTTTTCAGTTCACAGAATTGTTTGTAAAGTTGTAAAGACTCAGTATGTGTATGTTGCTATTTTGTAGTTGGTTTGTCATTTTCATATGTTGGCTGCATTTAGCTGTAGCCTACTGTGTGTCTATACGGATGGCATTCTTATAAGCTCCCTAGTGGTCATTGTGTGGATGTTGTGGGTTGTGTTGTGTTGTGTTGTGTTTATTTGATCTGCTGTTTGTGTCAGCCTTAGATGTACTAGAAAGTCTTGACATAATAGTTTGTGATTATGGTCTGGTTTTGACATGGTACTTCATATACACAATTGTGAATAGGTCTAATTAAGGTGGAGTTTAATGACTTTCCTGGTTTGTAATGGGTGGAGGTGATGTGTGAGATGCCAGCGGTCTGTGCGACAAGGGCCCTCTGGGACCTGGTGCCCAGGGGCCCTTGGGGTGCTAATCCAGCCCTGGGTGCGCCCCCCCTTGTATGTTTGTAACGACTTGTAACAACTCATTCTAAGGTACGAGAAAGCTTTCATTTGTATGTGGGTGTGATTCAACTTCAGTGAAATACGTATTTATGAAAGCAATATTTGATTTTTGCTTATAGGGGCCAAATAAGTTACATACTGGGGATTTAAAGCTACAGTTGGTAAGTCAAAATACAAAATTCCAGGACTTTATCAGAAATTTCAAAATGATACAACGTTCGGTGCATGTTGTACATGTTGGAGAAAAACTGATGAAAAATGTCTTCAATCTTTTAATGAGCATAACAAGTAAGTTCTAATGAGAAAAGTGTTTCAGACTGATAAAGTTCTGACCTTCTAGATTCCTTCAAATTTATAAGACGACCCGCTGACCGGTTGCTCTTAAGAGACAGACAGCTGGGTTCAGGAGAGTCTGGTCTCTGCTGCTGGATCCTGAAACAGCAACACAACGAATAAATGTACATGTTGGATCATGACGGATGGAAAATGTTTTCAATCTTTTAATAAACACAAGTAAGTTTGAATGAAAAAAAAAATTCTCTGACTGATAAAGTTCTGACCTTCCAGATTCCTTTAAGTTTATAAGACGACCCGCTGACCGGTCGCTCTTTAGAGACCAGCTGGGTTCAGGAGAGTCTGGTCTCTGCTTCTGGATCCTGAAGCAACAACACAACTGATAAACGTATGTTGGATCACGACAGATGGAAAATGTTTTCAATCTTTTAATAAACACAAGTAAGTTTGAATTTAAAAAAGTGTTTCTGACTGATAAAGTTCTGACCTTCTAGATTCCTTAAAGTTTATAAGACGACCCGCTGACCGGTTGCTCTTCAGAGACAGACAGCTGGGTTCAGGAGAGTCTGGTCTCTGCTTCTGGATCCTGAAACAACAACACAACTCATAAATGTACATGATGGGAAACACTGGTGAAAAATGTTTTTAATTGTTTAATAAACACAAGTAAGTTTTAATGAGAAAAGTTTTTCTAACTGATAAAGTTCTGACCTTTCAGGTTCCATTACGTTTACAAGACAACCCACTGACTTGCTCCTTAGAGACAGACGGCTGGGTTCAGGAGATTCTGGTCTCTGCTGCTGGATCCTGAAACAACAACACAACTGATAAATGTATGTTGGATCACGACAGATGAAAAATGTTTTCAATCTTTTAATCAACACCAGGAACTTTAAGTGAGAAAGTGTTTCTGAATGTTTTAAGTTCTGACCTTCCAGATTCTATTAAGTTTATAAGACGACCCACTGAGTGGCCGCTCCTCATGGACATTATGCTGGATCCAGTTCCAGATTCATGTTTGTCTCTGACCCTAACACACACACACACACACACACACAAAGAGTTTAATGTGAGTAATAATGATGGAGTCTGAGTCATGGACATTGAGAGATCTTCATCTGACCTTTGACCTCTGGTCTGGCTCTCATGTTCCCCATGCAGTTTGGTTTTCGAGGGAGGTTCTTCCTGTTTTTTGTCCATGCTGCTGAGTTCACATCCACATCAGGTCACACACTGCAGAGGGAACACACATCATTACCAGCTCACATGTCCATCATGTGTCCAGCTGCTCCTCCCCTGATTGGCTCTTCTTCTCTGTTTCAGTGTGAGGAAGAGGAAGATGCTGCACTTCTACTCTGAGTCCACCAGATGGAGCCATGGAGCTGAGACAGCGGGAGAACAATAGTCAGCATGAGAATGAATGCAGAGTGACTGAGGGACTGACTTCTGTTAACACTAGGCTAATCATTAATTCACTCAGTGTGTCACCATGGTAACCATTGTCATTGCAACATTGCCCCAATCAAATATGAATCACGATCCTTCATAAAACAACTTATCAAAGTCCAGTCCAGCATCTTTCAGTTATTCTCTTTTAACTGAAAGAACCCAACAGGTAAAAGTTAACTCTGCTCTTTCTGAATGGAGAAAATGCAGTACTGGGGTCCCTCAGGGGGGGGGGTGAGCTCGCCTTTTCTCTTCACGACCTATGACTGCAGGAACAGTCAGCCTAATGACTTCATAATAAAATTCTCTGACGACACAGTAATTCTAAGCCTGCTGTGGGGCGCAGACCGCCCTCTGGCTATTTCAGAGAAATTGATCATTTCAAGACATGTGTGAGAACAATCACCTCTTACTATGCCACAAAAACTAAAGAAATGGTCTTTGACCCAAAGGCTGTAAGAGCCCGCAACCCTGTAAATATAGGGGACATGCAAATTGAGCAGGTTTGCTCATATAAGTATCTGGGGATACAAATGGACAACATGTTAAAATGTTATGTCCAGGTTGACTACCTGTGTGCAAAATTGGCACAACGCTTGCACTTTATCCAAAGACTAAGACTATTTAGGGTGAGCAGGAAAATGATGTCAGCATTCTACGACGCAGTGCTAGAAAGCCTTATCAGATATTGTATGGCGGCATGGTTCGGGTCTCTCTCTGTCCAGCTCAAAACTAGGATAGCAAAAATTGTAAATACAGCGATGAAAGTAATTGGTAAAAGTGATCCTCAAACCCTCCAGACTATCTTTGAGAAGAAAGTAGCCTACTAAGACCGGCTCAGGGAGTGATGTCAGATCCAGAGTACAAGTTGTTACCGTCGGCAGACGTTTAAGAGCTGGTCGCCCCAAAAGCAACCGTTATAAACACTCCGTCCACCCTAATTGTATAGCTCTGTTGAACAAACAGCCAGTCCCTATTCACGCCAGCATCAACCTCAGGCTGGTGGCCTCCTAAGTGGAGGAAGCGTAGCGTAGCTCGAGTTTTTACTCTTGCAATTTTCCTTGGATCTTAGGATCTTTTAAATTCCTTTATTTATTTTTTTACTAAGCCAAGCTTCTGTCCTTTTCTACTTTCCACCTCTTTTTTAGAACTGATAATGCCGACTGCTATGGTTCTGATGCTATGCAATGTTGCTTTGTCTGTATGTCTATTGCTTGTATGTCTGTCACTGTACTCATACTCATCACACCAACAAACTGTTTTTTGTATTTACTGTATTCACAGTTATTATAGACATTGGTGAAATTAAGTTAATCATTGATCTAATTACTTTAATAAGTTATAAGAAAGCTATTCCTCATTTCTCAAAGTGTGAGGTATGAATTATGTATAAATTCTGCAAGAGCAACCTATTTTCATAATCTGATTTTCTTATTTAGCAATGTTTGCTTACTGAATCATGTCTTCAAACTTGTCTCTGTATTATATATAACTCCCTCGAGGCACGAACAACACAAGTGGCTTTCTTGGTACTGGTTTATTCGAAGCTCCCTCCAAATCCACCGTGAAAACTATAACATACACACATACAGACACACAGTATTAAGCTACATTATATGTAAGTACCTTAGTGATATTGTCTCTACACCATGATTGATTGATGTAACAGTTGCAAGGGGGTAGGTTCCTCATAAGGCTTTGGCTTCTTACCTATCCCTTTCGTATGTATGTATGTCTGTCATTAATACGAAATAAAAACAATCAATCAATCAATCAATCAATCAATCAATCAATCAATCAATCAATCAATCAATCAATCAATCAATCAATCAATCACTTATTGTATTGTTGCTATACGGCTCTATGCGCACTTTTGCCCAAGACAAATTTCCCAAAAAACAATAAAGTTTATCTAATCTAATCTAATCTTAGACCGGGATCTGGTTTTATAGTTTTATTATGAGTCTGTTCAAAGTTCAAATGAAATCAGAGTCACAGTAAAAACCAAACCACAGGTTCAACGATGAGACAGGATCAGTTACAGTGTGAAAAGGAGACAAATGTCAAACACACACACACAGTAACTGATCCTGTCTCTTGGACTGATCTGGATTATCCAGAGTCCGTTGGTTGTTCCGGGACGTCTTCTGTCGTCCACGGCAACAAACAAACAGCAGCTCATCAGTGATGAAGATCAAACATCAGAAACTGTAACCACTTAAAGGTCCACTTACTCAGATTGTTCCCTCTGCAGCTTTCTGGATCTGGACCAGGTCTGTGGAGAAACCAGGAGCTGAAGTCCTCTGCTTGTTGAGCTCCACCTGTCCTGAGTGTGTGCAGGCTACTGTCACTCTGAAACACCCTGAAACCAGGTGTGGTGTTGGTTGCGGGGCTAACGGCCAAGGTCGGCCAATTTGTTCAACCGACCAATCCTGAATGACCTCTCTCAATAAAACTGATTTGATAAGTGCCACAATCAAACTCTTGGTTCTTCCCTTCAGGATCAGTCCTCAATGATCTGAACAGTCTGATAAGCTTCGGTTGGAAACAGCAGTAATAACCAACAGTCTGTGTCCAGTTCAAGTCCTGGATCAGAGTCTGTTATAAAACCTGCAGCTCAAAGTTCAGCTGCTACAGTTTAATATGTCTTTATCATCATTAATATTTAACCTGCAGCAGATTCCAGATTCTGAAGGTCGTCGCTGTTTGTTTCCTGTCAGTCACACACACCTCCAGCAGCTGCCCTTAGTCACCTGTGGACAGTGTTGGTCAGACGTTGGTCACACAGCGCGGAGGTCAAAGGTCGTGGACTTGTCCTGCAAAGTAACACTGACTGAACACAATCAGTACATAAGGCACGTATGGAAGTCTGCATGTGTCGACACGACACACGACTAAATGTCAGTGAGTTGGTGGCTCAGCAGGAAGTCCCTGCAGTTTGTGTTCACCTGTAACCTGGACAGATTACAGGACAGATGAAATATTAAGTAAAGGGGGAGGTAGGAGATGGATGGAAGGAAAGAAGGCGGGGGTTGATCAATTTACCCCACTCCTAAGAGTAAAAAAGACCACTTTTTTTGAACATGTTATATTTTAAAAACAGTTATATTTACACTCATTCTGTTAATTTGTAGGGATGCAAAACATCCTGAAATATACAGTATGCAGATGTGTTAGTTAGCAACAAAACTATAAATGTCTTGATGTAGTGATCCTGAATACAAAAAGTGGCTCAACTTACCCCACTCTCCCCTACCTGAGTATCACACAGACGACACCACTGACTCCACCTATACAGTCATTATACAGCTGGTGTACGTTTCATTTGAATGTATATAATGGTGCCACTAAAAGAACGATTATTATAGGAGTCTGTCCTTGTACTTTAGCTTGTAGTCTTGTTATTTTCACCCTCGCCCTTTCCCCAGCACCGATGAACTGAACATTTTATCTATGGCTTTGAAAACGGTCACTGGAATATTTAACAAAGCAGAAGTATATCAAAGCAGAAGTAAGCGGAATGTTTGTGTTAATATAAGTCTTATCTTCCGACAGCAATCACTTCTATAGAGTGTTTGGTCTGAAACACGGGTCTGTCAGTCACTCTGCTCTGCTGTAAGCCCAGGAGAAAACTTTCCTTGTATCCTACCACCTTTATCCAATGAGGAGAGAGGACGGCATAAAGGGGCGGTCCTCTCTGTGTGTGCAGCCAAGGGATGCGCGTGAATGTGGTGACGTAGGGACGAGGGCGGGGACTGCTAACTCCATCTGCTGACAAGAAGTTAGCCAAAACCACAGGATCGCTTACTTCTGCTTTAAAGAGGAAACGAGAAGAGACACACACACACTCACACTCACTGAACTTCTTAAAGCAGATATCAGTGGAATGTTTTTGTTAATATAAGTCCTAAATAGTCCTATTTTCCGTCAGCAATCACTTACATGAAGTATTTCAGCCTAAACACGAGTCTCTCCGTCACTCTGCTCTGCTGTAACCCGAGGAGAAAATTTTCCTTGTGGGATACAAGTGTTATCCAATGAGGAGAGAGCACGGCATGAAGGGCTGTGTGTGCAGCCAAGGGATGCGCGTGAATGTGGTGACGTAGCACGAGGACCAATTGATGCCTGACAAGGGCGGGGGCTGCTAACTCATGGTGCGTTCAAAGAAACTCGTACTTTGTGTTTTTCCTTCCTGTGAAGTCATACCAGTTCGATCTGGTACGAGTTCACGGGTCGGAAGTTACGAGTGGCCGTTATAGGGAACTTTCACAGACAACAGGATGGTAAAAACACGAGCTACGGGTTACCTGGAACGCTACCAAGTCGTAGTTGTGACTTGAAGCTGTAACTTACGGTTTCAAAAGCCTGCCTTGAACGCAGCATTAGCCGAAACGGCCGTGAAGCTGATATCTGCTTTAAGGTTTCATATCACACATACACACACGGTACAATGACGTCATCTTCAGCTGACGTCAAAATCAATTAGATAGAGATAGATAGTCCCAATTAATGTTAATGAACACAACTGTCCACATATAAACTGTAAACGTGATTTATTTCCTCAGTTTTAATATTGTACGTCAGTGACGTAACATCTGGATCCGTCGTTAAGTTCTGCATTCCTTTTACCGCTGGACGTCAGTTTTCCCCATTTTCCCATATGTGTCCTAACGTGTTGAGAGGGCTCACCTTCAGTCCCGGTGTGTAGAAGACTTCACACAGGGATGAGCCGCTTCTTCCTGTTACTGTCTACTAGTGTTTGTGTCCATGGAAACAGAGCTGAGGACCAAACTAGACTTTGTGCTCTAACAGCAGATTTGTCATTCAACACTAACCTGGTGTAATTCTGAGCTTTGACCACCTGATGGAGCCAAACCACCACGTTGAGCCAGGAGCGACTCACCTCACTGTTTCTGGAGGAAACATCATGGAGGTGTCGTTTACAGGAGGAAGAGCTGCAGCTCAGGATGAGTGTGATGAAATGTTCCTGTGTGTCTGGTCCCAGGTGGAGAACCAGAGGCTTCAGAGTCAGGACCTGAAGGAGACACGACAAACACAAGGTCAAACAACCACAGGACAATAAAACATGCATTGCAATTCATGCAAAACCGCTGATGCACGTTGCCTTCAGGGACAGTTTTTCATCAAGCAGTCTCTGTATTTCCCTCTAAAACAACTCTTGTCTGGTAACGTTGTGTTATTATCTCATAGCGTGGTGAATGTGCAGGTCACAACTTGTCCACCAGAGCGTTGTGGAGTTGTTGGATTGTGTATTTGATGAGTTTGATGAGGGGAACCAAGAAATCCCATGAGCCTCGGCAGCATAGTCTGAAAACACTCGAGAAGCCAGACGACAACATCCGCTACGTCACCGAACAACGTGCGTTTGATTTACACACAAAAAAAACAACTTTATAAACACTCACCCCATTTACAAAAGACAAAAGGCGGCAAAATGGCAGATCAATAAAACTTTATTGACAAACTAACACACCATCACATTTAATAACAAAAACTTCATCTATAAACGAAAACAAGTTTACAAGAATCTGTTAGAAGAGTTTAAAATTTACTGATTTAGTTCAAGCCCCACTGTGTCACTTTGTAATGCTGTCTAGGTTGAGTTTTTTTGCCGAAAAATAAACACTAGACAAGTAAATTAAATCCATCTTAATCATCACCTGTGGGCTTCTTGTCTTGGTGGTGTCTGTGTCTGCAGCGCCACCTCCCCCCGCCTGTATTTTGGTCTTTTTGCTTTGTTTTGTTGTGCACGTGGACGTTTCTGGGTGGAGAGCGAGACAGTCTGTGTTTTCTCTCCAGCCAATGACAGAGCTCAGGGTGGGGTTGGACAGGTTTGGCCTATCTCTCTACTAAATTCAGGATTTAGTAATTACTACCCTTATGTGACAGTTGAGGTACCTGTCACTATGCCTCCAATTGATCATGTGCCCTGGCTACTTGGCCAAAGGGATGTCCCTTTGGGTGACTGGCAAGCGCGCATGACTCTTACCCGGGAGGTGTGGGTTCAATCCCCGCCCGGGCCCTCTTCACCTTGCCACACTTAGGAGTTCAGGTGAAGCTACGTGCAGCTCAGGGCTGCTAGCCGCACTAGCTGTGTTAGCGAGCACGTCTCTCTCTCTCAGCAGCAGCAGTCAGGACCGCAAAAAATAGAAATACAGTCTGAGTGAAGCGCTGGAGCCACAGACCCGGGCGTCACCTACAACTTAAGTCTTGAGTGGTAAGAGTATGAGGCCGTTGTGGTGAGCTAGCTCGATGCTAACTTTGGCTAGGGGTAGCGGTTAGCATCCACAGCTCCAGCTCTTCACTCTGTATTTCCTTTCCTTTGTGGTCCTGACAACTGCTTCTGCTGAAACAAACTGAAACGAACTAAACTCCAGACTCTACCTTTAACAAAAATCAATTATTTTGTTCAAAAGTATGTCTTGCATTAATGACTAGTGTAGTCAAAACGGTGTTAGCTAGCAATATTGTCAGCGTACTACAACAGTTTATCACCTACTGATGTAGTGTGTGTTTTATACATAGACTGTTGGTTTTATAACGGCAGAAAAAAAAAAACGTCAGAATGGAGGATCAAGTTTGGCAACTGCAACTTGGCCACGGGACAAGACACAGACACTCACAGCATGGTGTCGGTCATCGGTAAAAACAACACTGTGGATCCCTAACGTTACCTACAGCTATTTAACAGACAATCATGTTCAGGAAAATACTCTTACACGATTACAAAACTTGGTGGCTGTGAGGACTGAGGTGCTGCCTGGTCAGAGAGGGAAGAGGACGGACATGTCTAAAGTCTGGAACAACTGCATCCTGACCATGAACTGCACCTGCATGGCTGGGTATGTACCGGTAATTTAAAACAATATAGCTTAACGTTAATTAATCTCAGCTTGCTTTCCATTAGTATGTGACCTCGTCTTCAGTCACTGTCGTAGTAGTCTGGCCTGACGGAAGTGTGTTGCTGCGATTAGCCTCTGATTGGTCAGAATGAGCCACCCGGCGGAAGTCCCGCCTCCGTGCTGCAGCTTTCACAGTCCGCCCGGTAAAGGGAAACATCAACAAACAACAATAGGAACTGAACCATGGATCTATTATACATCCGTGTCATGAAGAAGAAGAACAAGAAGAAGAAGAAGCAGACATATCCGTCAGCGGTTGCCAACCGCAGTTAAACTGAACAAAATAATAAATATCTGTCAACAGTTGCCGACCGTCGTTACACCACGGACCCAAATCCAGTTTCCAACCGGCAATATTTTGCAAGCGCACCTACGGCGCCGACCACGATTGTAACTGGTTGAAAAAATTCCAAACGGCCGGAGCGTTTTTTTCTCCAATTGCAGAATCATAGGTCGACCAAGGGGGCAGTTGTCGGTCTGATAAGTGAAGCTCACTTCCGCGTTCAAAAAACTGCAATCCCCTTGGCTGTCGCTGGGGGCTGGTACCAGAAGGAATCAACTCTCCATAGACCCCCATGTTAAAATAGCCGACTTTACATCCTCAATAAACATGATCAAAGCCTGGTACCATTACGTTTTTTGGTCTCAACCGATAGTTTCTACCTCCGCACACACTCTGAGGGGGGTGAATTTTTTTTAAAAACTCTACGGTTTTACTATTATTAGGTTTAAAATTCTGGCCAATTAGGGCGTGGAAACGTTGAGTGACAGGTCCGGAGACCGCTGCTTCAAGGCCAGTGGGCGGGTTCTCAGGCGGGCTAACCGCCGCACCTCTCCAAATATGGCAAGTAGAATCCAACATAGCGCAGTTCAAACCCCCGTAGTAGCGGCACAAAACAGACTCCCCCAAACCAATGGGTGACGTCACGGGTGCTACGTCCATTATTTTTACAGTGTATGAGGTGGACCAGCCATACCCTTCTTCTCTGGAGGAGGGTCTGGCGAGCGAGACTACTGTCGTAGTAAACATTTCACGACTCATTCGCTGCAGTTATACAGCTGTATATTCAAACCATTCAAACCAACGTGTCTAACACATTATATTGCTCGAAATTAATCACCAATGTACATTTTCTCTCTTGTTTGCCTTGAAAGGGGTGCGAGTTGACGGTATTCTGTAAAATTGGCGCGTTTTGTTATTTTTATCAGTGGTTGGCTCTGGGAGAAATTATCACTGCGGAGTAGAGAGAGAAAGGTGGAGGGTCACACTGATGCTGCATTCAGGTGGACCATCACCATGACAACATATTGTCGAAGTGTGTTTCATTTTGCCACGTGCCGTTCCGTTGGACCACTTGTTTGTTTATCCAGCTCCATGCAGAGGCTGTCGTACCTCTGCCGTCTGCCCGATTCCATGTGAATGCAGCATAAAGAATACTATTCAGTTGGAACCTCACCGTGACATGGAAGAAAATTCTACACATTAGATGTGTCCCAATTCAGTGGCTGCTGCCTTCAGAGGCGGCATTTGAAGGCCAGGTACAGCGACACAACTGGGCCTGTCCCAATTCAATTCAATTCAATTCAATTCGAAGGCTCCTCCAAATGTGGCCAACGAATGCAACCTTACTTTGCTGGCTCTAGGAGGACGCACCGCACTTATCCTTTGTGGCCTCCTGTATCCCAAGATTCTTTGTGCGCCGTTGTTTTTATTAGCAACCTAGCATGCTAGCTATCGAACATTAGCGGCTCTGTGCTGTAGCCATGGTAGCCCGGCTCTGCAGCCGGCTTGGAGGCGTGGTTGCTCGCTGAGCCGGGCTCTGCTGGCCGCACTGAGGAGCAGAGGAGTGGACACTTTCAAGTGTTTAATGTTAGGACGTTGTTTACGTTTGGACACAATCAGGAAATGCTCCAAAAGCTAGACCGCCCCATTTACAGACGGTTGATGCCGTCATCGTCGGAGCCTCCGAAGGCTGCGGCTGCTGAATTAGGACAAAGCTAGTATGTCTTAAATTAATCTAAATGTGACTGACAGACGTCTCCAGACTGAACTGTCTGTTCAACACAGAGACACTGAGGAACCAGACCAGGACCCAAACCCAAACCCAGGATACAGAGGTTCAGTGAAGGTGGTGTTGAAGGTGTGGAGGTGGATCAGTGAGTCAGAGGAGACTCTGTAGAAGGACAGAGAGCCAGCAGGCCAGTCCACATACACTGCTACTCTGTTAGAGACAGAGGAGGAGGAGGAGATGGTTGTTTCTCTGTTGTTGTGCCAGACGTAGTAACAATCTCTGTAGAAGTTCAGTCTCCAGGACTGATCATTCCTTCCAAATCCACTGTCTTCACTGTCTCCCTTCCGTCTGATTCCTCTGTAACTCACTGATACATCCACATCTCCTCTCCACTCCACCTCCCAGTAACAGCGACCAGTCAGACCAGTTGAACACAGCAGCTGAGGTCGAAGGTCAAATCTGTCCGGATGATCAGGATATGACTGATGATCCTCCTTCACATGTGTTGCCTTCCTGTTGTTGTCAGATAGCTTGATCTCTGTGTTCACTGTGTTTGTGTCGATTGTGAGTGGACAGGAATCTGATGGAGAGAACAAGACACAGCTGCAGTTATTGATCATCTGATCAGTTATTGACAGTTTGATGAAGACTCATGAGGTCAGTGATGTGACAGTGTGGAGATGGTTGTTTTTTTGAAGTTTATTTTTTGGCTTTTTGCCTTTATTTGATAGCACATAGTATAGATGGACAGGAAAGGGGGAGGCAGAGAGAGGGGAATGACATGCAGGAAAGGTCTGCCCAACGCGGGATTCGGGGCCGCCTGCGGTGAGGACTGTAGCCTCTACATGGGGCGGCCGCTTTACCCACTGTGCCACACACCGCCCCAGTGTGAAGATGGTTGAATCAAGTCCAAACACACTTACACTTCCTCAGACCTGGTGTCAACCATTGGACTCCATCAGGCTCCACCCTGAAAGAAGAAGAGAAGAAGGCGCTGGAGTCTTCATGTTGTGATAATAAAGAGGAAGAGGAGACGAGGAGGAAACACTTCATCACCTTGTCTAATAGTAAAGTGTGCATCTGCATGAAGCTCCTCCTCCTCTATCAGACAGTGTGTGTGGCTGCAGCAGCTTCTCCATACCTGAGAGTCTCCACTCCGGCCGACAGCTGCTCCACTCCTGAGGCTCCTGGATGGTTGTAGCTCAGGTCCAGCTCTCTCAGATGGGAGGGGTTGGAGCTCAGAGCGGAGCCCAGAGAAGCACAGCCTTCCTCTGTGACCAGGCATCCTGACAGACTGAACACACACAACAACACACAGGAACCCTCTGTCAACACCTGGAGGTATGTTCAAGTGTCATAAGATAAAAAGCTGGATGGATCCTCACCTGAGAGTCTCCAGTCCACAGTGTGGACTCTCCAGTCCACCAGACAGGACCTTGACTCCTGAGTCCTGCAGGTCGTTGTTACTCAGGTCCAGGTGTCTGAGACTAGAGGACTGGGAGCGGAGGACTGAGGACAGAGCTTCACAGCTTCTCGCTGAGAGGTTACAGCCGCTCAGCCTAAAGAAACAACAACAAACAATCACCATGATACACAGCTTGGACCAAACTATCCTGAATTTATTCAACTTCCTCTACACTTACAGAGCTTTGTTGGAGGCTTTGACCACTGGAATCAGCCTCAGAAGAACCTCCTCTGAAGCAGAGTATTTCTTCAGGTCAAACTCGTTCAGATCTTCTCCTGATGACAGTAAGATGAAGACCAGAGCCGACCATTGAGCAGGAGACAGTTTGTCTGTGGAGAGACGTCCTGATCTCAGGGACATTTGGATCTCCTCCACTAGAGAACGATCATTCAGTTCATTCAGACAGTGGAACAGGTTGATGCTTTTCTCTGCAGAGGGAGTCTCTTCAATCTTCTTCTTGATGTACTGGACTGTTTCCTGATTGGACAGAGAGTCACTTCCTGTCGGTGTCATCAGACCTCGTAGAAGTTTCTGGTTGGTCGGCAGGGAAAGACCCAGGAGGAAGCGGAGGAACAAGTCCAGGTGTCCATTTGGACTCTGTAAGGCCTCGTCCACAGCGCTCTGGTAGAAAGAGGTCGGGGTACATTCAACTTTTCTTTCAGTCTTCTTGGATGTTGGTTGTTGTTGTGACATCAGGTTGAGTCCAGAGTTGAAGAAGGTCAGATGGACATGAAGAGCAGCCAGAAACTCCTGAACACTCAGATGGACGAAGCAGAACACCTTGTCCTGGTACAGGCCTCTCTCCTCTTTAAAGATCTGTGTGAACACTCCTGAGTACACTGAGGCTGCTCTGATATCGATGCCACACTCTGTCAGGTCTGATTCATAGAAGATCAGGTTTACTTTCTGCAGCTGCTCAAAAGCCAGTTTTCCCAGAGACTCAATCATCTTCCTGGTCTCTGGACTCCAGTGTGGATCGGTCTCAGCTCCTCCATCATACTTGACCTTCTTCAGTTTTAGATGAACCACCAGGAAGTGGATGTACATCTCAGTCAGGGTCTTGGGCAGCTCTCCTCTCCTTCTGGTCTTCAACACCTCCTCCAGAACTGTAGCAGTGATCCAGCAGAAGACTGGGATGTGGCACATGATGTGGAGGCTTCGTGATGTCTTGATGTGGGAGATGATCTCTCTGGCCTGCTGCTCATCTCTGAACCTCTTCTTGAAGTACTCCTCCTTCTGTGGGTCAGTGAACCCTCTGACCTCTGTCACTGTGTCAACACACTGAGGAGGGATCTGATTGGCTGCTGCAGGTCGTGTGGTTATCCAGAGACGAGCAGAGGGAAGCAGGTTCCCCCTGATGAGGTTGGTCAGCAGCACATCGACTGAGGTGGAATCTCTCACATCAGTCAGGATCTCAGTGTTGTGGAAGTCCAGAGGAAGTCGACACTCATCCAGACCGTCAAAGATGAAGACGACCTGGAACTGATCAAACCTGCAGATTCCTGCTTCTTTGGTTTCAGAGAAGAAGAGATGAACAAGTTCCACCAAGCTCAACCTTTTGTCTTTCAGCACATTCAGCTCTCTGAAGGTGATGGGAAATGTGAAGTCTATGTCCTGGTTGGCTTTGTCTTCAGCCCAGTCCAGAGTGAACTTCTGAGTTAAGACTGTTTTCCCAATGCCAGCCACTCCCTTTGTCATCACTCTTCTGATTGGTCGGTCTCTTCCAGGTGGGGCTTTAAAGATGTCTTCTTGTCTGATGGTTGTTTCTGGTCTGTCTGGTTTCCTGGATGCTGTTTCAATCTGTCTGACCTCATGTTCCTCATTGACCTCTCCAGTCCCTCCCTCTGTGATGTAGAGATCTGTGTAGATGTTGTCAAGAGAAGTTGAGTTTCCTACTTTAGAGATCCCCTCAAACACACACTGGAACTTCCTCTTCAGGGCAGATTTGAGTTTACGTCGACAAACTGCATCAAAATGTCCTGAAAGAAAAACACAAGGGAAAAGGTTATAGCTGCTGCGCAGCGATAGGTCGGGTCCGGGCTATTTTTTGGCAAATTTAGGCAAATTCTGAGCAACAAACAGGAGAATAGGAAGACAGGACAGTTGACCTTATAATGAAGAAAATGAGGAGAAGACCCTCCGGAAGTGTGCATGCGGATGGGAGAAAGTGACCACATTCAAGGGGTTGCGAATCCACCAGGGGAAGTGAAAGTGTGGGCAGAAGGGCCAACAGCAACCTTGCACTGCCCCGGCAGGTGAGACAAGAGGGACCAAAAGCCAGGTCGAAAACCACAGAGCCGATGGACCCAATGTTGGGCTTGAATGAGGATTACGCCCTCAAAATCACAGAGCCTGTCTCTCAGAAGAGGAGTCAGAAACGACAGCACCACCTTCATCGTAGGAGGAGAGAAAATCCCACTCCTTTCTGAGCAACCCATAAAAAGCCTTGGGAGGCAGTACACGGCAGAGCTTTCGGACAAACAATTAAACAATTAAACGTAAAATGTAAACGCTTATTGTGCCCCCCCTAGGAGAAATATTGACATGTCCTTGGAGTTGAGTAAATCTGGCATGGGGCCGGACATTTCTGTAAAGTTTGGTGAGTTTTCGCCCATGGGAAGTAGGATTTCCTCGGAAGAAGAAAGAATTCCTAGGAATACAATATGGAAGAAGAAAGAAGAAGAATTCCTCGGAATACAATAGTGTCCTGGCAGCTTAGCTGCCCGGACCCTAATGAACGACAAATTTAATTCCCCCAAAGAACAACAATAAAAACATTGATGTCAGTGAACGTCTCATTTGTCCATCATGTTGAATCTTTAGAGAAATCCTCTTACTGCTCTCCAGACGCTCAGCCAGCTCCTCCTGCTTCATCCTCCTCAGGAGCTTCACTGTGATCTTCACTAATGCCTCTCTGCTGCTCCTCCTCTGCTCTTCATCCTCACCATCCAACACCTCCTCATCCTCCCTCTGACTCCCTGAGCATTCTGGGTAATCTGGACTCAGAGACTTGTGGATCTTCTTCAACTCATTCTTCACATAAGTGACCATGTTCTCCTCCAGCAGCTGGAGCAGAAACTCTATGAGTGACAGCATCAAACTAAAACCATGGAGCCAAACATCAGATCCATGTTGGACAGACTGACAATCCACTGGTGTCAAAGTGCAGCATGGAGATGATGGTGAACACAACAGATGTAACAGCAGCTGTTGGACATGTCCTCACCTTAAATATGGAGTCCAGCTGTGTTTGATGCTGCTGGGCAGTCTGACCACTGGGAACCTCTGAGCTCTCCTGGTCCACTCTGTGGAGGAATCATGGAGAATGAGCTCACATCATGTCTGTCCACACAGACACACACAAGCTAAAGGTCCATGAAGTCAGGTTTGATGTGACAGCCAATCAGACGCCTCCCTGTAGAGGTGAAGGTTGACTACTCCTGATCCCACTGAGAATCTGATATCACTGATAAAGGTGCATGTTGGATAAAAACCCTGGTGAAAAAAAAGTGTACTTTATTGTATTTCAAGTATATTCGTATTTTGAATAGTATATTGAAAATGTAATTATACAAATTGTACTTTATATAAATATATAAAAATTACACTAACATCACACTTTCACGCTAACACTTTTAACACACTTGAAAATAATTATACTAGGCTATATTACACTTTATAGAAATATATTAAACTAAAATATACTTAAAGTGAAATTTATGTGTAATTTCTAAAGTGTACTTATTTGAAATTTGTTTTCACACATACTTTTGATATATTTTAAAATGTATGCTAAAATATTTAGAAAGTATACATTTTAATATCAACACTGTAATATTAAGTTTGAGTGTATTTTAAGTTACATTTGAGTTTAATTATAAAGTGAAGTTATTTATGCTTGTAGCCTACTTCAGGACATTTTGGAAAGTGGTATTAGCCTATGCACCTAAACCCGTTTATTAAATTTTGTGCTGTGTGTTTGGCAAAAAAAAAAAAAGATAGGCTACAACCTTACACGCATGAAATCACATGAAACAATACACTTAATTAACACTTAACAATCATCCACAAGAGCGTTGTAGAGTTGTTGGATTGTGTGTTTGATAGTCTCCGTAGCGGTAGCTGAGCAGCTCATGTCTCTGCCCCGCCGATCTAAAAACAGCTTGTAGGTTACCGTCAATTACAGTAAAAGTAACGAACCCTATCCCTAAGACTAGGGATTAACGGGCAAATCTGCCAAAATGTTGAAATATCCCTTTAAGCACATTGTTTTAATGTTATAATGTCTGTTGTAACCAAGGTTAAAAGTCTGTATTAAAAATTTGTTGATTGCATATTAAAACAGCTGAATTCATATTTAAAAAGTTAATTAATAAATACTAAGTTATGTTAATAATTAAAAACAGATACTTACCTATAAAAAGAAATTGAACAGTGATAAAATATTTTTTTATACGTTTATTTTGAAAGAGATTGGCTGGAGATGAGCTGTCAGCCAATCGGGAAGAAGCTCCCGCCCCTTGACCTGCTCAAAGTGTTGCCAACTTGGCGACTTTGTCGCTAAATCTGGCGACTTTCCAACCCCTCTTGGTGACTTTTTTTGTCAAAAGCGACTAGCGACAAATCTAGCGACTTTTTCCCGTGATATTACAAACGTTTCTGGACCTGAAATCACGTTATCACAGCTGTTTTCAACGAGCAGCGGCGCTGCCGCGGGCACTCACAGGTAGTCAGCCTACACACAGTAGTGTCACGGAGCTGCCTCCGCTGCAGTCAGAGACGCTCTGCTCCACGCCACAGACATGAAGAGCGCCGCTGCCGCTGCCGCTGGCCGCACCCCCCCCGCTGAGATAATGACGTCATTTAGCGACTTTTAGCGACTTTTACGACAGCCAATAGCGACTTTGCTTACTGAGGAGTTGGCAACACTGCTCAGAACAAGGTTCACTTCCTCCGGAGCCGTTGTCAGGAGAGCGAGCAGCCCCGCATCGAGCACGACACTTAGCTTGTGAAGAGGAGACACTAGTAAAAGTTGATAAAAGTGATTAAAAACTACGGGATAACTCCGGTGACGCCCTGGACCTGTGAGAGTGAAGCTAGAGGGACCCGACATCTCCACCAAGAAGAAAACGCATCGGTGAGAAATCGTTTTTTCCATGCTAAATGCTAACCGCCAGTGCTAATCAGTGCTAATACCAGAGACCTTACCCACTCGTGTGAATCACTAGCGTTAAAGCTAGCACTAGCTTCATTTTGAAGGTGCAATATGAGACGTTTTGAGAATTTGTTGCACACTGAACTGTAAAATCTGATGATTTAGCACAGTATCTGCGTTTTTAGCACGCCGAGTCACTATTTTATGCTAAGACATGGCAGAAGGTGCACACTGTATGTCTTCTTACTGGTATTAATGTTATATTTGCATGCTTATTACTATGTGAAGACGTTATTTTTATATTATTGATGTGGAGAAGTTATTTTAATAACTTAATCTCTGATATTTTGAGAATGTTGCTATGATATTATTGGGTGTGGTGTCATATTACAATGTTTATTCAGTTAGAAATATTCTCTGTGAATTGAGTGGATTTAACATGATTTATATATTGTGTATTTCATGATTGAGAGTTGAGAGAATTAAGAGAATGTTCTGACATTACTCATCATAGGTCAGGTTTTCCTGTTGGATCCTTTGAACCTTGGACCTACCCGGATGTTGGAGCCTGGATCGAGACGTTTGATGGCGAACCACAGCCTGGAGGACAACTAGAGATATGGTGCCCGCAAAGAATCAAGAACCTGGATCCTTTCATCACTTCATTACACACACACACACACACACATATCCAACACATTCAACCATGCGGTAGGATAGATCCTCTTCACTTCCTCAGTGGACTGAACATTTCATACTGGGAGTGACTGAAAAAAGAGGTGACTTGAACTTTCAAACATAGCTGCAATTTTTTTTTTTTTTATGTTCCTACTTACCTGGGTAAGAATTGTGTTACACTGTGTATGTACATGTGTTTTGCTTATCCTTCTTTAAAGGACAATTCCAGGCAAATTCAACTTGAGGGTGTATGTTCTTATCATTTTAAGTCTAAAAGAAGGAATGTGAAGATTTTCAGTTTAACGTCTCCTGTTTTGCGGTAGCTGCGTCTGTCCCCGCATCGCCACGGCAGCAATGAATGGGAGTGGATGCAAGTTCCGCTGGTTAGGCTGTTTACATCCCTCAAAGCCGCAATTTTTTTCCACAGACAGCGTCAGATGGTTACTCAAACATGCACTGAGAAGTTTCTTTACTTCAAGCAAGCCGACATGCTTGTAAAACTAGATCTAAATTCAAAGTCTCACGCGAGACCCTGTTGCCGTGCTCGGTGCATTCAGGGGTAGTCAGAAAGCTACCGTTTGTGTCATAAACACAGGAATATCAACTCTTGACTTGCTTCAAGTAAAAAAAACGTATCGGCGCATGTTTGAGTCTCCACCTGACGCTGTCTGTTGAAAAAAATGTACACTTCAAGCAAGTAAAGAGTCGATATTCCTGTGTTTATGACACAAAAGGTAGCTCCTACTGCGCCTGAATGCACCGAGCACGGCAGCAGGGTCTCGCACAAGACTTTGAATTAGATCTAGTTTTACAAGCATGTCGGCTTGCTTGAAGTAAATAAACTTCTCGGTACATGTTTGAGTCGCCATCTGACGCTGTCTGTGGAAAAAAATGCGGCTTTGAGGGATGTAAACAGGCTAACCAGCGGAACTTGCATCCACTCCCATTCATTGCTGCCGTAGCGATGCGGGGACAGACCAAGCTACCGCAAAACAGGAGCGATTAAAATGAAAATCTTCACATTCCTTCTTTTAGACCCAAAATGATAGGAACATACACCCCCAAGTTGAATTCACCTGGAATTGCCCTTAAAGGTTTATTTGTAATGTTTAGGTCTGTTGCCTGAAATAAACCTATTTCTATTTTCTATTTCCTATGTACGAAAGAAGCAATATTTGAAAATGTGTTATTAAAGTTTTCCTTTGAAAATGTTTAAAAGCCATATGTAAATGTTTATACATTTAGAGATAGTACAAGTTTCTGTATTATTTGCAATGTATTATTATAATTTGGATGTGGTTTAAATACATTAAAGTATGTTTTTTTACCTGGAAGTAGTCCCACAAGTCTTTCAGCCTTTAGTATACTTGTAACACATTTGCATGAAGGTAGAAAGTAGTATACCAAAAGTATAATTAATACACTAACATCTAATTTTTAATGTACTTATAATACAAACAAAGTACACTTTAATTTAAGTAATTAGGCATATATTAGTACATGAAATGTCATGTACTTAAAGTGCACTAAATATACTTTAAGTTGTTCCACTTTAGTACACAAAAGTACACTAAATACACTTTAAGTTGAGCTTTTCTACAACTTAATTACAATTTAAATATACTTAACACAAAATTAGTTGTTCCAATTTAGCACTCTTCAAGTTAACTAATCTTAAACACACTTGAAATATAATGATGATTAGTGCGGCTTGAAGTACACAAAAGTATGCTAAATTTTAGTACACTTAGTACATTAATTTTTCACCAGGGAACTGATAAAATATATCTTCAATCTTTTAATAATAAACATGACAAACTTTTTGTTACAAGTCTTTGTGAATGTTTGAAGTTCTGACCTTCCAACAACAGCTCCACTGAAGTTATTGGGAGGATCCTTGGAATGGTCGCTGCTTGCAGACGCAATGCTGGTTCCGACTCCAGATTCACTTCCATCTCCAGGGTATGGTGTGTCTGTGACCCTAATACACACATAGAGGTTTGAGATGAATGTTAATAACGATGATGGTGCAGTGATGGGACTCATGGACAGTTAGGGATCCTCCTCTGACCTTAGATCTGTAAGAGGGGCTTCCTCCTCAAGTTGATCCATGCTGTTGAGTTCACACACCTTGTAGCTTCACCTGCAGAGGAAACACATCATTACCAGCTCACATGTCCATCATGTGTCCAGCTGCTCCTCCTCTGATTGGATCTAACTCTCTGTTTCAGTGTTAGGGCTTTCACACAAAAGGGGCTTTCACACAAAAGCACAGCAAATGTTAAAGTAAGGTTACAAAGGGTGTCAGGCCATGCTGTTCGAAGTGTTGCACACTATGTCCCTTAGAGGGCGCTAGAAGTATGTAGTAAAGAGTGTCACAGGGTTTCCTCCTCAGGTCAGTGAGGGGTGCTTTGATGTTCATGTCCACATGCCTGCACGCTAATAAATGGCTGCTGCCGTCGTTTTTCACCTCCTTTCCCACACAGTCTGACGACACCAGCAGGGCTCCATGCCAGTTCTGGTTCTTGAACATAATCATGTACCAGCCGGCGCGTTCAGACCGAAGAAATAACAGGTTCACAACCTGAAAAATCGGTTCTGAAGGGAACCAAGAAATAGTCGGTTCTTTGAACCATGTCATCATCAGTGGGAGTGTCGTATTCTAGGCTGTGAAGACTAGCAGGGGGAGGCAGCAAGGAGGAGCAGAAGGCAGCGACTACAACCTGGAGAAAAACAATTTGTTTACTCCTGGCATTAAGAAGCGTTTCCAGTGATCAGATTGTAATCAGATAAAGCCTGACCACATGAAAGAACAGGTGTAAACGCATCCAAGACATGTTGAGGACGGATTGTGATCCGATAGGACAAACCCCCTCCAAAGGTGGTCAGAGACCAGTGGCCCTCATTTATCAAACATGCGTAGACCAAAAAATAAATAAAAAATGGGTGTACGCCAAATCTACTGCAAGGATCAGCATTTATCAGTCTCAACGTGATCGTAAAGGCAAAAATCTCACACCAGCTCTGACCACATTTGAACCAGCGTAGAACATTATATTAGTGAAATAAATAAATAAATAGATACGATACAACCACATATTCATCAAGTCTGTGTTGAAAACTTAACTCCACTTTTATTTTGAGCAATGAGGTGAATTAAAAACCTCGATATGACAGATGCTCATGAATCAGCTGTGTAAACAGAAACAGTCAATGACAGATGTCACAGATCTGTTAGGTTGATAGATCACAGACAGAAACAGAGTGATGAACGGCTGCTCCTAACGGAGGCTCATGGGATTTCTTGGTTTCCCTCATCAAACTCATCAAATACACAATCCAACAACTCCACAACGCTCTGGTGGACAAGTTGTGAGCTGCACATTCACCACACTATGAGATAATAACACAACGTTACCAGACAGAGTTGTTTTAGAGGGAAATACAGAGACTGTTGATGAAAAACTGTCCCTGAAGGCAACATGCATCAGCGGTTTTGCATGAATTTCCCTCTACAACAACTCTGTCTGGTAACGTTGTGTTATTATCTCATAGCGTGGTGAATGTGCAGGTCACAACTTGTCCACTAGAGCATTGTGGAGTTGTTGGAAAAGTATCAGAAAGTATATAGAAAGAACTGTATGTAATAAACTTGATAATAATATCAGGTAAGTATCACATACACAAAGCTAAATTTAGTCACTCTAAATTACCTGTTTTGTGGCACTCCAAAGGAAAACAGAACAGTACATGCAAAGTATCTGTGACTTGAATAATAAGAAAGCTATGAAAACATATAGCCTATCATTTGTGCTCTTTAATCTCTGTATTTATTTAATAGCCTACCCCCTGGCTGTTGTTCAATTGTTTGTTGTACATTAATAAGAAATGCCTTTGTAATTAATCAATTTCTGTCAATAAAGATATATTGAGAAAAAACAACAACTCTATAATGTCCAGATATGTTATGGTGGCAGCGCGGTAAAGTCAGCCGTTGTTTGATTTTCGTTGCGCCCGAACTGGAGTAACTGCGGTAGGCACGGTCCTTGAGCAAAGTGAAGGTCCTAATAGATACATAAAGCCTACGTGCGTTTACTGGAGGAATGTGAAGAAAAATCACATCCAAGATGAGTGAAGTTATATTAGTTATATTTTATATATTATATTATGTATTATTGGTTATATTTCACTGCCATAATGTAGAGAAAAATCTGATTAAAACCACCCTCATGATTAACTCCATTTACAGTATGCTGAACTTTGACCTTACGTCACATCAATTCCTTCAAACATGTGCTCCTCATTTCTTTTGCATATTGTTCCTGGGGTCTTACTCTACTTCTGATATCATTTTGGTGGCATTTTACAGTAGCAATAGAGAAAAATCAAATTTCCAAGGTCAGCATGGATTTAATCACGAGGGTGGTTTTAATCTGATTTGTTACAGTAAAATGCCACCAAAATGATACCAGTACTCTATTAAAGCAGATATCAGTGGAATGTTTTTGTTAATATAAGTCCTAAATAGTCCTATTTTCCGTCAGCAATCACTTTCATGAAGTATTTCAGCCTAAACACGAGTCTCTCCGTCACTCTGCTCTGCTGTAACCCGAGGAGAAAATTTTCCTTGTGGGATACAAGTGTTATCCAATGAGGAGAGAGAACGGCATGAAGGGCTGTGTGTGCAGCCAAGGGATGCGCGTGAATGTGGTGACGTAGCACGAGGACCAATTGATGCCTGACAAGGGCGGGGGCTGCTAACTCATGGTGCGTTCAAAGAAACTCGTACTTTGTGTTTTTCCTTCCTGTGAAGTCATACCAGTTCGATCTGGTACGAGTTCACGGGTCGGAAGTTACGAGTGGCCGTTATAGGGAACTTTCACAGACAACAGGATGGTAAAAACACGAGCTACGGGTTACCTGGAACGCTACCAAGTCGTAGTTGTGACTTGAAGCTGTAACTTACGGTTTCAAAAGCCTGCCTTGAACGCAGCATTAGCCGAAACGGCCGTGAAGCTGATATCTGCTTTAATGTCCAGATATGTGATGGTGGCGCCCTCTCCCTGTTAAACTCGGTATGTCATAAAGTCTCTCTGCAGTGTCTCCATGTCGTAAAGCAGCAGGATGACGCCTCTAAAGCAGGAATATCGGGGCGTGACATTTAAATTACCATCGTTTTCAGCCGCCAGATTTATCAACACCACCCTGGTTCCACACCGAAATCAGCAGCGTAGCTACTGTATCAGCACGGGTGTGATTCGCTCGGCCTCATGACGCAGATAGTCACAGAGTTGTTTTACCAAAGTTGTTATCAGCGCAGGAATTTCACGAGGGCCACGAGGGCCATGGCCCTCGTGCCCGTCTGATTTGGCCTTGTGCCCTTGAAAAAAATATCTGCCCTAAGGCCACAGTGGCCTTGATGCCCCACCCGCACTGCCCCGGTTGATTTTGCGGTTTTCTCCGTTGCCCCTTTCCTATCAACACAGCTTTGACACCTGCGTCTTTTAAGAAAGAACAGTGCGTGTTTTGATGACATTCTAGCAGCGGCATCGTCAGGGGTGGGTTTGATTCGAGCCTGGCATAAACCGCTCGGGCGGCTATAGCAACAGTTTGACGACCGATCTATCACCGGCCAACCAGGTGACTTCATCAAACACCCCCCACCCGCCGAACCAATCATGTGGCTGGAAAAGAGCCAACACGTGCTAAGTGTTTGGGTTGCTACAGCCGTGCACGTCAGCAGAGGGACACCGCCGGTAAAAAATAGAAAAAATAAAAAAAGAGTTTTGCCTCGGAAGAAAATGTGAAGGAGGAGAACTCGGATGACTGACCGTGAAAAGATGCGTGGTGCGTCATTAACTCTGAAGTAACGCTAAACTTTCACAATGGAGACACCAGACAGCTGGAGCGGACCGACGTCCGGCCGCGTTCACACAACAAACGGACGCGGTCACGGTGCGGCCGCTCTGCTGCTGCTGCTGCTGCTGCTCAGCCCAGAGCCACTGTTGTGTTCACACCGACACAAATGCACTGCACTCAGGCGTAAAGTTCAACTGTGCCGACCTGAACACTGCCCAGACCCAGGCAAGCTACTATACTAACATCTGTTTTATTTATATGATACTGTTGTATAATGTTCATCATTACATCTGTCATGTTTAATTTTTGACAGGAAAAAAAAAAAACACAAAATAACCTTCTGATAACTTCAAATCTCACTTGTGCCAATAAAGGAATATTTAAGATTGACCAAAATAGTGATTTGAGTTAGCCTATATCGTGATATAAATTGATGTGGACTGAAAAAAATTATCGTGATAGGATTTTTTCTCATATCGCCCAGTGCAATAGTGAACAAGTAAGATAGGAATTTCAAAACATAGCTGCATAGGACTGGACCCTTGTGCAAAAAATTAAATGCATAAATGAATTTAAAGTAGAAAATTTCTGGTTTGCTTGAGCCCGTTTTATGTATTCATTTAACAGATACCGGTAGTTAGTAAATTCATTAAAGACGTGGATTTAAAATCATTGTTTTATTTTATGGCCTTGCTGCCCTGGCTTTTGGCCTTTGTGCCCTCAAAAAATTGACAACACGAAAGGCCAAGTGGCCCTGCCCCTAAAATGACGAAATTCCAGGCCTGGTTGTTATTATTGTTATCATTGTTATTATAACAAATGAACGTAGTTACTCTCTTTCCAGAGACACACAGGAGTCTGACATTTTTTTTCCCCGCAAGCAGCACACAAAGAGAGAGATGATGTTCACTCCACTTTGTCAGTCATCTTATAAAAAACCTAACAACACCACTGCAGAAACTACTCACCAGGCCACCAGTTGTACAGCACCAGGCTCCTCACGTTTTACAGCGAAGATAATAATTCTTACAATAGGCTACTTACAAACATTTAAAAACCAAACAGAAGCAGCTTATCCAACATTTCTATGTTGAAGTGTCTCTGACTGATGCTGAGTCATAGTAACTCCCAGACTCTCATCACTAACTATAACTAACCATATTCAAACACGTCTCCACAGATATTTTAAATGTTGTAACGTGTCCCATAAAAGATAACGTATGATATCAGTACATTAATAAAACATTAGAACTGGTTAGGCTACGTTACCTTCACAGGAGAAAATACCGCAGTGACCGCACACAGATTCAAGTGAAACTTAACTTGAAGCAGCTGGGTGGGACCGTAGAGACTAATGGGAAATGCAGTCTTCATTCCGGCAAAACTAGATTATTTACCCATAACTCACCTGACTCCAGTGGTCACTGTCAAACTCGCTACAAGAGGACGCAGGTGGTGCAGGAGCTTCATGCAGGTTCATCTCAGGTAGGAATGACTATGACACTGCAGCACTGCAACCAACTGTTAATAAAACACTTTAAAATATGCTTATCATAATACAGCCTATGTCACTGTATGAATAAGCGACAGGGCAAAGAAATGCCGAGCAGGTAGAGAAAACACATTGGTAATACAATAAATAAATAAAAATGACAGGTTTTTTTTAATATTATTATTGTGTAACTCAGTGCTCTCTGATATTATCTTGGTGCCGCATTTGTGGTGAGTTGTGCAGAAGCAGAAGGAGTTTGTGTTAAAGGGGAAACGAGAAGAGTGTCTCTCTCTCTCACACACACACACACACACACACACACACACACACACACACACACACACACACTGAAGTCACAATGACATCATCTTCAGCTGACGTCAAAATCAATTAGATAGATAGATAGATAGATAGATAGATAGATAGATAGATAGATAGATAGATAGATAGATAGATAGATAGATAGATAGATACCTGTCCGCATATAAACGTTCAAAGTTATTTATTTCATGAATATGGGTTATAATAGCCTAATGGGTTAATAGTGTACGTAGCCTGAGTGACGTAGCCAACATCCGGTCTGTCCGGTCACGTGACTTCCGCATTTCCTCTTTCATTTCCCATATGTTACCTTAGGGATAGTTCCCTTCGGTCCAGGTCATAGGTCCAGGTGTGTAGAAGACGTTACACAGGTGTCATAAAACGGGATGCGCCGCTTCAGCAGGTTGGTTATTAACGAGCTTCAGGTTTGGTCTTTGAACGCAGCTGGAGCGGAGTGACGTAGTGGACAGTAGCTTTAGCCAACGAGCTAACATGCTAACTAGGCTCAGCTTCCGGTCTCTCTCTGGCTAAAGTAATTAAACGGAACAGTAACTAACACGTTACAACACCGTTACCACTCATTAACACCTGTTGTAACCATGGTAACGACACGGTAACGAGCCAGTTGACCTGGTTAACTCACACTAACCCGCATGGAGAAAGGCTAGTTAGGCCTGGGGCTAATGAGCTAATGAGCTAGCTTCAGACAACAGACAGTTAATTAGAGAAGGAGGAAGTAAAAGGAGAGGAAGAAGGAGATAAAGTAGGAGAGAAGAAGAGGAGAAGGTCAGGATGCAGGAGAAGGAGGAGTCCCCAAAGAATTTAGGCTAAGTCAAAAGCAACTGGACTTGGTTATTTGTCCAAGTCCAGTTGCTTTTGACTTGCATTCTTTGGGGATAACCATAGATATATAAACATAGATATAGGCGACTAAGAGTCCATGTTGTTTAATTCTTTGTCTTTTCCTTCAGTCAGAAAGTCAAACTGTGTCTCTGTCTCCTCAGCTTCATCTGGATCGTCTCCGTCCTCTGGTTGGACTCAGGTGAGTTTGTCCACCAGGTGTCACATAGATGCTTCTGCTTCCTGCTTCTCTTCTCTTTGTCTCACTTCTGTCTCCTCCTCCTCCTCCTCCTCCAGCCATCGCTCAGGTTGCCGAGGTGACGGGTTTCATCGGAGACAGCGTCCTCATGCAATGCTTCTCCCCATCCCCTAACGTCAACGTCTACTGGAGGGACAAAGACGACAAAGTGCTGCTGGACGTCATTGATGGCGTCCACGACCCAACGACGCAGCACCACAAGTTCAGAGGACGAGTCCTGAGTCCACCGGACCAGAACCAGAAGGGGAACTTCTCCATCGTCCTCCAGAAGCTGCAGAAGGACGACGCTGGAGCGTACGACTGCAACATCCCGTCTGAAGGCGTGGAGAAGAGCTACAGGCTGGTGGTGACAGGTGAGACAGCTGCTGCACAGCTACAGACTGATAGCACAAGACTATTCTGATTATTGGTGGAAAAATATCTCTTAAAACGATGCATATAGAAGTTATGCAATTATTATTCATTATTAATAGGTACAGAATCATCTTATTCACTAAGGAATATTAACTACTAAGTAATAAATATAGATATAGACCAGTGGTTCTCTAACTATTTTACATTAAGGACCGTAAACTGACAGAAATTAGACCACGGATATGAAGCAAACACCAGAAATACACAAATATTTGTTCTGAGACTGAAGAACGTTACTTCTCTAGTCAATGTTCCTTCAAATTAGAGCCAATGAAGTGAATTTGTGGAAAGATTATAAAGAAATTAAGGGGAAAAAGTGGCACAATTCCTCCAAAAAAGTTAAAACATTTCAAGAAGAAAGTGGTAAAAATTCTCAAATAAAGAGCTTTAAAATAAATTCTAGAAAAAAAGTGGTAAGATTTGAGAACTTTGGGAACCATTGATGTACATTATTAAAATATATAGACTAGACTACTGTAACGGTCTTCTGACTGGACTCCCCCAAAAAAGTATCAAACAGCTGCAGCTCATTCAGAACGCTGCAGCTCGAGTTTTAACCAGAACAAAGAGATCAGATCACATCACCCCGGTTCTTAAGACCTTACATTGGCTCCCAGTCAGCTACAGAATAGATTTTAAAGTTCTGCTACTGGTTTACAAATCACTGAATGGTTTAGGTCCAGAATACATGAATGACATGTTGGTAGAGTATAAACCCAGTAGAGCTCTGAGATCTACTGACTCAGGTCAGATAGTGGAGCTCAGAGTTCAGACCAGACATGGTGAAGCAGCATTTAGCTGTTATGCTGCACACAAGTGGAACAAACTACCAGCAGAACTGAGATCAGCCCCAACTGTCAGCACTTTTAAATCCAGGTTAAAAACATTTCTCTTTTCACGTGCTTATAGCTGAGAACTTAAACCTTTATCTATTTTATTTTATTTTACTTTTATTTGCTCTTGCTTTTAACTCTGTTTTCAGTGTTTTGTTTGTTTTTATTCTGTCTTATGCTTCTTTTTTTAATGTTCTTTAATTTATGAAATGCGCTATATAAATAAAGATGCCTTGCCTTGCCTTGCCTTATATCTAGCTTAAAATAAATGATATTAAATATACAGATATAGAATGAAATTAGAAAACAGAATGATATAGAATGTATGAATTGGTAAGATTGTGAAACATTGTTGTACTCTCATTTGTATTTATTTTTTATATATACTTTTTCTTTTGTTAGTTTTTTTCTTTAAAGGGACAACGAGGAGTTTCTATTCGGTTATAAAAAAGTCTCACGTTAATGTGGATGAATCTACGTCACCACTTGTTAATGGGCCCATTTTCGATAAATATATTTTGTCTCTATGGTTATTTTGTTATTATTAGTGGTGGTGGAAATGCTGGTCGAGCCGACCAGCGTTTCTTTACTTTCGGTTTCGTGGCGAGTCATGAGAATAACGCCGCCGAATCTCCGTTTATGGTGGGAACTACGACGGTATGTGATCGTCTTCCAACCTCTGACTTTAATTCTTGATGAATGAAAACATGAGTCCGTCTTGCGCCGGTCAAAGAGTTTCACGGTGCGGAGGCTCATAAATGTAGTGTGGAAACACTTTGCTTTTCCAAAACTCCTCCTTGTCCCTTTAAGTTTGCTTTTAATTGTCTGTTGTGATGTACTGGACATTATGTCAGACCCCAGGAAGAGTAATGGGGATCCAACTAAAACAGTTAAACACCTGAGAATTAAAGCGTTGAGATTTCCTGAGTGTCTGTGAACGTCTCACCTGGTCGTTGCAGATAAACCCGTCCCAGCATCGACTCCTCCTGCTCCTGCTGTTCATCCTCGATCCTCTTCTCCTCCTCCTCCGGGTGGGAACGCTGCACTCTCGTTGGCCCCGCCCCTCCTCCTCCTGCTGCTGGGGTCGGCGTGGCAACGACAATGATGACGAGCAGCGACGGCCTTCACACTGTCACCTCTGCTGCTCCACACGGCATTTCATATGTTAAAGGGATAAGTTACTTTACTGCTTTCACTCTTATTTACTTAGGGCGTATTTGTTAGTAGTATTTTATTTAATATGATTAATTTAGTCACTTCTCATCAACACGGAGCAGCTGCTGTCACAAGAGTCTCAGAAAAGAGTCAAACCCCAAAGAACAAGCAACTTGGGGCTTGTTGTTCTATGAGGTCTCTTGTCAATAAGCTATAGGTAGTGACAGGTTTACAGTACAGGTCAGTAGTGTCATAGTTTATTTCGTTTCATATTTATATTGATGTGTATACAAAAATATCAAAGGCACTTATAACAGGACACATTGGTGTCAGCTTTAAACATGTATGCAAACATCCATGGATTAGATTAGATAAAATTAGATTAGCGCATTTTAAGAACAAACAACAATTACAAAAAGTAAAACCAAGTAAACAACAGGCCTACAATGAAAACAGTATTTGGCATATTGTCTATATAGTTTCTTAATGAAGCTTGTTTGCAGCTGCATGAGGTTAGGGTCATGCAGATATTTATGTTATTTAAAGCAGGATATTATTACATTTCAATTATGGTATTCACTCTCTTCTTCTGATTGAAAACCTGAGAAAATTGTGTTTAAACAATAGAACGTCTCTGGTTGTCATAGAGACAGCGTTATTTCATGTTGTGTTCGTCTTTAGAGGGTTAAAGGTTAGTCTACAAGTCAACTTTAATCTTTATTCATGTGCCTTTTCTCATCTATCTGCACTATGAAACTTTAGAACATTGTTTTTAAACGTCATTTCTTTGAAAGCTGAAGCAAGTAGCATGAAATTTTATATTTATACAAAACTGGAACGACACATTTCGCCAGCGCGGGTCACAAATGAAAGCCGAGTCTATTTCTATCTTGTTTAAATTGTTGTGAATGAACCAAACTTCTCATGGAGAAAGAACTGAAGGAAAGAGCTGCAGCCTGAACACCGTTTATTTATTTATTATTAGTTACCTGACTGACTAATCTGGATGTTGGAAACAAAACATCTCATACAACCTGCAACTGGATGAATGAAGGATGAATCCACCGGGATCTGGATCTGGACCTGGACCTGGATCTGGATCTGGAGGAACAGTTGTAGTTCTCAGCCTTAGATTCTAATGAAGTCTCAATCAGGTCATGTGACCACGGTGTGTAACACTATTGAACTGCTGTTTGTATTTGTATTTAATAACTGCACTAAAACACCTTAAAACATCTCATTTCAAAGTAAAAGCCCTTATTGAAGTTGATCTGTGTCCTGCTGAGCTTTTATTTTGAAGGGTCGACTGAACTGCTGAAATCTGATGCTGGAATAAACTGACTTTCTACAAAAGGGATGTGTGTGTTTTCTTCTTTCCCTATAACAACAACAACTCTGTTGCCATGATTGTTGATAGCTGCTGCCATCAACAACCAATCAACTGTCAGTCTCTGATCACACTGATGGATCCTGTGAGTCTCCATCTCTTTTATATTTTTTATCGGACTCTGTCGGTCAAAGGTCAAAGACCAGGAGCAGGATGTTGGTGTTACCGTGGCGACGGCTGAGGACAGCAGCAACAGTTTTCACTTCCTGACATGGTCGTCTGACTTCACTCTAACAACCACAGAAGTTTTACTTCCTCCTGAGCTGGAAACAAACCAACCTGGAAGTGTCTCCATCAATTACTTTTCCCTCCACTCCGGTTCTGACAGCTGTTCTCCAACATGAAGCTACACACTCTGTTCCTGTGTTCCTTGTTCTTCCTGATACTGTTCTATTCTGAGTGTTTGTGTCCATGTTAACAGAGCTGAGGATCAAACTAGACTTTGTGCTCTAACTGCAGATTTTGTCATTTACAGTTTTTCTCAATTGTTTACACACAATTTCTGGTAGGGTTAACCCTACCCTACTTGAGACACAATGGCCTCAACATCCAAGTCTGCTAAACTACAAGCACAATTCCTGCTTTACACTCAAATTGCAGTTCAGTAGTCACTTTTTGGCAAAGCCTTGCCGAAAAGTGACTGCCCCTGTAACTCAGGAGTGCAAAGGGGTGACATTGACCAAATTCACTGTACTTGTAGCTGGTACCCCCTACTATCACTCCAGAAAATTCTATGAATGTCACCCTTTGCACTCCTGAGTTACAGGGGCAGTCACTTTTCGGCAAGGCTTTGCCAAAAAGTGACTGCCCCTGTAACCTTGTCAGGCAGCCTCATGCTTCCTGCCACCAGTGTCTAGAGGAATATCTCCATCAGATACAGCCTTCTTATCCCTCGATCAGTTAACTCAGCTGGTCCACCCCCAAGGGTCCAGGTGTACAGGTTAATTTGTGCACAGTAAATGTAATTCATCTTCAAAACTGTCTGTTTTTGTCGTTAATAGTCTGTCCAAGTTGAAATAAAGTTATACTGTAACACTCAACAATTGTTTTCTTATCCATACGTGTTTATTTAGTCAGTCAAATAATAATAATTGCATAGTTTATTGATAGGAAGACACGCGGACAAGGAAATTAATACAGAAAGCTTTGCGGTCATGTGGTCATCGCCGTGCAATCCTGAGTTACAGGGTGCAGTCAGTCATTAAAGCAGAAGTGAGTGATCCGGTCGTTTTCGCTAATGCTGCGTTCCAGGCCGGCTTTTGAAATCGTAAATTACAGCTTCAAGTCACAACTTACGACTTTGTAGCGTTCCAGGCAACCCACTCGTGTTTTTCCGACCTGTTTTACCGGTGAAAGTCACTATAACGGCCACTCGTAACTTCTGACCCGTGAACTCGTACCAGATCGAACTGGTACCACTTCACGGTCGGAAAAATACGAGTTTCCTTGAACGCACCATAACAGTCCTCGTCGCTACATCACCACATTCACGGCGTTCCTTGGCTGCACACACAGCCCTGCATGCCGTTCTCTCTCCTCATTGGATAAAAACTGTAGGATACGATAAATGTTTTCTCCTCGACTCAGAGCAGAGCAGAGGGACTGAGAGACCCGTGTTTCAGTCCAAACACTCTATGTAAGTGATTGCTGTCGGAAGATATAACTATTTAAGACTTATATTAACACAAATATATCACTTACTTCTGCTTTAACTCAGGGATGATATTGATGTGACCAATGTATAACTATACTTGTTGTGGATCATTGATAATTAGCACATTTATTTATCCTCCTAAAATAATTGAAACTAATTTAAGTCGGCTATAACTTCATTTATAGGTTAAAACGGTGTAAATTCACATGTCACATTACAAAATATTATGGTTTTTTAAAAATGATTATCTTACAACAGCAGCAGCAGCATAAACAACAACGACAATAAAAGTATACCACCAAAACTCATCTCATGATTATTTATTGAAAGACAAGTTGTAGCGTATGACAGAATGACAGACATAACTACCGTAGCCTACTTCTCAATACAACGGTATCCTCGCATTTCTGCTGCGGACGGCAGTAACACACCGGTGGGCGTTCCTGTCGAGTGCAGTCGTTTTCTGGCACAACACCGGCACAGGGTTTAGATCTAAGCACCTGCCAAAAAGAAATTAACTTTTTCAAATCTATAGTGTGTAACTTGGGTCGATCCTTAGAGAAATCCTGCGTAATTACAACTACCCTTAAGTGTTGTTGTTGTTGCACTTCAAGTTGTTGTTTCCAATTGCTGTTGCAGTTTATTTAAACCAAAGATAAAAAAGCAGATGATGTGTTTACAGCATTGGTTTATTGGCCGAGGTGACATTCAGTACATTATTTTGAATATTAATTAAGCAATATATCACGACAGGCTAAGGGGCGAAGCGGAGACCTCCTCTGTTCAGGGATGGTTTCTCCACTTTAAAGCAGAAGTAAGCGGAATGTTTGTGTTAATATAAGTCTTAAATAGTTATATCTTCCGACAGCAATCACTTCTATAGAGTGTTTGGTCTGAAACACGGGTCTGTCAGTCACTCTGCTCTGCTGTAAGCCGAGGAGAAAACTTTCCTTGTATCCTACAACCTTTATCCAATGAGGAGAGAGAACGGCATAAAGGGGCGGTCCTCTCTGTGTGTGCAGCCAAGGGATGCGCGTGAATGTGGTGACGTAGGGACGAGGACGGGGACTGCTAACTCCATCTGCTGACAGGAAGTTAGCCAAAACCACCGGATCACTTACTGCTGCTTTAAAGTAAATTTAAAAGCAAGTACTTTTTTACTCTTACTGGAGTAACACGTCAACTGAGCTACTTTTACTTGTAACGGAGTAAATTTTGACCAGTAGTATTTGTACTCTTACTCAAGTACTGGGGTCGAGTACTCTGTCCATCTCTGGCTCTAACAGCAGATTTGTCATTTAACACTAACTACACTAACCTAGTGTGATTCTGAGCTTTGGCCACCAGATGGAGCCAAACCACCACGTTGAGCCAGGTGAGACTCACCTCACTGTTTCTGGAGGAAACATCGCTGCAGCTCAGGATGAGTGTGATGAAATGTTCCTGTGTGTCTGAACCAGAGACTTCAGAGTCAGGACCTGAAGGACACACGACACACACAAGGTCAAACAACAAACTAACAACACAACGTTACCAGACAGAGTTGTTTTAGAGGGAAATTCATACAAAACAGCTGATGTGTGTTGCCTTCAGGGACAGTTTTTCATCAACAGTCTCTGTATTTACCTCTAAAACAACTCTGTGTGGTAACGTTGTGTTATTATCTCATAGCGTGGTGAATGTCCAGATCACAACTTGTCCACCAGAGCGTTGTGGAGTTGTTGGATTGTGTATTTGATGAGTTTGATGAGGGAAACCAAGAAATCCCATGAGCCTCCGTAGCGTAGCTCTGAGCAGCTCACGGCTCTGCTCCGCCGTTCTAAGCTTGCACCGACAATTAAAGGTAACAAACCTACTGCTATGACTATAGGGATTATGGCAATGGACCGGTTGGACTAAATGTTGAACTATCCCTTTAACAACAGCAACATGCCTGTGTTCAGGTGGTTCTCATGGAGCAGAACTAACTCTGTCACCTCTGCTGCTCCTCACCGTTAATCCAATTAGGCGTCCGGACCGCCGCCTCCTCCAGCCAAGGAAAAGGCCCCGAGCAGCAAGACGCTTCGCTCTGTGTGTGTGTGTGTGTGTGTGTGTGTGTGTGTTGTCTCCTCTGGGACCACAACTGGAGCACACACACACACAGACACACACACACACACACATACATCCAAATGAAGTGGTAATGAGTGGATGCTCATCTCCTCCGCTCTGAGCTCTTTGTTGCTGCTGTTTATTCTCCTCCTGCTCTCCTCTCAGCATCTATCTGGACACACATACATATATATTAATATATAAATATATAAATATACACATACTACATGCATATACATGACACTCATGTAAAATGTTACACACCTGGAGGGAAAAGTCAACACAGACACTCTGCTGGTCCTGATCCTCAACATCAAGATCTAGCTACAGAAACCAACACACACACAGAGCCTGTAGGTCTTCCTCTTCCTCTTCCTCCTCCTCCTCCTCTTCATCCTCAGGCCTGTGGGGTTTGTGTTTATGCCGCTGTGCTGCATTTCCATGCAACAGCCTCATTTACACAGCGAGCGTCCTGCTGCTCTGGGGGGGTTGAGGACCGACCTCACCTCCTCATCGGTTGGTTTATTCCTTTTACTATAAATGGGTCAAACTTCAACCTGACGGAGGAGGAGGAGGAGGAGGAGGAAGAGGAGGAGGAGGAGGAGGAGGAGGAGGAGGAGGAGGAGGAGGAGGAGGAGGAGGAGGAGGAGGAGGAGGAGGAGGAGGAAACAACAAACAGGTTTCACTCTTGATATCAAACTGACCTCAGATCAGAAATACATCATCATCATCAGCAGCTGTTGATGAGCAGCTCTGGTCTGAATCAGACACTGAAGCTGGTTATATATATATAACCATATATATATATAAATGTGTATCAATGAAATTCATTTTGTGTTCTACTGTCCTTTCTATGAAAAAAACTGTTTAGTAAGTTAGATCCAAATAAGGAATTTGTGTGGTTAGACGATGCTGAGAAGCTAAAACATCTTTTTCAGCTGAATATATTTGCATTTTCTTTATTTCTTGAAAAGGCTTGGGCAACGAGACGAAGAGCGATATATAGTTGAGAACTGAAAGTATAATCTTAAATTGTTTATTTATGTGTCACACCTGTGTGGCAGTAACACCAACAGGAAGGACTGTCTAGTCTTTGTTTGGTATTTGTCATTAAATGTGTCTTGTAATCCCACAGTGGTGGCATGACACGAAAATAAAACATTCATTCAAAAAAATTCATTCATATACATACAGTAGCCTATCTATATTTATAAAACGGAAAGGTGAAATCCGGCGATCTGATTGGTTGTTAACCGTGGTATAATGAGCATATACCAAAGCTACTATTCTACAGCCTTATCACAGCGTAGGCTATCACTCCGCCTCAGGCACGTATGACTGGTATGAATGGAAGTTGTTGTCATGTATCCATGACAACGGACTGTTGCAGTGGCCAAAGACAGTTGATGTTTTTACGATGTTAAAAAATGGAGTAAAGTAGTGTAATTGACATGTTTAAGGTGAACTTTCACCTCCAGAGGGTTAACAATGGTAGAGGGGACTGAGCAGTGACAGAGATGCAGAGCTACTTGGAGCTAACGTCTGGAGAGATGGGACTAGTTTTTCACAGTGAGGCTATTTTATTGGATAATATGTGTTTCTGGTTGAATAAAACTACATGAAATTGATTGCGTATCCGTCTTCCATATATTTCATATATTGTTTTATTCGCGTCGGGCCGAACAACGCCCCTTAGCCGTGGTATAATGAGCATATACCACGGCCTGTCGTGATAGGCTATATTGCTTAAATATACAGTAGCTATATCTATATATATCTATGCTTCAATCAGGACCTGATGGTCGACGCACTGAAGAAGATCAAGCACAAGAATCCAGAAGAGGAGAAGTGCTGGGACATGGTTACATGGGTGGAGGTCTGAGTCTTCATGGGTCATGCAGAGAAGATGAGCAGATGAAGGTTCTTCATGTGGAGCGACCACAGCTCTGCTGCAACACGCCACACCTGGTTTGTCCAACGGCCCTGAACGCACCTCCACCTCCAGGTGACCAGGGAGAGGGACGGAGAGCTGGGTCACATGACCACGACCTCCACCACGGAGACGGACCAACTGGACCAGAGAGACAGAGCTGTTCACAGCGTGGAGATTTATAGATGTAGATGTTGTGTTTGAAGACACGGCTTCAGTGTCAGGAGAAGCTTCTGTTTTCAGACCAGGCCATAAATCCACTCAGTGTCACTCAGCCCCCCCCCCCCCCCCCCCCCCCCCATCGACCCCCCTGTCCACCAGGCCTGTGATTAACCAGCAGCTCTGACCTTTGACCTCTGAGCGGCCGGGACGACAATTAGCCAGAGTCGGGCCGAGGAAACATCTGCCTCTTAACGGCTCCTTCACCTGGTTTCTACTGAGGAACGACACCACGCTTCAGAGCCTCAGAGCCCAGGAGGACTCTCCTCCTGGGGGGGGGGGTTCATATTCACATTTACATTTACTGCTGAACCCTCCTGTTGTCCTCCTGGGTCAAGACAGGAGGGAGGGAAGGAAGGAAGGAAAGATAGAAGGAGGGAGGGAACAGATTGGGTCAAAAAGGAAGGAAGAAGTAAGGACGAAGGGGAAGGAAGGAAGGAAGGAAGGAAGGAAGGAAGGAAGGAAGGAAGGAAGGAAGGAAGGAAGGAAGGAAGGAAGGAAGGGGAAAAGGATTGTGGAAAGAAGGAAGGGAAAAAGGAAGGAAAGATAGAAGGAGGGAGGGAACAGATTTGTTCAGGGAAGGAAGAAGGGAGGAAAGAAGGAAGGGGAAAGGGAAGGGAAGAAAGATGGAGGGAGAGAGGGAACAGATCAGGTCTATTGGATCAAAAGAGGAAGAAGAAGTAAGGACGAAGGAAGGAAGGAAGGAAGGAAGGAAGGAAGGAAGGAAGGAAGGAAGGAAGGAAGGAAGGAAGGAAGGAAGGGGAAAAGGATTGTGGGAGGAAGGAAGGGAAAGATGGTTTTGTTCAAGGAAGGAAGGAAGAAGAAGGAAGGAAGAAGAAGGAAGGAAGGAAGGAAGGAAGGAAGGAGAAAAGGACTGTGGAAAGCAGGAAGGGAAAAGGGAAGGAAAGAATAGAAAAGTGGAGGGAGGGAACAAATATGTTCAAGGAAGGAAGAAGAAAGAAGGAGGGAGGAAAGAAGGAAGGGGAAAAGGAAGGAAAGAATGATGGATGGAGGGAACAGATCAGGTCAATTGGATCAAAAGAGGAAGAAGAAGTAAGGACGAAAGGAAGGAAGGAAGGGGAAAAGGAAGGATGGAGGAAGGGAACATGAGGGTTAATGTAATATGTATTTAACCAGAGAAGCTGCAGGAGCTTCACCTGTCACATCAGGCTGAGTGGGGGGGGGGGGGGGGTTGGGGTGTGTGTGTGTGTGTGTCTGTCTGAGTGGGGGGGGTATGTGTGGGGGGTAAACTCATGTGAATTCCCCCCCGGGACCGGGACTGAGACGTAACAGGAGCCGACAACATTAAGGACTCAGTGTTTCACATTAAGCAGATTAACGAGCTGCTTCCTCTCCGACAGGCCCCGCCACAATAAAAGCTCTGCTGAGTGTTTACTGACACAACAGTCAGAGCTGCTGCTGCTCGCCGTCCTCGCCGTCCTCTCCGTCGTCTCCGTAATGAGCCCACGATTAGGAAATGATCTGGAATTGCTCAGAATCCGACTTATTAGCATAACATTAATTGCTTTGTTTCATAAAAGCCAGCTGGCTAATTGTTCTCCGCTCCTGACGCCTGATTGGTCCTCCCTGTCTGTCTCTCTGTTACCAAAATAAAAGCCCTGAGCCGCCACTCATGTCACAGATCCATCACCAGGCGCTACGACCTTGACCCCGCCCACCCTCGCTTCGCCGCCGCTCGCTGTCACACAACCAATCACGTCCCTGATGACCTTGTGTCACTCATCACACACAGGCGACGCCCCCCCGTGAGCAAATCAAACACGCTGGTCGTAATCGCTCCCCGTGACCTCTGTGACCTCTGAGCAGAAGAGACCTGCTGCTCCGCTGCTCCAGGTGGGGAATCGAACACACGATCAGTAACCGATGATCAGAGGAGACGGACCGGCGTCTCCACGGCTCTAATAAAATATATACAGTTCATTTGTCTCCATGGACGTAAAGGACGATTCCAGCTAAATTCAACCTGACACTGTCTGGTTTTATGGGATGTAAACAGCCTAAATATCATACGTTGCCGTGGCGATGCAGGGACAGACAGACAGAACTACTGCAGGACAGGAGACATTAAGAAGAAAATCTACACATTCATTCTGTTAGAGCTGAAATATTAGAAACTAGAGCCTCAGGTTGGATTTGCACGGAATCGTCCTTTAAGTGTTGTCAAGTCAGTAGCAGACACCTACCTCTACATCTTAATGAATTGAAATTGTTGTGTTTATTTAGTCCTTTAGACTGTCGGGTCCTTATATATATATAAGGATATATATATATATATATATATATATATATATATATATATATATATATATATATATATATATATATATATATATATATATATATATATATATATATATATATATACTTATACATTTCCTTTGGTTATACATTTACGTAACACTTTATAATACACACTATTAAGCATTAATAAATACTGAATTCTTCATTTATAACACATGAATACTCATTAATATGTAGTTTATAAACAGTTCAAATGTTTTACTCATCATTGATAAGTAAGTATATATATATATATATATATATATGAAGAGTTCATTTGCAAAAGCAGATAACTCCGTTTTTAAAAAATTCCAGAATCTTCATTTTTAATTTTTAATTTACATAAGGTGATATTAGTCAAACCAAAGTTGAGTGACTTTGAGATGTAACAAAACAGACATATCTCAAAAAAATAAAGTTTTATTGAAAAGAATAATTAGCAAAGAATAATTACAAAGCCTCAGCTCATTTTTTTCAAAATGGCACTTATCTGCTTTTGCAAATGAACTCTTCATATATATATATATATATATATATATATATATATATATATATATATATATATATATATATATATATATATATATATAAGGACCCGACAGTCTAAAGTACTAAATAAACACAACGATTTCAAATAATTTAGATGTAGAGGTAGGTGTCTGCTATTGGCGACACTTAAAGGACGATTCCGTGCAAATCCAACCTGGGGCTCTAGTTTCATATATTTCATCCCTGACAGAATAAATGTTTAGATTTTCTTCTTAATGTCTCCTGTGAACAAACCCCTCGGAGTCTGTTTGAAGACATCTGACATTGCCTGTTTTATGGGATGTAAACGGCCTAAGATCTGTCTGCTCCCATTCTACGTTGCTGTGGCGATGCAGGGACAGACAGAACTACTGCAGGACAGGAGACAGTAAAAACTAAATCTACATATTTATATATAAATATAATATATAATAATATAATTTGAGTTTGAATAAAATATTAGAAACTAGAGCCCCAGGTAGAATTTGAGTGGAATTGTCCTTAAGGTATTGTCAAGTCAATAGCAGACACCTACCTCTACATCTTGTTACAGTGGGGCAAAAAAGTATTTAGTCAGCCACCAATTGTGTAAGTTCTCCCACTTAAAAAGATGAGAGAGGCCTGTAATCTTCATCATAGGTATACCTCAGCTATGAGAGACAACATTTTAAAAAAAAATCCAGAAAATCACATTGTCTGATTTTTTAATAATTTATTTGCAAATTATGGTGGAAAATAAGTATTTGGTCACCTACAAACCAGCAAGATTTCTGGCTGTCACAGACCTGTAACTTCTTGTAACTTCTTCTTTAAGAGGCTCCTCTGTCCTCCACTCGTTACCTGTATTAATGGCACCTGTTTGAACTCCTCATCAGTATAAAAGACACCTGTCCACAACCTCAAACAGTCACACTCCAAACGCCACTATGGCCAAGACCAAAGAGCTGTCAAAGGACACAAGAAACACAATTGTAGACCTGCACCAGGCTGGGAAGTCTGAATCTGCAATAGGTAAGCAGCTTGGTGTGAAGAAATCAACTGTGGGAGCAATTATTAGGAAATGGAAGACATACAAGATCACTGATAATCTCCCTCGATCTGGGGCTCCACGCAAGATCTCACCCCGTGGGGTCAAAATGATCACAAGAACGGTGAACAAAAATCCCAGAACCACACGGGGGGACCTAGTGAATGACCTCCAGAGAGCTGGGACCAAAGTAACAAAGGCTACCATCACTAACACACTACGCCGCCAGGGACTCAAATCCTGCAGTGCCAGACGTGTCCCCCTGCTAAAGCCAGTGCATGTCCGGGCCCGTCTGAAGTTTGCTAGAGAGCATTTGGATGATCCAGAAGAGGATTGGGAGAATGTCATATGGTCAGATGAAACCAAAATAGAACTTTTTGGTAAAAACTCAACTCGTCGTGTTTGGAGGAGAAAGAATGCTGAGTTGCATCCAAAGAACACCATACCTACAGTGAAGCATGGGGGTGGAAACATCATGCTTTGGGGCTGTTTTTCTGCCAAGGGACCAGGACGTCTGATCCGTGTGACGGAAAGAATGAATGGGGCCATGTATCGTGAGATTTTGAGTGAAAACCTCCTTCCATCAGCAAGGGCACTGAAGATGAAACGTGGCTGGGTCTTTCAGCATGACAATGACCCCAAACACACCGCCCGGGCAACGAAGGAGTGGCTTCGTAAGAAGCATTTCAAGGTCCTGGAGTGGCCTAGCCAGTCTCCAGATCTCAACCCCATAGAAAATCTTTGGAGGGAGTTGAAAGTCCATGTTGCCCAGCGAAGGCCCCAAAACATCACTGCTCTAGAGGAGATCTGCATGGAGGAATGGGCCAAAATACCAGCAGCAGTGTGTGAAAACCTTGTAAAGACTTACAGAAAACGTTTGACCTCTGTCATTGCCAACAAAGGGCATGTAACAAAGTATTGAGATGACCTTTTGTTATTGACCAAATACTTATTTTCCACCATAATTTGCAAATAAATTCTTTAAAAATCAGACAATGTGATTTTCTGGATTTTTTTTTTTTAATTTTGTCTCTCATAGCTGAGGTATACCTATGATGAAAATTAGAGGTCTCTCTCATCTTTTTAAGTGGGAGAACCTGCACAATTGTTGGCTGACTAAATACTTTTTTGCCCCACTGTATGTATTCTTGTTACACCTGTTGTATTTGTTTATATTTATTGCATACTTGTGTTATTTTGTTCATGAATCGTATCTATGACATCACATCTTGACCTCAGTATTAATGTTTTCAGTGTAGCGTTGAGGATCTCTGAGCCAATCAGGCGCCTGTCTCCATTAAACTGTATTAAACATGGAGCTGTGAGTGAGCAACACCACTTCCTTTTCAAGTCCACATCCAACACTCTCTCTCTCTGTCTCTGTAGCGGGGGATTAAAGGGGCCGAGGCGTGGCGTCTCTCACCTGGCGCCGGGAGCAGGAAGCCGGAGCGGAGCGTTCCCGTTTGATCCGGTTGGAGGCGGGACTCCCGGGCTGAAGGATGAAGACGATTATGTTTCAAGGGTTTCACGTGGCGAAGCCGGAATTCATGTCCGGCCTTAATAGTGCTCGTTTTCTGCCTTGTTCACTCCATTAGCGGCGAGCGGGGGGCCGAGCGCCGGAGCCCCACTCGCCGCTCGCCGCTAATTACGGCGTGAGGGATGATCGGACCGAGGGCTCATTAGCGGCGGTGCGGTGCCGAAGCATACTGTCTCTCTCCTGGATAATGATGTTGGATCCGTGGAGAGGGGGGGCCGGCGCTCGCCGCTCCATCAAACGTCTGCATGTCCAGGGGTTAACGCGGCTGTTGACTTCTGCCGTCTCCTCAGCCAATCAGACGGCTCCACGGCCTCGTTAACAGGAAGTGAGGACGAGCGGGAGCCGAGTGCTGGAGTTTAAAGACACATCAAGATCGGCTGCTGTTTCATAATAAAGACTCCTTCAACCACAGACACACGGTTTAGTAGGTTTTAATTCATCCTGATTCCTTTAAAGGGATAGTTCAACATTTAGTCAAAAGAGCCGTGAGCTGCTCAGAGCTACGCTACGGAGGCTCATGGGATTTCTTGGTTTCCCTCATCAAACTCATCAAATACACAATCCAACAACTTCACAACGCTCTGGTGGACAAGTTGTGACCTGCACATTCACCACGCTATGAGATAATAACACAACGTTACCAGACAGAGTTGTTTTAGAGGGAAATTCATGCAAAACCACTGATGCACGTTGCCTTCAGGGACAGTTTTTCATAATCAGTCTCTGCATTTCCCTCTAAAACAACTCTGTCTGGTAACGTTGTGTTATTATCTCACAGCGTGGTGAATGTGCAGGTCACAACTTGTCCACCAGAGCGTTGTGGAGTTGTTGGATTGTGTATTTCATGAGTTTGATGAGGGAATCCAAGAAATCCCATGAGCCTCCGTAGCGTAGCTCTGAGCAGCTCACGGCTCTGCTCCGCCGTTCTAAAAATAGCTTGCACCGACAATTAAAGGTAACGAACCTACTGCTATGACTATAGGGATTATGGCAATGGGCCAATTTGCCAAAATGTTGAAGTATCCCTTTAAAGTCTGATTTGACCGCTGACCCCAGATCAGGATCAGCAGCTGACATCTTCTTCAAAAAGGTGTACTGTCCCTTTAACACCATCTCTCTCTCTCTGTAGCTCCTGTCTGTTGGAAACCCCTCGGCTCATTACGGCCTCTTACCGACACCACGGAGCAGAACTAAGTGCTGCTGTGGAGCTGCTCCCGTCTCAGCTCCGTCAGGATGGGAGGAGGAAAACCACAACCAGGACACGAGTCCAAACCTCAGGATGAAATAACGAAAAAACGCTTTTAATTCAAGTTCATTTTCACTGTTTAGCTGACGACGCTTCAACCAGCTCCAACACACATCTGCATATTAATCATTACTGATGACAGGGTTCCTACACATTTGACATTTCTAAATTCCAGACTTTTTCCAGACTTCTCGGTAAAAAAATTCTAATAATTGGTGATATTTGAGTAAATAGATGTACAAAATATTTTAGAAAATCATGCAATTAATCATTTGTTTTCAGTTCAGGTGGAAATACTACAGAGTTAAAGCAGATATCAGTGAAATGTTTTTGTTAATATAAGTCCTAAATAGTCCTATTTTCCGTCAGCAATCACTTACATGAAGTATTTCAGCCTAAACACGAGTCTCTCCGTCACTCTGCTCTGCTGTAACCCGAGGAGAAAATTTTCCTTGTGGGATACAAGTGTTATCCAATGAGGAGAGAGAACGGCATGAAGGGCTGTGTGTGCAGCCAAGGGATGCGCGTGAATGTGGTGACGTAGCACGAGGACCAATTGATGCCTGACAAGGGCGGGGGCTGCTAACTCATGGTGCGTTCAAAGAAACTCGTACTTTGTGTTTTTCCTTCCTGTGAAGTCATACCAGTTCGATCTGGTACGAGTTCACGGGTCGGAAGTTACGAGTGGCCGTTATAGGGAACTTTCACAGACAACAGGATGGTAAAAACACGAGCTACGGGTTACCTGGAACGCTACCAAGTCGTAGTTGTGACTTGAAGCTGTAACTTACGGTTTCAAAAGCCTGCCTTGAACGCAGCATTAGCCGAAACGGCCGTGAAGCTGATATCTGCTTTAAAAGGTAGAAATCCTTAAAGGTATAGTACGTAGGAATTCCCCCCATGTAGCGGTGCGGTTGCATATCTGAACGTATTCTTGATGTTGCATTCAGGTGAAATGGGGCAGACGTCAGACAGACAACAGAAGCTGCATGTAACAAGATAAACAAGCGTCTATGTAAACAAGTGGTCCACCAGCACAAGGCAAAACAATACAGGCCTGACAATATGTTGTCATGGTGATGTGGTATTGTTTTACCGTCTTTCTCTGGTGGAGTAAAATGACATCCGGTTGGCTTGCCGACGGCCGTCTGCCTGACTGCACCTGAATGCAACACCAGTGCCTCCGTCCTTCCTCACACTACACAGTGGTGACAGTTTTAACAGGCCGAGCCCACAGCTACGCTCAGTTTCCGTGGTTACCTACGGTCACGATGCAACATGGCCGCCTCGGTTCGGTGCGTCGCCCACTTATGTATTTGTAACGACTTGTAACAACTCATTCTAAGGTACCAGAAAGCTTTCATTGGTATGCAGCTGTGATTCACCTTCAGTCAAATACAGATTTATGAAAGACATGTTTGATTTTGATAATAAAAAGCCAGATAAGTTACACACTGGGGCTTTAAGAGTTAAAGTAGAAATCCTAAAGAGTTAAGGTGGAAATCCTACAGAGTTCCCCTTTAAGTGAAGAAACAACAGGTTTATTCCGGTTGTGAGGGGGAAATGAAGCCGATGTGACAGGATGAGTCAGAGAAGACAAACAAACCAAAGAAGCGTGGGATCAGTAAAGGAGCGCGAGATCTAACGAGGTTAAGGAAGAGACGGCGAGAGAGGACAGCGAGACGTTTCCTGTGAGAACGGCGAGCTGCTGTCGGTCCCTCAGACAATACGTCCTTTCATTCAGGCCGAGCGGCTCAGACGGCGGCTCGGCGCCCTCGCCCCCTGCCCCTCGCCCCTCGCCCCTCGCCCCTCGCCCCCTGCCCCTCGCCCCTCGCCCCTCGCCGGGCCTTCATGTGGCTAATGGAAGCCGACATGGCTCACACCCAGAGGAAACCACCACCACCACCGGGCGCTAACACCATTTCAGACCGGCCCAGATTAACGCCGCCATGATTAGATCACTGTGTGTGTGTGTGTGTGTGTGTGTGTGTGTGTGTGTGTGTGTGTGTGTGTGTGTGTGTGTGTGTGTGTGAGGCGAGGTCAGTGCAGCTCTGCTCCTGTCTCTACCTGCAGCTCCTCCAGAGGTCAAAGGTCGCGCTGTGTCTCTGTGTGTGTGTAATAACAGTGATTACCCGGGAACACCTGCTGCTGCCGCTGCTCGCCGTCTAAACCCTGACCTCAGGACCAGCTGGGACGTCCCCACGCCGTCGCCACGGAGACCTGCAGGTCGTCCAACGTCCACGTCCACAGAGACACAGAGACCAACTGAGTTAAACATCTGGAAACTCGTCACTGGAGTTCACATCATAGAGCTGCAACTAACCATTATTATCATTATCTATTGTATTGTATTGTATTTACACATGAAAGATATAGAAAACAGCAGATTAAAAAGTGGAACAACAACAAAAAACATACAAAGTACAGCTACAGTAGATAAAGCAGATGTGCAGGAGAAACCAAACAACCTCTAAGAGCTGGTCAAGTCAAGTTTCCTCCTAAAGAAACATTCAACATACATGTAATTTACACTAATGTGAAGAACATAAAACAATTAGAAAAGAGAGAGAGAGAAAAGCATTATTGTGTGGAGATGTAAAGAAAATATGTGGATTATGCGTCGCTCAACTGGACCAATAGAAAGTGAATTATTTGTTTCTTAAATGAATTTATGCTTGTGCAGTTTCTTAAAGTGGATTGGTAATGAATTCCAAAAGTGTGGATCTCTAAATCTAATAGAGAATTGAGAGAAAGTAGAAACTTGAAAAAAGTAGGATGAAGATTATTTGCTGACCTATAGTGTTGAAACACAGTTTGTAAACAGATTGGAAGTAATTTGTGAATAGATTGATGGACAAAAATACATATTCTATAATATCTATTAATCTGTTGATTGTTTAAACAATTAATCGATGAGTTGTTTGGTCAATAAGATGTTAAAAGGAGAACTCCGGTCATTTTTGACCCCTAAATCGTTGTCCTGATGGTCACCCGGTGTTGGTTGGAGCAAACACGACTAAAATTGATGCAGGCAAACCGAAATTACAACATGGCTCCGGCGCTAGCGATAGCCACAACGCTAACCTATGGGGGCAATTTTTTCAACCACAACAAACACCCAAAAAACTACGGAAGCGCATTGCATTCACTTGATAAAATAAAATTTAGACACCTTATCTCGTAATTACGAGATCTTTTCTCGTAATTACGAGATCCTGATGTCGTAATTATGAGATCCTGATGTCGTAATTACGAGAAAAGATCTCGTAATTATGAGATAAAGAAAAAGGAAATGTCTATAGGCCTAAATCCGCTCTTGTTGTCTCAATAAATGAATGCTACGGTGGTGCAGTGGTTAGAGCAATTGCTAACTATGCAGGAGACTGAGGATCGAATCCTTGGTGGGGCATATCGTTCTTGTTTTGTATATTAGGTCACTGTAGCCTACATTATTAGCCGGCGGGGGACACACCGGCCCACGTTAACCGATTGTGCCGTTCATACACACCAGACTGTATAAAAGACCCCGGTGCCTGGCCGCCGCGCCGGGGTCTGTGGAGCGGGTTCATGTTGTCCCGACATGACTCACTCACAACACTGCAGCTGTAACGTTATGTTGTGTGTGTTGTAGCCTACTTTTCGGCTACAAGACACACAACATAACGTTACAGTGTTGTGAGTTGAGTCATGTCGGGACAACCAGGCTTCATGAACCCGCTCCACAGACCCCGGTGCCCGGCCGCCGCTGCTGCTGCTGCTGCTGTTGCTCCGGACGGGAAGGCGAAGCTCACTGCCAGGATCACCGCCGGAGCAGCGGCGGCGGCCGGGCTCACACCCGGGGAAGGCCATCCTGGCAGTGAGGGTGTGTGAGCCCGCCGCCGCCGCCGCCGCTGGGGGCGGCCAGGCGGGGGAGGCGATCAGTGAGCTTCGCCTTCCCCACCCAGGGAAGGCCATCCTGGCAGTTAAGAGGAGAAACTTTCTGCTTCTAAGTTGTTACGTTCAGGAGCGGAGCGGCTGCAGCTCAGTTCACTTCACACACTGAGAATGGAGTTTGTTTTCTTCCGGTAGACGTAAATACGTAACACGTGTACCCCCTGTCCAATCAGAACGCTTCCCGACCCCCAGACGTTAAGCAGAATTAAATAAAGGCGATTTAATGTGTTTTCCATGTTAACCCCAATTCTGAATTATTATTTCCATGTAAACTCGAAGGAGAATATTTTGATTCCAAACTATTTAATTCAGAATAATTAATTCTGAATTAAAAAACATCATGCAAATGATTAACCCCACCACGGGACTCGATCCTCAGTCTCCCGTGTGAGAGGTAACTGCTCTACCCACTGTACTACCACGGACAGTTAATTCTGATTGAGACAAGAACGGACTTATAGACATTCCTTTTTCTGTATCTCATAATTACGAGATCAGGATCTCATAATTACGAGAAAAGATCTCGTAATTACGACATCAGGATCTCATAATTACGAGAAAAGATCTCGTAATCACGACATCAGGATCTCGTAATTACGAGAAAAGATCTCGTAATTACGAGATAAGGTGTCTAAATTTTATTTTATCAAGTGAATGCAATGCGCTTCCGTAAAAAACAATCAGATATCTCTGGTACATGACTGGAATCCTTAGAGACACCACTGAACTCATATAGTGTAGAGTAGAAACAGTATAAAGAGAGAGCCTGCTCTCCCCGCCACAGAAACAAACACTTTGTCCTTGTTGTGATGATTTCTTTACAACAATAAATAAATAAACAGAGATATTATGGACATTACCACTGCACTGTTTCTACTCTACACTATATGAGTTCAGTGGTGTCTCTAAGGATTCCAGTCATGTACCAGAGATATTTGATTGTTTTCTGAGTGTTTGTTGTGGTTGAAAGAATTGCCCCCATAGGTTAGCGTTGTTGCTATCCCTAGCACCGGGTAGCCATGGTGTAACTCTGGTTTGCCTGCATCAATTTTAGTCACGTTTTTTGCTCCAACCAACACCGGGTGACCATCAGGACAACGATTTAGGGGTCAAAAATGACCGGAGTTCTCCTTTAAATATGTCTTGTTTTGTCCACAAACCAAAGAGAGACTCAGTTTATTGTCATAAAGGAACAAAGAAACCAGAAATATTCACATTGAAGAAGCTGGAATCAGAGAATTTTGACTTTTTTTCTTTAAAAAACGACTCAAACTGATTATTAGATTATCAGAATAGTTGATGATTAAGTTAATAATCAATTATTGCTCATTATTATTAACTGTTGCAGCTCTAGACATCGTCTCATGCAGGAGGTGAAGAGTTTGCGGTCGGTTATTTCTCTGTGTTCACTGATGAATAAAGAAACCTTCGACGGTTGATAATCAATGACGTCATCATGAACCATGAACTGTAATTAGAGCAGAAACCTGCAGCTTCGTCTCAGACTTCATTTATTTCATCTGTCTGGATGTGAAGGTTCAATAACTCACATTCACAGGTCGACGACGTTAAAGAATGATGAAGAGCTTCAGTAAAAAGAAGAAGAGGATGACAGCGGTGGGTTTGTAACGAGGGATAATTAACGAGCTCTCTGCCTCTGTTGTTGTGTGCTGACAGGAAGTTAAGTTTAAGTCTCTGGCTTTTATTCTGAAGGGATCACAGAGCTTCCTGTCCAGAACCTGAGCAACGACCGATTAAAAACAGAAGAACGACAGCTCTGACAGACAGGACGTATGAGTTTAACATGTGTCGCCATGGGAGCTGCTGCTGGTTTCATTGATCCTCATGAGAAACGATGAGGAGACGATCGGTTTCACTGTAAAAACACACTGCGTTAAATCTGCTGCTCACCTCAGAATCAAACTGGTTCTCTCAGTCTGAAGCAGACGCGTCTTCATCATCATCATCATGAGTTTCTCCTCTTCTTCAACATCGTCTGTAAACATTAGTGAACCTTTAAAGGAATAGTTCGACATTTTGTCAAATTGGCTCATTGCCATAACCCCTATAGTCATAGCAGTAGGTTCGTTACCTTTAATTGTCGGTGCAAGCTGTTTTTAGAACAGCGGAGCAGAGCCGTGAGTTGGAGTTGTATTTCCCTCTAAAACAACTCTCAACTGAGGGAAACCAAGAAATCCCATGAGCCTCCGTAGCGTAGCTCTGAGCAACTCACGGCTCTGCTCCGCCGTTCTAAAAACAGCTTGCACCGACAATTAAAGGTAACAAACCTGCTGCTATGACTATAGGGAGTATGGCAATGGGCCAGTTTGACAAAATGTTGAACTATCCCTTTAATCTTTAATCGACTTGTTTGGACGGAGGTTTTCTGCAGTGCATTGATCAATACTCACCGTGCTGGCTGCCAGAACACACTCAGGGAGGGGTGAGGGGTGAGGGGGGGTCGACCTCGGCCGCCGATCAATGGAGTCCCTTTCAGCTCTGATAATCAAAAATCCGATGGTGGCTGTAAATGTTAATTGATCCGAGCAGAGCAGAGCGTTGTTACACTGCAGCTTTAAGACAGTGAGGATGTTTGACTCTCCAGATGTGAATGTGAATGTGAATATCCAGATGTTCCAGACTCTCAGGATCAGTACAAAGACAGATGCTGCATCATTCTGATCATAAAGAAGAGTTTTAGATAGATGTTTAACAGACAGTTGGACAATTTTAACCATTTATTTATTGCTGGTTTTTAGTTTAGTTGGTTTTTAGAGTTGATTTCATTATGATTAGATTTCTGTTATCTGTTAATTTAGTTCTTTTCTTGTTTATTATTTGTGTTTTAGTTTCATTTGGGCCGTTAGGGGCATCTGAGGTTATATGTATGGCTACGGTGAGGGACCAGCATGCACCTGGGTGGGAAAATGTTTTTTTACTGGAGTTTCTTTGTTCTTTTCTGGTCAAACAAACCACATTTTAGTTGAAACTGGACGCATGTCGCATGTTATGTTTCTTCCAGTCCGCATAAACGAGGTTTAAAGACACGACCGACGTCTTGAAACTTCTTGTCTTCATTGAGAATCATTTTGTGTTTTGTAATGTTCATTTAAAGAGGAACTCTGTAGTATTTCCACCTTAACTCTGTAGTATTTCTACCTTAACTCTTTAGTATTTCCAGGTGGAAATCCTACAGAGTTAAGGTGGAAATACTGAAATACTGAATGATTTTTCACCAGCTTCGTTGGAAACAGATGCACATGGAGGAGAGGAGGGTTAGACACCAGACCTGGGGGGTTCTGGGGCCTCTGTCCTCTGCCCCCCCCCCCCCCCCAGCCCGGGCCCCGGCCCCCGTCTCGGCCCCGGTGCCGTCGTGTCCCTGTGACTGGATGTGTGGTGGCATTTAGAGGCTGATGAAAAGGTTGACACCGCCACGCTGCTGCTGCTGCTGCTGCGCTCTGACTGAATCGTGTCGGGCGGCGGTGGCGTTGCTCGAGGCGACGGCCCCTTCACCCCCCCACCCCCCCTCCTCCACCCTGCATGCATCTGTTCCCCCACCCCACCCCACCCCACCCCACTCGGCCCTCAACGTTTGGTTGGTAATTGCCTCCCCTCCACTTTACAGCAGCCACGGTTACATCAGCAACTCTCTGAGATTGTGCCATTTAGCTTTAGGTCTGAACGCACTCCTCCCCCTTTTTTTATGTATTTATTTATTTTTAATCTTTTTTTTCACCAGCGTGGCAGAGTGAGTTTTTTTCCCAACATTATCTTTAGTTAATTTTCACAATGTTTCCAAAATACATAAATATACAGAAATAAGAAGCTTTCACATCAAGGAAGTCGTCAGAGATAACTCAATTGTCCAGCATTTAAATTGTCCTTCCTTGCAAGTCAGGTGTTTATGAGAGAACATAGAGCAACACTTAGGTGAACGTGTAAGTATAAAAAAACAACAAAAAAAACAACAACAACCTGAACAATAAAGGTTTCTCTGCCTTATTAAGCGCCCAGGTTAGCCCAGGTTTTTCACTATTGTCCGTGGATCAAAAATACAAATGTAGATGTACAGTTCACACAGAATAAAGAAATCAAATATCAAAAGAATAGAATTATTTTGGATCACTGCAAAGGACTACCGACAACTACGCCTCGTCAGCTTCATTCCCCACATTCCACACTCTCCATATATTCCATAAAATGACCCCAGATGTTTTGAAATTGTGGTAGTTTTCCTTTTATAATGTAGTTATCTTCTCCATAGGTAAAGTTGTGGATATTTCCTTAACCCAGTTGATGAGTTTTGGTTTACTGGTTCCAGAGATGGACAGAGTACTCCACCCCAGTAAGAGTACAAATACTACTGGTCAAAATTTACTCTGTTACAACTGTAGCTCAGTCCACATGTTACTCCAGTAAGAGTAAAAAAGTACTTGCTTTTAAAGGTACTTCAGTATCCAAAAGCACATGTGTTTAAATTTACTTTAAAGCAGAAGTAGCAGAATGTTTGTGTTAATATAAGTCTTAAATAGTTCTATCTTCCGACAGCAATCACTTCTATAGAGTGTTTGGTCTGAAACACGGGTCTGTCAGTCACTCTGCTCTGCTGTAAGCCGAGGAGAAAACGTTCCTTGTATCCTACAACCTTTATCCAATGAGGAGAGAGAACGGCATAAAGGGGCGGTCCTCTCTGTGTGTGCAGCCAAGGGATGCGCGTGAATGTGGTGACGTAGGGACGAGGGCGGGGACTGCTAACTCCATCTGCTGACAAGAAGTTAGACAAAACCACCTTACTTCTGGCTTTAAGTAAAAGTCAGAGTCAGAGTAAATGTCTTATTCTTCACATCAATGAATGACTCTAATTGTTTGTAAATGAATGTAAGGAGCTTTTAACTCTTGTTAGTGAGAATGAACTCTTTGAAAGCAGCTGCACTGATGTGCTGCTTTTAGGGGTTAGGGTTTCCTTCTCTGACAAACACAGCTTGTGTCCAATAGGATTTTAGAAAAAGACCTGAAAGTAACCAGTACTTTTCAGACTTCCTACTAATTAACTCCAGTAAAAGTACAAATATTTGTCTTGGGAATGTATTCAAGTAAGAGTAATAAGTACCAGAGAAATCTAATACTCAAGTAAAGTACAAATCCTCTGGATATGTACTGAAGTAGATCCAGGGCAGTGATTCTGTTTCTAGGAGCAGAGTGAGTTCATTCCTGCAGACGACGATGTGACGGCAGCAGCAGGTAAACAGCTCCTATTACAGCCCTGCTGCACTTCCAGCTGCCCCCCCCCTCATCCCCCCTCCTCCTCCACCTCCACTACACCTTCACCCCCCCCCCCCCCCCCTCCTCCCTCCTCCCCCCTCGGCCCCATCATAATGGATGAGCGCGGTGCTCGGCGTGCGTGCAGGAAAGGTTTAATTAAATCATAGTCCAATCATAATCCATGTTGTTAATTAAACTGGATAATTTATAAGTACAAAAGAGGGTATTTATTAGCTGCTCTGCGGTGGTGGCAGCGCCGCGGCGTGCACGGACACACACACACACACTCACACTCCTCTGCCTTACAACCTTTTACTATTGATGCCCCCGCATGATTGATAATGAGACAGAGACTGCTGTACTATTTGTCTAATGGCCGTGCAATTAAAGCCCTTGTAAATGACCCATGCCTCATTTCATCCTAATCTATGGAATTTTGATTGAATTTGTCAGCGCTAATTGAAAAATACTGCTATTTAATGTCTGCATTGCAGTTGCAGATCAGGCCGCCTTTAATGAGATCGTGTCCCAGTGACCCTGAGGTGGGGGGAGGGGGGTGAGGGGGGCCATGCATGCCCTTGACTCAGCCAGGGAGGGGAGGGGGAGTGTGTATGTGTGTGTGTGTGTGTATGTGTGTGTGTGTAGGGGTCTAAGGTCAGCGGTGTGAGATGCTGCGACGAGCGTTAAAGGATTCATCATCAGGACACATCAACTAACATCGACTAGTGGTAGAAATAATCTAGTAAACTGAAATAAAACTACAATGACCGATGCTAAACTGCAGTAAAGTAAAGTTTCATCAGATAACAGCAGCTTATTGTAGTTTTCTTGTCGATGTCTAAAGCTGCAGGAAGAAAACGCCACAGCTCAATATGGACGACTTGGGAGTACGACCCACAGCTAAATAAGAGTGAATGGAACCTGATGAGGACTGATGGGAACATTATGGGATGGATGCAACTAAAAGGGAACAAGTTCATCTTCAGAGGTCCGACAGAGGCTTTCTCCTAAAACCTGAACAACTACAACTAAGACTAAGACTAAATAAAAACTAAATAAAACATATTCTAAAACTAAACTGAAATTTAAAAAAATCTAACTGAAAAGCTAGCTAAATAAAACTCGAGAATGCATTTCCTGAAGGAAATACGGTGAATGCTGAAAGCTGGAAGCTGAATGAGCTGAATAAATTGAAACAATGCTGAAGAGATGAAACTAAACTAAATAAAAATAAAAACTAATGAACATTAAAACTATAACAACGGGTTTAGATTCAGATGTGACGGTCCGTCACCATAGAAACAGTTCATTTATATCACCTCCTCCTCACTTCTAATAAATCAATCACTCATAATCAATCCTCTAACACTTGAACAGACTTTTTTTGAAACTTGTCTCTGTCTATAAAGTTTTTTTCTGAATCGCCACGTCGCGATCGTACGGCGCATCGTCGTCCCGGCAGCAGGAGACGTTGCATTCGCTGCCTCCTATTGGTCGAGGACGCCGTGACATCACTGGAGATTTGATTTTAACTTCCTGTTTCATCATCAATGCTCAAACATGTGTTTCCAATTAGTTTCCTGTCAATCTGTTTGATCTGCGGAGCATTTGGGGTGGAGGCCCCCCGGCCCCCCAGGAGCCGGATCCGGCCCTGCTGAAGAGTTTAATGTGGAATAAACGAAATGTCACGAGTATGAAGAGAAAGTAGATCAACACACACACACACACACACACACACGGAGGTCAAACAGCGATTATTTACTGGATATATTATTCAGCTTATTATTTACGATGATGTGTTTTCTCCTTCTTCCTAAATGGCCCGTGGTCCCAATTTGTGTAATTGGCGTTCATCCAGTTCGACCAGAGGCGACCTCGTCCTCACGACGCGTCATCGCCCCTTTGGGCCAATCAGAGGCCGGCGCGCCGTGACGTGGGCGGAGCTCTGTCGGCGGAGGCAGCGCAATTAAACCGAGGGGAGCGCAATTTAAATCCAAAACATCTCAGACAGGCAGGAGGCGCGCTGAGCTGGAAACACACACTCTCGCTCTTACTCTCTCTATCACACACACACCTCCTCTCTCTCTCTCCGTGTGTGTGTGTCCGTGTGTGTGTCAGTTAGAGCGCGTTGAGTGAAGGAGAAGTGTCCGTTGCTCCGGTCAAGTTGAAGTGGAGCAGGACGCAGAGAGACGGAGTGGAAACCTGCTGGGAAACTTAAAGGAGAAGATTTTGATTTTTTAATTTAAATAAGGTAAAGGTTTTCCAGTTTTTTCCAAAGTGCAAGTACAAGAAGAAGAGGAAAAAGAAGTCGGAGAAGAGATTTTGATTTTTTAAAATTTTAAATAAGGTACGTTTTCCTGTTTTTCTAAAGTGCAAGAAGGAGAAGAAGAGGAAAAAGAAGGAGGAGAAGAGATTTTAATTTTTTTTTTTTTAATTTAAATAAGGTACGTTTTTCCAGTTTTTCTAAAGTGCAAGGACAAGAAAAAGAGGAAAAAGAAGGAGGAGAAGTAGAATTCCCGTTCCTCCGCTCCAATGGAATGGTTTTGGATCGGTCTGATGGGATTATCTCCGCTCTGAGCTCCGGGTCCTCCTCTCCTCTCCTCCTCTCCGGTGATGAGCGCAGCGTTCAGCTCTCCGTCCTTCATGGTGATGCATCGGCCGGTCGGCAGCGCCACCAGCGCCTTCAGCATCGACTCTCTGATCGGGGGGGGGCAGAGCCTGCTGCAGCCGCCGCAGCCCAGCCAGGGACACTTCGTCTACACCGGATACCCCATGTTCATGCCGTACCGGTCTGTGGTGCTGCAGCCTCCTCCTCCACCTCCTCCTCCTCCTCATGCTCCCCATCAGCCAGCTCTGCCCCCCCCGCTGGCCGGCCTGCAGAGCCTGCAGAGCGGCTTCTGCTCCGGCCTGGCGGCGCAGGGCATGGCGCTCACCTCCACGCTGATGGCGGCGCAGCAGCAGCAGCACGAAGCCGCCAGGAAGTTCTTCGACAAGGCGCAGGAGCTGCGGCTGCAGGAGCAGGAAGAGACCGGGAAGAGCAGCTTCCTGCAGCCCGGGAAGGAGGCGGCGCTGCTCGGCTTCCACGACACGGACACGTCGCTGCAGACTTCCACAGGTAGGAAGCTCACAGACACTCTGGATCACTTCAACTCTTCGTGTTTCTTTTTTTGAATTCAAGTTTTTATTGAACTTCCCAAGGCTTGGTACATACCTCCATACAAGAACAGGTAGTCATTATTAAGAGTTAACTGTTACAGACACATTCTGTCTCTCAAAGGGCAGAAATTGCAAAATATAGTGAGTATAAAACATCTCTTCGTGTTTCTGAGCAAAAACCGGTTTAAACTTTATTGTGCAAATGTCAGAGCGGAGAGGCGTTCACGGACCCGGAACATCCCAGTTTCATTTATCTGAAAATATTCACGGTTTGTCCAGAAGAAGAAAAAAAAAAAGCCGCAATTTGACTCTTTATAAATAAGTTTCATTTAAAGAATTAATTATATTTCTGTGGATTTATAGAAATTAAAACATTAATCGGAATCAGAAAAGCTTTATTGTCTCCTGCAAAAACTGTGGACATTTTTCTTAGACGAGCGCATAAAAGAAACACAAGTTAAGAAAAACACAATTTAACATAAAATAAAACAAACAACAGATAGATCCGGATACAGGAGATAACATCCTGCTTTTTGGTTTTAATAATAGCCTACTTCCTAATTTCCTCAAGCGCGGCTGGAGTTTTTATTTTATTATTTTTTGTCTTGTGTAGAAAGTTGAGAGACAAATGGAGCTGGTGAATTCCTCCGGTGTGAACCGCCGCAGGCCGCGAGGGGAGAAGAGTTCCTTTTATTGGCTCAGTCTGGTTTTCTCTCCCTCATGTCAAACAGACCCCTCGTTCTTTTTCTTTCTTTTTCTTTTATTTATCATTATGTGATTATTTATGATGGATTCTGACAGCACGGAGCCTCCAAACAGGCCGAGGCCGCGCGGAGCCGCCGTGCGTAATTACGCGTGAAAAATAAAAGTCCCCGCGGAGCCGCGTGTGTTTTCCGCTCTGATCCAAACACTGATCTGATGATGGACATGGACACGGGACAGGGCGACCCCCCCTCCCCCTCTCTCCCCTCCCCCACGCACCTCCTCACCCCCAGCTCACCCCCACAGATGTCACAGCCTTTCAAAATAAAACCGTTTCCATTTAAACGCATCATAATGAACATTTCATCCTTCCACTTCCATGACCCCTGGACACAATTTAGACATCAGTTACTCCCTAAATATTTTTTCATATACATATCGGCCTGGGTCTGGACTAAACATGGAAACCACTAAAGACATGGGTTTCCACATGTTTAACCCCTTCCTGGCCACTTGTTTTTGCTGCAAAAACACTACATTTCTATCGGCTCTATGGGCTTTAGGGCTGGTGACAGAAGTTTAGTGATAAAAAGAGATAACATCCAAAATCCCCTCAGTGAAAACCTCTGACTCTAATATGTCAACTAAATAAAACAAGAATTTAGAAAGCGGCTTTATCTATTGTTCAGATGTCTGTTCTGGAAATTAACGCATATTTTTTTTTCATAGTTTTTCAGACTCCGACTCTGAGCTAGAAATCTCCACTTCAGCAGCACTTCCAGACACCAAACCTTCCACTTTGATCCCTTTCTATATTCTGAAGGTTTTTACAGAGGGGATTGTTGATATATCATTCACAGCCTCATTTATACAACATTTTATTACTAAAAACATGGAGACATTAGATGTTTTAGGGCTGGTGACAGTATTTTCTCATTTACAGAGTGATAAAAAGAGATATCTACAATCCTCCTCTGTAAAAACTAAAGACTCTAATGTGTCAACAAGATAAAACAAAGTAGCTTTATCCATTGTTCACATTTCTGTTCTGGAAATATATGCAAATTAGTGCATTTTAAGTAGATATTGCCTCATTTACATATTTAAACATAACATTTAACAAAACTTGTAATACAAAAATATTTGTCTTAATGTGAGTGATAAACTTGGGAAGTCTGATGGTGAAATCTGTTAGTTACATTTTTTTTTACCCTATTCACCTGTATAGAGTTTGAATAAAACTTTATTGCTCCGCTCCACAGGCCGAGTTCTGAGTAAAGACGACCCGAAGGAGGACGACTGCGGCCGGAAGGACGAGAGCTTCTCCATGGACAGCGACCTGGACTACAGCTCCGACGACAACCTCACCTCCATGTGCCACAAGGAGGACGGAGAGGACGGAACGCACCACGGATCCGGTTCCGGTTCTGTGTCCGGTTCCGGTGGTGGTTCCGGCGGAGGAGGATCCGGAGGAGGGAAGAACCGGCGGCGGCGGACGGCGTTCACCAGCGAGCAGCTGCTGGAGCTGGAGAAGGAGTTCCACTGTAAGAAGTACCTGTCCCTCACCGAGCGCTCCCAGATCGCCCACGCGCTGAAGCTGAGCGAGGTGCAGGTCAAGATCTGGTTCCAGAACCGCCGCGCCAAGTGGAAACGCGTCAAGGCCGGGAACGTCAACAACAAGTCCGGAGAGCCGTCACGGAACCCCAAGATCGTGGTTCCCATCCCGGTGCACGTCAGCCGCTTCGCCATCCGGAGTCAGCACCAGCAGATGGAGCAGGCCAGACCATGAGGAGGAGGAGCAGGAGGAGGAGGAGGAGGAGGAGGAGGAGGAGCAGGAGGAGAAGAGGAGTCCAGACCTGAGACTGAATCCCCTGTTGAAGCTTTTATCTTTTCAACCACATGAAACAAACACACACTCACATTAAATTGCATCAAATTCACTCCTTCATGTTTTTAGAGACCTGATGTGACGTCATTTATCTGTTTATTACATTTATTTTAATTATGACTCATTGAATTCCTTCACATTAGAAAAAAAAAACATTTTCCAGATTAAAAATCTAATTAATTTGATAAAAGTTAAATCAAATTTCTACATTTATTCATATTCATATTGTTTTTTATTTCATGTCACTGAGAATTTTCCACCTTAAAGGAGTCGGACAGTGTTTTTAAGGTGGAATGAATCTACGGGGTTCAGGACTGGACGGGTTGATCTTCTGGAGGAGCGACACCAAAAACTGAGCGTCCAAAAAAAAAAAAAAAGAGAGAGAGACCGTTGCCGTGGCAACACGTTGACCTGCTCCTCCCACACATGTAAATAACGGGACACGGGACCAAGAGGACGTGTTGTTGATGGTGTTTGTGACGCTGCTAATTTATTTCTATCAAAGTGTAACTGACTGGTTGATTAAAGACTCCGGACACACACCTGCTTCATTCTGGACCTTCACAATAAAACACACACACACACACACACACACACACACACACACACACACACACACACACACACACATCTGGAATGCACACGGCCAGATGTTGCTCACAAAATAAGAGCCGCTTTTTTTTTTCTTTGGTTTTATTTTGAAGGCCCGAGTTTTAAAGGCCACAGATGTTTCAGTCCGATTAAAGAACTGAAGAAAAAAATCTGAATTAATTTAAAACATTATAAAATATAATTACACTAAATATTAAATTACCTTTAGAAACAATTTATGTGATTTAATTTGTCATTACATGTGTGTTTTTTTTAATTAGCCTATTTTAAACCTCAGAGGAAGTTGGATCTTATTCACACATTCATGTGAATCAGTTTGTTTTGATCTTTAATTACAGAAATTTGGCTAATTATTATTATTAATTAGGATGAAATAATGACGTCATGTGGTAAATAACGGTCATAATGACGTTTCCTACCGTGGTGCGTTCAGGTGCAGCTCCTTCAGACTGAAACACGAGGAGAGGTCATGGTGAGGATGCGTTGGATTTTAAACCAATAAACAAAAGAGACAAGTGTCAAAGTGGAGTTTATACCTGCACTGTCCCCCGTGACGTCACGTCAGCCAAACAACCCCATAATAATATGAACTGTTCCACGGGTTAATGTATAAAAGAAGGAGAAACTCACCTGAGCGACGTCTCTGTTTGATTGACCCGTTCAACTGAAGCGACAAACACGAGGTCTCCTCCTGCCGTAAACTTTCTGTTTTTTACGACACACGACGTACGGCCCGTTGGCATGGCAGCAGGTCGTCAAAATCTCGTTTTTATTTTAGACATTAAAAACATTTTGTAAAGTTAATTATTAAAAAAAAAAAACATCACTCAGTATTTTGAAGATTAATTATTGATCTAAATAAAATAAAACAAATTATTTCCGAATTCTGTTTTTAATGTTTAATTTGTCTAACATTACAGGATAGTTTATTTCTATATTGAAGACCTGCTTCATCAAATATTTTAATAAGTTCCCTTGTCCAACGACAGTTTTTTTAAAGGTTTCACAAAAAAAATAGTTTGACAGTCAGGCATGTTAAACCCGATTCAGTTAGATTTTGTTTGATTAAAACGAGACGTGAAGGCCTCACAATCATAAATATAAATCAATATTGTAGAAAGAAAAGAGCAGTCAATTACTGCAGCATCTCCCCCGTTGTCATGGTGATACATTTTTAGATTTATCACTCAATTTTTAAAAAAACGAAAAAGAAAAAACATCTTTTCACCTGAGTTGAGTCACATGAAATTTTAAAAACGGTCATTTTCTTTAATTCCTGTTGATTCCTGCTCATTAAATAATTAAACCTTAATGTTTCCGGTGTTTTCATGCTTTACTGGTCCCATTGGTCCTCAGCCGCTTCAAATAATATAAATAAACTTTATTTCAGGCCCACAGCAGCTCGCTGATTAATAAATAATGAGCAATAACATTTAAATCTGAACATTTTTAATCCTGATGAATTGTGGGAAATGTAGTGGTGATGAATCTGAGCTGCTGCAGATTAAAAACCAGGATAAATATTAGAATAAATATTTAGAATTAATGTATTTTCCTGCCTCTGTGTTATTTTGAGGCCTTGAATTAAAACCAGACTTGTGTAGGCTATTATTTTCATTTTCATAATTTTTCATATTTTCTGTGGCTGGAGTCAAGTCGCCGTGGAGACGCCGCCGCTCCAGACCAGTGGAGGTGAAGCTGTGAATCTCTGAGCGGCTCTAAATGAATTTCTTTGCAAATTGTAATCAAGCCGGGCCGTCACGGTCGGCTGATAAATGAGGCCCGGGGGGATCAGCCGAGGCCGAGGCTGTTCTCTTCTCAACACGCTGCCTTCCTAAATTAACAGCAACCTGCCTGAGCTCCAGATGAACTCCTGCTGATTAATCTAACCGAGCCCAAACCAGGCCAAAAACAACCAAATAATAAAGAATTACCACCACAACACAACAGTAACAGTTCCTCTGAGAGCGACGACGCCGACGATCTGCATGAATTAAACTCTTTTTACCTGAGACGATGGAAGACAAAACACAGACATCTTGTTTTTATATTAAGAAGCATTATTCTTGTCTTTATTGAAAAGAGACACACGTTACAGTAGAAGACTCTGTATTAGGTAAAATTTTCCAACAACGGTACTGTACAGCCAACAAAAGTCATAATTATAATAATAATAATAATAATATTTAGAAGAACAATGAGGACAATATGTGTCTGGATGATAAATCAAGACGATAATAGAACGTGGATGGACTGAAGAAGAAGGAGAAGAAGACGAAGAGGAAAATATACAAAATCGTAGGTGGTAGTGGGCGGGGTCTTCCTCGCTATGTGGGTTCATAAATAATCTGGTGGGCGGGGCTTAGAGGGGAAAAGGCTACATGAGGTAACACAACCAGACAAACCAAAACGTTGACCATACGGACTCGTTTTCTCTCTTTTTTTCTCTTTGTTTTGTTGATTAAAGTCTATGTACAGGGGAGGACGTTAGCGCACACGCAGCAGAGACCAGGAGTTAGCTACTCGCCGGCAGGAAGCTTCAGTCGCTCTGATCCAACGTCATAGCTGAGCTAACAGGCGCTAGGAAATATAGCCTACCGCACCACGCTTTAGTCTAGCTAACAGGCGCTAGGAAATACACCGCACCACGCTTTAGTCTAGCTAACAGGCGCTAGGAAATACACCGCACCACGCTTTAGTCTAGCTAACAGGCGCTAGGAAATACACCACACCATGCTTTAGTCTAGCTAACAGGCGCTAGGAAATATACCGCACCACGCTTTAGTCTAGCTAACAGGCGCTAGGAAATACACCGCACCACGCTTTAGTCTAGCTAACAGACGCTAGCGGGTTCAGAGTCACAGCTAACTGGAGCAGGACGTTGTTCAGCCGTTTTATTGATCAACGTTAAGTTTGGATTCGTTCTGTTGATAGCAACATTAGCTCAGATGATGATGTAGCTTCAGCTGCAGACGCGTCACATGTTTCCAGTCTCGTCCAGAAACATTTTAACGACCTGTGTCTGGAAAAACAACGACCTGAGGGAAAACATTTCAATTTAAACTCAGCTAGCGCTCGTTAGCTTCGATAGCAGACGACTCAGCAGTTCCTGCTCTTTAAGTTATAGTGTTAGCTGAGTTGAGCTAACAGTCTGCTAGCTGGAGCTGTAGGTTTACTTCTGTTTGTAATTCTAAATATTTTCCAGCTTTTCATTTGACTCATAAAGTGGAACCTGTTAGCTTGCAAGCTAAAGCTACGATGCCATGCTAGCATGCTCACAGCTAGCCACAGTGACGGTTAGCGTTATTATTCCACTGGCTGATTATTTCTGTGCCAGTTAGTAGTTTTAAGCTTTTACAAGTCGACAGCTTGAAATCCCGTGACGTCATTTTGGTGCCAACAATAATTTACGACCAGAGGTTAGCGAACGTTCTCTGCTTTAGAGGAAACTGCCTGAAGCTGCTGCCGCGTAGAAAAACCGCCAAAATAATAGGATAAGAAGCTGTAGTGACAAGAACTGGGGACGAGGCAGACTGAATCAGATTTAGTGCATTTCTGTCATACATTTATTTATTTTTTTAAAAAGAACGTCTTTGCCCTCGTCCTCCATCCTCGTCCCGCCTCTGGACTCTGGACGGACGTGGGACGAGTCAAATATAAAAAATAAAAAAAACACAAAATAAAAACACAAAAGAGAAACGTTCAACCCGTCGGTTGAGGATTAACGGGGGATTCAACGCCATCTTTAATTTAAGACGACTGGTCGGGGAAACGGGGGCGTGGCATGTGTAGAACAGGGTCGGTGAATTAAAGACAAAAAGGCGCAAAGTGTAAAAACCAAAAAGTGGGCGTAAAGAGGAAACGTTAGTGTTCACGTTATTCTGTTTCTACTTCCTACGTCTCCACTAACAGGAAGTGAGTGTCGGTGGTTTAATGGACGACAGTGAGCGATGAGTTTGTGAATATTGCTTCCATACGGTCGGGCTGAGATCTTCATCATCATCATCATCATCATCATCATCATCATCATCATCATCATCATCATCCGTCGACTCTTTTCAGTCAAATCTGAGCTGAGACGTTCAATGAACTCACAACATTCGCTACTAATAAACCACTGTTTTTTTTTCTTTTTTCTCCCAACCTCCTCGGCCCTTCCTTTTAAACTTCCCGTTGCCATGGCGACCGCCTAGTGACGGACATCCGAGTTCAGGCTCAATCCAAACTTTCACTATTATTTACAAAACTTAAGAGGACGACGATGTTGAACGTTGGGACTCCGATCTGGAACGCAGCCCCGGCGTGTTTTTACAGTGAAACTCAAACTTCCTGTGGAACGTCTCGGACCCGTAAACCTCCGACAACATTCAGACAACGTCACGTGACGCCTCCTCGCCACGGCAACCAGCGCACAGGAAGTTCATCTCTAATGTACACAACCTCATCGTCGACATAGAGAGAAAGAGGAAAGTTATTTACAAGAAAAAGAAGAAGCCCTTCTTAGTGAATCGCTGAGCAGATCAGGCAGACCGACGTCTGATTGGACGAGACAGATGGCGAGCTGAGGGTGATGACCTCATCATGACACATACATCTTTGTTACACTCGACGATCTCGGCTCGTGAGTTTTACAGTTTGTCCATTAAATAAAGTCACAGATCAAACAACTGAACTCGACAAGAAGCCGATTGATCCATCGATCGATCGATCGATCGATACATTGATTCCCTTTTTTTTTTCCCGTTGTTGCTCCGTGTGATCGATTCGATTCGATTGGTTTGATTCTCTGCAGGGAAACTTTGAAGCAAACGCTGGATTCAAACTGTTCTCAGTTCAGTGGAGTCAGAGAGGACGGAGGAGCTGCTCTGAGGTCGAGGATCAATGTGTAAAATAAAAGAAAATATTCAGATTTCAGTCTTTGATGTGTGTGTTTGATATTTGAACCTTCAATAAAACTCTGTTAGTGATCCAGATGTGAAGATGGACCGTCTCCGCTCCCTGAGCCTGGACAGAGCTTCTGTACATGAACGACTTTATACACCTGATAGAGAACAATGACAAATACAACAACTACAACAACAACAAGGTGACGGTTGAAACCATTGGTCCAGCAATGCACATCCACATATACACAACCCAGGAAATGCCTTTTTAAATTAACAATAGAAGGAAAAGAAAGAAAAGAGTCTAGGACATGCGAACTATCACACTTCTGTTTTACCGCTAACGACTGATCTGAGATCTGTTTTTTTATTTTTATTATTATTATTATTTTACATTGAGATATTTTCACATTAAGAAGAAGAAGTAGAAGATATGTTTTGGCGGGAAACGGACGGAGGACTCTGATTGGTTGACGGGTTGATGAGTCAGAGCAGGAACTGGCCATGTTAGTGTTAGTGAGAGCGTGATGAGGTACGATGTCCGTCGAGTCGAGTCGAGTCGAGTGCCCTGATTGGCTGCCGTAAAAAAAAGCTCCGGTGATTGTGGACCATATTTCCCAGCATGCTTTGGGTTTCACCACCCGTGGTCAGTTTTAATCAGTCTTAACGAGCGGCGGCGGTGGTCAGGTGAGGTGGGCGGGGCTTCAGAGTCACAACAGGTAGTGGTTCCCAAAAAAAAAACAAGACGACAAAGTGTCAGGGTTCTCCCAAACCACGGCGGCGGCGGTGGCCATGGCGACGGCGGCGGCCGTGCGTGGTGGTCAGATGAGCGCGGTGCTGCCGGCGCCGCTGCTGCAGCTGTTGTTGCGGTTGGTGTTGCGGCGCGACAGGTTGGGCGTGGCCATGAGCGGGAAGCGCTCGTCGGGACAGCCGTACTGCGCCAACGTGTCCACGCACTCCTGGCTGTTGGCCTGACGCGCGTACGCCATCGCGCTGTTGCCGTGGGCGTCCCTCGCCATCAGGTCCACGCCGTACTGCAGAGACAGAGAGAGAGAGAGGAAACCAGTCGTTTATTGATCGATTGATCAGCTGTGATGTCACTTATCTCTACTTCAACATCTTCTTTACCTGTTACTACAAAATAAAGGTCTGGAAAATCTGCTTTTCTAGACTGCAAGTGAATGCACCACGAAGAAAAGGCGGAGGAAGAAGAAGCAGAAGACAAAGAAGAGGAGGAGGAAGAAGAAGAAGAAAAGGAGAAGATGAAGAAGAGGAGGAGGAGAAAGAAGAGGAGAAAGAAGATGAATATGAAGAAGAGGAGGAAGGAGAGGAAGAAAAGGAGAAGATGAAGAAGATGAGGAGGAGAAAGAAGAGGAAGGGAAGAGGAAGAGGAGGAAGAGAAAGACTATGAAGAGGAAGAGGAGGAGGAGGAGGAAGAAGAGAAAGAAAAAGATGAAGAGGAGGAAGAATAAGAGGAGGAGGAGAAAGAAGAGGAAGAGGAGGAGGAAGAGGTTGAGGAAGAAGAAGCAGAAGAAGAAAAGGAGAAGATGAAGAAGAGGAGGAGAAAGAAGAGGAAGAAGATGAAGAAGAAGAAGAGGAAGAAAAGGAGAAGAGGAAGAAAAGGAGAAGAGGAAGAAAAGGAGACGATGAAGAGGAGGAGGAGGAAGAGAAGGAGAAGATGAAGAGTAGTGGTTGTCTCCACTGACCCAGATGAGCAGCTGTGTGACGACCACGTTGCCCTTGCGGCTAGCTAGGTGCAGCGCGTTGCGTCCGTCGCCGTCGCCACACGTCTCGTTGACCTGCTGCCGGTTGCCGTGGGCGAGCAGCAGCACCACGGAGCGCAGGTCCTCCTCCGCCGTCGCCCGTAGCAACTGCTGCCCCAGCGACAGCTCCGTGCACGGCAACGACGCCACGAACAGACGCTGCTCGTACTTCGCCCGGATCCAACGCTCCCGCTCCTCCCTACGGGACAGGAAGTCACAGGTCAGACAGGCCTTCAAAGTAAAACTACAGGAAGTCACAGGTCAGACAGCCCTTCAAAGTAAAACTACCTGACCTAGAGGAGCCAACAAACTCAAAGTCTGTTAAACTTGAGAAAGATTTTCAGAATAAAAGACTTTTAGTAAGTTTAGAATTAACTTTAATTTGGTGAAAATATAAAAAAAAAAAATTAAACTAACAGATTTTACCATGAAACTTCACAAGTTTATCACTCACATGAAGACAAATATTTTTTGTATTACAAGTTTTGTCAAATTGTATGTTTAAATCCTTCCTTCTTTCCTTCCTTCCCTTCGTCCTTACTTCTTCTTCCTCTTTTGATCCAATTGACCTAATCTGTTCCCTATCCCTCCATCTTTCTTTCCTTTCCTTCCCTTCCTTCTTCTTCCTTCCTTGAACAAATCTGTTCTCTTCCTACATCTTTCTTTCCTTCCTTGTTCCCTCCCTTCCTTCTTTCTTCCTTCCTTAAACAAATCTGTTCCCTCCCCCCATCTTTCTTTCCTTCCCTTTTCCCTTCCTTCTTTCCACAATCCCTTTCCCTTCCTTCCTTATTTCTTCCTTCCTTTTTGACCCAATCTGTTCCCTCTCTCCTTCTATCTTTCCTTCCTTTTTCCCTTTGTCCTTCTTTCCTTCCATCTTTCCCTTCGTCCGTCCTTCCTTCCTTCGTTTTTGACCCAATCTGTTCCCTCCCTCCTTCTATCTTTCCTTCCTTTTTCCCCTTCCTTCTTTCCTCCCATCTTTCCCTTCGTCCTTCCTTCCTTCCTTCCTTGACCCAGGAGGACAACAGGAGGGAAATGAAGTAAAATAAAAACCTTCTACTGTTTCTTTCCTCTGGACTGAAAGCGTCTCGCCTTAATTTGAGTGAGTCAATGCCCCCCCCCCCAGTGTAAAATAAGACACAGTGAGGACAGAAGGGGTGTTAAGGGGGGGTTAAGGGGGCTGAGGAGGTGGAGGGGGGGTTGACATTGTTCACCAATCGAGTGTCATTAAGTGCTGATGTGTCTAATCCTGCTCTAATCTCTGCTCATGTCAACAGCAGCTCATTCAGCGGCCGGGATTAGCCCACAGGAGGAGGAGGGGGGGGGGGGGTGAAGGGGGGTGAGGGGGGATATTGAGCTGTACCCCCCCCCCCCCCCCCTCCTCCTCCTTAACTAAATAACAACACCTCCTCCAGGGGGTGGAGGAGCAGGAAATGGAGAACAGAGACTTCTCACAGGTTGATGCCTCCACTGACACCACTCCACTCTGTCTCTCTGTGTGTGTGTGTGTCAGTAACACACTGCTACACTTCAACGCCTTAAATAAAAACAATAAAACAGCAGATTAAAAGAATTATAATAATAATAATTATTAATATTATCAACTATGTCGCTGACGTCTTCTTCAAAAGGAACATTTCAAAATAAAACACATTTCCTCCTCAGACGTGAATGAAGTATTTATCCATTCATCAACATTATTATATAAGTAAACCTGTGTTTTTATAATGATGTGAATTTTTCTCTTTCTTTTAAATTATTATTATTATTTTTATCTATTTTTCTTTCATTATCTTCTTGGATGATAAGACTAAACAGCAACATGTGAAACCTGTTTCTCTTAAAATAAAAATTTTAATAACAACAAAAATGGATTATTATTTATAACTAATGTGTAGAGGAAAAAAAATGTGTCTGTAGAACTGTTTTTATTCCAGTCAATAAAGTCTTATTTTCAACTATTTTCCAAAGTGAAACAGAGTTGGTTGATTTCTCCTCCAGGTCTGAAGCTCTGCAGGTGGTTTATCGTCTCTTAAATCACATTAAAGTTGATTCTAAACTTTATATTAAAGGGACATTGTGTAAGTTCTCCTGTTATCTATTCATGAAAATCGATTATTTGGTTCAAAAGTCTGTTTTTCATTAATCAGTAATCCCCCCCCATCAACAAAGTGAAGTGTTCCTTTCAGCTCTGAATCAGCCGTTCATATCATTCATATCTCCATGGAGCGGGTAAGCTCGGTGCTGCTGCCATGTGGTGTCTCCATGTTTTTACGTTCAGTGGCAGCGTGACGGTAGGTAACCATGGAAACTCAGCAGAGACACCGGAGCTGTCGGCTCAGGTGGAGGTGGCGTCTGTGAACAGTCACCGCGGTAACGCAGTGAGGAGGAATGGAGCGTTACACTGATGCTGCATTCACCTGCAGTCGGGCAGACGGCCGTCGCTAACAAACCAGATGTCATTTTAGTCACAGAAGTCCAGAGAAAGCTGGTAAAACAATACCACATCGCCATGACAACATATTGTCACATGTATTGTTTTGCCTCGTGCTGACGGACCACTTGTTTACATAGAGGCTGGTTTATGTCCGTCTGCTGTCTGCTCAATATCAGGTGAATGCAGCATGAAAAATACGATTGAGTTGCTGGCGATATACAACCGCAACGCTAGATGGGAGGGATTCCTACACAATGTACCTTTAAAGTTGATTCTAAACTTTATTTTAAAGTGTTTTATTGTGAAAATCTTTGACTAGATCGTAGCGGTGTGAGAACTGAACAGAGAACTGTAACGTTGAGATCATCAGGTGAATCTCTGCAGGTTGAAGTGTGGGAACAGTCGGTGTGGGAACCTGCAGAATCTCATTAAGTCTCTTCCTGGAGACAGAGTGTGTGTCTGTCTCTGTGTGTGTGTCTGTGTGTGTGTGTTTTGGGGGTGTGGTGGTGCTAGCATCACGGAATGTCCCGGGGGTTTCTCCTCCTTCCTGCCCCGACCCGGAGAGAGAGCAGGGAGGCCGGCACGAGACCACGGCCCACAGCCCCCGGACAAAGACAGGAGGTGTCACTCTGTGTGTCTCTGTGTGTGTGTCTCTGTGTGTGTGTGTGCACTCAGCAGGGCTCTGGCCTTCTGTCCTCCAGAGGACGGAGAGGAAATGTGAGGCCACTGGACCCAGGAAACGCATGCCTTCCCCCGCCGCTGGAGTTGCTAAGGGCTGGGAGAGTGTGTGTCTGTGTGTGTGTTTAGTGTGTTTGTGTTTAGTGTGTCTGTGTGTTTAGATCAGTTTCAGTTTCCGACACCTCCAGTCAGTCAGAGCTTCCTACACCATCTGAGCTGGTTATCTATACATTGATTCTGCTGACACTCTGAGTTCCTCTTCTCCTACAGTCAGTGAACTCATCATCTTGTTAATCCCGTCAGTCTCCAGAAAAACACGATTACGGCATCGAATAGTTCAACACATAACCAGCCAATGTCTGCACATTTATTTGGGGGCCACAGTTTTTCAGAGACGCTGCATAAATGGCCAATTTCCGTGCAAAATGTGCGATATATGCGGAGCTGCTTTACTTGACTTTATTGTTTTATTGTACGTGGACAGTCCCAATTAATCAACTGCATCAAATACAGTAAAAAGGGCAGCTTTAGCCAGCATGGCTAATATCCTGCTGTAGTCCCCGGCCAGATGACAATGGGCATGATTTCATTATCTCTGCATTTTCGTTGCAAAAAAGTCAGATATCGTCGCAGAAAGTTGAAAAATGTTGCGTTTACTTCACACGAGTGCAGCCATTTTCCTCCTGTTGCCTTGGGAACGTTATGAAGTGATTGAGTTGAGGAAGATTGAAGTTGTTTGTTACCAGTTGGTTAAATCATAGCTACTAGTTTCAAAAACCTTAGTTAGTAGTACGTACATTTATGTTCCAGTCAGAGATTATCCTACATTTGTGCATTATTAGAGAAGGTTTTGTATCGCTACCTGTGTTAAACAGGAAGCAGACTGTTTATTTTATCGTTTCATTGATTCATTTTTACAGAAGTTGCAGTGTTTTCTTGTTGTGACGCTACAGAACTGGTTTGACTCTTCAACATTGTGTAAGTTTGAGTCGTGTGTTGATTAAAACAAGAGGAGAACTTAGTTTTAGTTTGCTGCTTCTCACAGGAAGTCATTAGAAATGACTCTCTACATTCATGTAGCAGCTCAGTGAGGACAGAGTGTTGAGGAATCACACACTTTTTACAACTTCCTGCAGTTTCATCGCATAAAACTACATAAATATCCTGCAGATTCCATCGGATTTTTAGGAAAACTGTCTATTAATGAAGGATTTTTGCTGCAACAAACAGAAAAACTCTTTTCTGGAAGGATCAAATAATCAGGTATCAATAAACTAATCAACCATTTAATCAACCGATGGATTAAATATCTGAGTGAGACGCTGCGTTCAAAGACACTCTGTAAAACAGACAGTCAGACGTGTTGAGGTGTCCACAGACTTCTGTCCTCATCGAGCTGCAGCAGAGTTTCACATTTACATGTCACCACAGGACACGTGTGTGTGTCTCTGTGTGTGTGTGTGTGTGTGTGTGTGTGTGTGTGTGTGTGTGTGTGTGTGTGTGTGTGTGTGTGTGTGTCTCTGTGTGTGTGTGAGTGTGTGTGAGTGTGTGAGTGTGTGTGTTGCAGTAAACAGTGAGTGTGTGTCATCATGAGCTAACGAGTCCTGAAAACACACAGCTCTGGACAGTGGAGAGGCTAATTGCACTAATTAACCACACAGTGTGTATGTGTGTGTGTGTGTGTGTGTGTGTGTGTGTGTGTATGTGTGTGTGTGTGACAGTATGTGTTAACATGTGTCTACTGAATGCACACACTCATATTTAGTGTGTTAATCTGTGTGTGTGTGTGTGTCACTTTTCACATCCCATTAGACAGAGCTCTGTGCTGCAGCACTGATGCATGCTGGGTAGATAATTAAACATGAGTCCCGGTGAGACACACAGACACACACACACACACTGAGCCTCAGGCCTGTTGTGTGTGTGTTGTGAGTGTGTCAGTTAAATTAAAAGATAAAAATGACACCAGCTACACAAACAAACACAATGTGAACCTGAACGCATCACACTCCACATCTACTGTCTCTACTGCCTCTATATTGTCTTTACTGTCTCTATATTGTTTCTGTTTCTACTGTGTCTATTTTTTATGTCTCTACTGTCTCTATATTGTCTGTATATTGTCTCTACTGTGTCTCTACTGTCTCTATATTGTCTGTATATTGTCTCTACTGTGTCTCTACTGTCTCTATATTGTCTGTATATTGTCTCTACTGTGTCTCTACTGTCTCTATATTGTCTCTATATTGTCTCTACTGTGTCTCTACTGTCTCTATATTGTCTCTACTGTGTCTCTACTGTCTCTATATTGTCTCTACTGTCTCTATATTGTCTCTACCGTGTTTCTAGTGTCTTTACTTGTTTCTCTGTTGTCTGTACCGTCTCACCTCCACCTGTAGTTACCGTCACCATAGAAACGGTCTTCTACTATCTTCAGTTCAACGTTTATTAACTCATAACAAACTAACTGAACTGAACTGCTTTAACCTTTAAACTCTTCTGTTCTTCATCAGTGTTTTAAATAAAGTTTTAAACTCTTGTTATCTGGTGGTGTGGCGTTCGAGGCCCTCGCTGTGGCCGTCGACCTGTTGACTGACAGCTCCGTCAGGTCGCCGTCGCCGTTGGAAACGTTGGGGTGGGATGTGTCTGTTTGTGGTCGGTCGATCCTCCGACTTCCTGCCTGTTGTTGGCCCTCATTGTGTGTCTGTGTGTGTGTGTGGGGTTCCTCCTGAGCGGCTGCTTTGTGAGACTCTGTTTACACACACACACACACACACACACACACACACACACACACACACACACACACACACACACACACACACACACACACACACACACACACACACACACACACACAGTTTCCTGTCCGTCCAAAGCCGGAGGGCGTCGGTCCGAACCGACTGACCGACCAACCAGCTGCTGCTGTGTGTGTGTGTGTGTGTGTGTGTGTGGGGGGGGGGTCATCTGTCCAGAACTGAGAGCCAGCACACACACACACACACACACACACACACACACACACACACACACACACACACACACACTGAGCTAATTATGATAATGAGCTGAAACGAAGCTAAAGAGACGGAGCTGCAGCTTCTTCCTGTTCCTTCTATTTCAAAATAAAAGCCCTGAGGCCTGAGGACAAAAGAGCCTCGGGTCAGAATAATCTATCAGCTCAATTAAGTTGTTGTTTTTCTCTTTCTAAATGTTTCATTAGATTTGATCTTATTTATTATTATTTTATTTCGTTAGTTAATTAAGTTTATTTCAGACATGTTAAAAGAAATAAAACATAATACAGTAATGGACAGACAACAAATAAATACTTTGCATAGACAACACATGAACAAAAATAAAATAATTGAAAGCAAAGATTTTTTTTTCATATCTGAAAAGGAGTGGGAAGAAGTAAAACTTATTTACTCCCATCCCTTATTCATAAATGAGCTATCAAGCTTTCTTGTCATTATAACCTACGGTATACAATAAGTTACTTTATGAGTTAATATCTAGCTGGATTTATTCTAATATATTATCACTAATCTTTGTCATATACATAGATTCCCAATTTATTATTTCTTTATTTGTTATTTTGTCTGTGTCCATATTTCATCTCTATTTCTTTTTTTTCCAATATTGTAAATATTAGTTTTATTGATCAGACTGAATCATTTAAATACAGAATGAATTCCTGCATTAAAATAAACATTTAAAAAGCGAGCGGTGACACAGAGCTGCTTCTCCCTGGAGGCCGCCGCCGTTGCCGATCCATTTATTTATTAATCACCATTGGAAATCCCTTCAAAATAAAATCCTTCACAACAAATAAAAGTGAAAAGGTGAATTCAGACGGAAACGACAGGAACTGTGTGTCGTGTTGAGCTGAGCTGAGATGTATGAGCCAACACACTGCTGCTAAAGCCCCTCATTAATTACAGTCTGTGGCGCGCGTGTGTGTGTGTGTGTGTGTGTGTGTGTGTGAGGTAATGAGCAGGAGGAAACGGGGTTAAGAGTGACACGGTGTCAGTGGCTGCTCTTCTGGCCTAATTAGCCCTCTAATTAATAGATTAATAGATAGATAGATAGAGCGTGGATAAGAGCAGCAGCTAGCTGCCGAGCCGATGATGGATCACACACACACACACACACACACACACACACACACACACACACACACACACACACACACACACACACACACACACACACACACACACGGTCAGACTGTTTTAAAATTCACACAGAAAAACTGCAGGAGTTGTGTTTTTTTTTTATCTTTGAGCAGAAAAAAGAAAGAAAGAGAAAAGAAGAAAAAGGAGAAGAGGCTGAAATCAATTAGCTGCAGCGAGCCGCTCGTTAGCTGCTGCTGGACGGACACAGATAATTAAAGGGGGGAGGAGGGGGAGGAGGGAGGGAGGAGGAGGGGAGGACTGAACTCAGCCGTGAGATTCAAGTGGACGGAGATGGAGGGGTTAACGAGAGAGAGAGAGGACGCGACATTGCCAATAATCAATAATCACTAGTAATAAACTCTGATCGACACCAGAGTTCTGATGATTAACGAGCGGGAGAGTGATGTCACACGATGATGTCATCACCAGGAGGCCAACAGATAAACACACAAACTAACATCAGCTTCTCAGATCGGGAAGTTTAGAGCAAACGGTGACTAAGCAACGGTAACCAAGCAACAGGAGCGGAGTACCAACAACAACCAACCAACCCCGGCAACAGTAACTAATAAACAAACCAAGTTTCCGAACTTCATCTATGGTCAAAGCCGGAAGCCGGTTTAGCATTTCCGGTGGAATTGTACGTTTCCGTTTCCATGGTTTCAGTTGTTGTCATAGTTGCGGTAAACGCATGGATCTATTAACGCTGGCTTTTAACACGGATGTCAGTCTGTGTGATATCCACTGTTTAAAGCTGCTGTGATGATCCATGCGTTTTACAGATTTTCATTGAAAAAAAAAAATCCATGCATTTACCGCGACTACCGAAACCATGGAAACGTAAACATAAAATTTCACCGGAAGAGCAAAACCGGCAAAACCGGCTTAACGTTTTTGATGTTCGGAAAAAGGTGGATATCAACAGTTACCAAGCAGCATTAACAAGACAACAGGAGCTCAGGGAGAGTAACTAAGCAACAGCAGCTGAGTAAAACAGTAACTTAGCAACGGTAACTAGACAACTAAGTAACTAACTAGGCAACAGCAACCGGCTGATAAAACATGAAACGTGCGATTTTACGTAAATTTGGGCCTCGTTGTGCTACTGAATGCATCACGAAATGCTCAACAACACAACGACAACGTCCAGGACCAGGACCAGGACCAGGACCAGGACCAGGACCAGGACCAGGACCAGGACCAGAACCAGAACCAGGACTTAATGAGACTTTAACGTGACTTTACGATGTTTTCCTCTAGGTTTGGTTTTAACGTGAGGCTGATCGAGAGGAGGCTTGTTGACGTTGTTTCTGAATAAACCGAGATACTTTAGGAGGTTTATTATTATTATAGGTAGCCTACAAACTAAAGTAACGGAGCCGAACTGAAACTACAACACAGAGTTTGACTCTTTTCCTCCTCAGCAGCTGCTCAGACATTTTCCAGCTTCCATTTCACAGACATTTCAAAATAAAAGGTGAAACCCTCGTTCCCTCTGATCCAGGCCACGTTTTAGATGCTGATGTGAACAGATGAATAAGAAAACGCGTTGAGACCTGCAGAGTGAGACCTGCAGAGTGAGACCTGCAGAGACCAGCCTCGTTCCTGCCGAATCATCACACTCTGACTTTCCCAGAATCCTCTGGGGCCTGATGATGAGACGACCCTGACGACGACCCTGGACCAGAACCAGGAGTCGTTGACATTTAATTCCAGCTGATGAGCCGATGCAGACGAGTGAGGGAGGGGCAGTGGGACAGGAAGAGACGAGGAGGAGGAGACCGCCAAAATAAAAGCTTTGAGGAACTTTATTGATCCTCTAGCGACAGACGGAAGGACGAGGATCAGAATGAAGCAGGATAAACAGAAACAGATTCTTTCTTCCTTTAAAGGGATACGTGTCTTGCCTCACTCCCGAGTCCATGCCCAGCAGATAGACACCATCCTTTCCACTGTGTGTGCAGTAACAAGGGAGATAGAGCCGTATCGCCCGTAATTAGCTCAAACGCTGTAAGTGTATAGGTAGTGTTAGCCTGCCTTCACCTAAAGTTGCTAATTAGCTTAGCTCAAACGCTGGAAGTGTATAGGTAGTGTTAGCCTGCCTCCACCTAAAGTCGCTAATTAGCTTAGCTCAAACACTGGAAGTGTATAGGTAGTGTTAGCCTGCCTCCACTTAAAGTCGCTAATTAGCTTAGCTCAAACACTGGAAGTGTATAGGTAGTGTTAGCCTGCCTCCACCTAAAGTCGCTAACTAGCTTAGCTCAGACGCTGGAAGTGTATAGGTAGTGTTAGCCTGCCTCCTACCCGAGCTGAAATCAGCAGTCAGAAGCTGATTTTATTTTAGCTCTAAACTCTGTAAATATATCACTTTATCAACATTTCAAACATGTTTAGGCGAGAAAGTAGCCGTTTAGATCAGCAGTGTGTTGTTAATTTGTCTAAATACCAGCTGTTTACAATTTTGTTCGGACGAATTCGGCGCTACTCAAGCTAGCCGCTGTGACCAACGCACTTCCGGTTACTTTCACAAAATAAAACACCTGTTGCCCTTTACATACAGAAAACCATGACGATAGAATTTGTACTTTTGAAATAGGAAGCTAACCTACCCTCGATGTAGCTAGCTTAAACCAAAATAAAGCATCTTGGCTTGAACCGTCCGTTTTGACTGATCTCGTCCCGTTACCGACATTTGACCTCTCAAGATGCCTTACCGGAGAGTTTCGTCAGCTCTGAGACGAAGATCAGCCCGCCGGTTTCCGTTTAGAGTTGCTGAAGAGTTTCTCTGATGACTTTAGGTGGAGGCAGGCTAACACTACCCATACACTTACAGCGTTTGAGCTAAGCTAATTAGCGACTTTAGCTGGAGGCAGGCTAACACTACCTATACACTTCCAGTGTTTGAGCTAAGCTAATTACGGGCGATACGGCTCTATCTCCCTTGTTACTGCACGCACAGTCGAAAGGATGGTGTCTATCTGCTGATCATGGACTCAGGAGTGAGACAAGACACACAACAAAAAAAAAAAGTTGGTGTTGTATCCCTTTAACTTTGAAAAGCCGGCCTGCTTCCTGTCGGCTGAAGCTGTTAACTCTGGGTAATCGCTGCTTTTCTAACGCTGACCAGGCGCCGGCTGCATATGAACCCATTCAATCCAAACACATTACACACAAACACCACAACTCTCTCCTCTCCTCTCTCTGTCTCTCTTTTCTTTATTCTATGAGCAATTTCCCAACCGAGCCAATTAGCCAAAGGGTGAGGGAGGGAGGGGGGGAGGTGGGGTGAGGGGGGAGGTTGTACCGTCGGCGTGGAGATTCATTTCTGCTCCAGGAGCGAGCACTCGGAGGCCGAGGAGCGCCGAGGCCGGAGCGAGGAGAGGAGTCACGCATGTGGAGGAGGAGGGAGAGCGTTATTTATTTCTTCATTATTAAAACCAGAGAGGGGAGGGGGGAGGATGAGGGGGGGGTTAATCTGATGACTCAGGCATAAAGAATGTGCATTTAGTTTGTGCTTTTAGCCTCGTATTATTAACATAACCTCCTCGCTCTCCGATGACAAACGATGATCGGCCCCCCGTGATTGGCTCGTGTCAGCCGGCTTAATGTCAATAGTAAATTGGAGGGCTTGTTAGGCGAGGCGGGGGCGGTGGGGGGACGAGGGGGGGGCGGAGGCGGCGGCGGCGAAGCAGTCATGTACAAAATAATGTCTATTAGGACTAATTTAATCAAGGCCTCCCTTTTACAGATGAATTAGATGTAGGGGCCAATTATTTCTCTAGGTTTGCTCCGGCCCTGCCTGTCAGGAGGTGTGTGTGTGTGTGTGTGTGTGTGTGTGTGTGTGTGTGTGTGTGTGTGCTGTTTAACATGCAGGCCGTGGGGGCCGGCGAGTAGCAGCAGCGGGGGCTGGAGATAATAATGGCGGTGGAGATGATGATGGCGGCGGGCGGGATCGGCTAGTTAACGGACGCAGATGAAACGGAGCTCCACTCAATCTGCACACACACACACACACACACACACACACACATAGAGACACACACACACACACGCACTCCGACTCAGATTTGTGGTTGTTGCATGAACGCCAGCGATGCCGTTCAAGCACTCCACTGTTTGTTTGTTTGTTTGTCGATGTTTTCGCTGCTCGTGTCACCTGAGTCGCCGGTCGTTGCCATGGCAGCCGCGTGCAGGTGAAGTGACGTCACCAAAAAACCAAAAATGACGAGAACAAATAAAACAGAAAGAGTTCCTGAGACAGTGGAGTTCATCTGGTTTCTACTGATTCACACGTTGTGGGACTAAAGAGGAAAATGTTATTATATAGATTATTATTATATATTTATAATAGGTTTATATTGACAGTGGCGTCCCTGGTTCATCAAGTGGAAGATGAAATGATCTCCTAAGACATAAAGTTAAACCTGAAACACTCTTTTTCTTCAATATTTTAATCAACATACCGAAACCCAGGAGACTGGAGCTCTCAGAGAACTCTGACCAATCAGACAAGAGATTTACATTTAAATGTAAAGTGAACGTGTCGTCTGTAACTTTATGTCTTTAGGATCATTTCATCTTCCACTGGATGAACTGTTAAACACATTAACACTTTTGCATCTTATATATTATAAATGTAAAACAGAGCTTTAGTAGATTCTGCTGAAACTTGATGCAAACAATAATAAAGAACTATAGTTTCTAATATAATATATTCATTATACAGCTCTGGAAAACAATAAGAGAGCACTTTCACAAATGTTTGTTAAAAGCATCTCTACATGTATGACAGTCATTCTTTTCTTTTCTTTTTTAAACACCAACACAAACACAACTCATTCTCCTTAATGAGACACTGATGAGGTCATCACCTGAACCACATCTGGTTTTATAGGAAGATTATAAATAAAAACCACTGCTGGGATTAAACATTGACATTATCCCACAAAAACTGATTTATAAACTCTTCCTGAGGTAAAATATTCTTGCTGTGTTGTTTAGGAATAAATATCAACATGTTTTCTTTGCATTGTTATTATTCAAGGTCTGAAAAGACTTGATATTTTTTGTTATTTAGACTAGTTTAGTCATTTTCAGCCAATAAAAGCTCTAAATGACAATATTTTTATTTCAATTTTGGGAGAAATGTTGTTGGCAGTTGATAGAATGAAACAAACACATACCTATTAATAGTAAAACCAGAGAAACTGATCATTTTAAAGTGGTCTCTTAATTTTTTCCAGAGCTGTATATATATTATTATTATTCAATATATTCATCTAATCTATAGAGAAGGAGAAAATAATAAAAATATGAACTAAACCAGAGAACGTGAGGATGTTGCAGACAGACTGAGCCTGTGATGTGACATGTGTCCGTCTCATCTCACCAGTCTGATCTGTGTTTGGGCTTTTATGGGGTACAAGGCAGGACTTCTACCCCCCCACCCCCATATCCACCACTGCCTCTGACCCTGGGGGGCAATTACCCTGTGATGTGATGTGTTCCCCCCCCCCCCCCCCCCCCCTCGTCCCATCTGGGGCAACGCCGCACCTGCACCCCGGCCCAGATTAAAAGCCCCTGGTCTAATTTTAAATCTGTTAGCGCTGGCCTTTTCTGGGGGGGGGGGGGGGGGGGTAGAGGTAGAAGAGGGGGAGGGGGAGGAGGAGGGGGGTGGGGGGACAAGACTAATCTGTTCCCATAAAGGGCCCTTACTCTTCCCTCTCCTGGCTCCCAGCGCCGACAGACCTGCTGCTGAATTATTACTGCACACGCATCCGTCATGTGGGCGGCCATGTTAAGTGTGTGGAGGAGGAGGAGGAGGGGGAGAGGGGGGTGGGGGGAGGAGTAAGGAAGAGGAGGAGGAGGAGGAGGATGAAGGAAGAAGGAAGAGGAAGGATGAGGAGGAGGAGGAAGGATGAAGAGGAAGGAGGAAGGAAGAAGGAAGAAGAGGAGGAAGAGAGGAAGGAAGGAAGGAGGAGGAGGAAGAGGAAGGAGGAAGAGGAAGGAAAAGGTGGAAGGAGGAAGAAGGAGGAGGAAGCAAGAGGATGAGGAAGGAGGAAGAGGAAAGAAGGAGGACCAAGGAGGAGGAGGAGGAAGGAGGAAGAAGGAAGAGGAGGAGGAAGAGGAAGGAGGAAGAGGAAGGAAAAGGTGGAAGGAGGAAGAAGGAGGAGGAAGGAAGAGGATGAGGAAGGAGGAAGAGGAAAGAAGGAGGACCAAGGAGGAGGAGGAGGAAGGAGGAAGAAGGAAGAGGAGGAGGAAGAGGAAGGACGATGAAGAAGTAAGAAGAAGCAGGAAGAAGGAAGAGGAGGAAGGAGGAGGAGGAAGGAGGAAGGAGGAAGGAAGAGGAGGAAGGAGGAAGTGTTTCCTGACTCAGACCTGGTCAGTGAAGGCGGCAGCATCCTCTCGTCTCAGTGAAACCTTCAGACAGGAAGTGAAGTGTCCGACCCTGACGCCTGGAGCCTGAAGGCATCACAGGTACTGGACACACTCTCCTCAGCGTGTGTGTGTGTGTGGACGCTGACCCTCTGCGACAGACCGCCAAAGGTCAGTGTTTGGCGTGAGAGTGGGCGGGGCTCAGGACGCCCGGAGGACGACGGCGAGGACGGATTAGCGCCGGCGCTGTCACTTCCTGTCGGCCGCGGCCTCCGGCTGCTGGTGTCGACTCGCCTCTCGACAGATAATTAAAACAATGAGCCAGGGCGCCACGGCAACAACAGCAGCAGCAGCGTGGCGCCGGGCGGCCTGGCCAAACTTAGCTCGCCTCTGAGCGCCGGCCTCAGCTGCAGCGGCGGCCGTGGCTTCTCGCCAGCAGAGGTGATGACGGCACACCGCCGGCGACCGCGGGTTAATGGGAACGTTTAGAGGACGGCTGAGTCTTTTTCTGGCGTGAACCCCCCCATGGCGGCGGCGCCGTGGAGCTGGTGTGGTCGCCGGGGACGACGGCGTCAACAAGTATCTGAGCTCCAGTCGCCGTTCCAGCCCCTGAAACGGCGAGCAGCCGCTCTGACGTTAATGAGACCTGGACCGGCCGTCGCTGAGGGCGGGAAGGAGGGGGGGGAGGAGGAGGAGGAGGAGGAGGATGAGGGGAGGAGGAGGAGGGGGGAGATAAAGAGATGATGACAACAGTCGGCGGCGGCAACGGCGCTCAGCCCTGTCACATATCTCATTGGACGCCGCCCAGGAGAGGTGCGATCGCTCCCAACATAATTCCTCCCTCCGGTTCTGAGTGGGAGGAAGTCGGCAGCAGCGGGGGAGGGAGGGAGGGAGTGGTGAGGGAGGAGGAAGGAAGAGGAGGAGGAAGGAAGGAAGAGAAGGAGGAAGGAAGAAAGGAAGGAAGAGTAGGAGGAATGAGGAGGCAGAAGAGGAGGAGGAAGGAAGAGGAAGGAGGAGGAGGAAGGAAGAGGAGGAGGAAGGAGAAAGGAAGGGGAGGAGGAAGGAAGAGGAGGAGTAATAAGGAAGGGAGAGGAGGAGGAGAAAGGAGGAGGCAGAGAAGGAGGAAGAAGGACGAGGAGGAGGAAGGAAGAGGAGGAGGAAGGAGGAGGAGGAAGAGGAGGAGGAAGAAGGAAGAGGAGGAGGGAGGAAGGGAGGAGGAGGAAGAGGAAGGAAGAGGAGGAGGAATGAGGAAGAGGAAGGAGGAGGAGGAAGGAGGAAGGAAGAGGGGGAGGAATGAGGAGGCGGAAGAAGAGGAGGAAGGAAGAAGGAAGAGGAGGAAGGAGGGGAGGAGGAGGAAGGGGGAAGAAGGAAAAGGAAGAAGGAGGAAGGAAGAGGAGGAGGAAGGAGGAGGAGGAGGAAGGAAGAAGGAAGAGGAGGAGGAAGGAGGAGGAAGGAGGAAGAGGAAGGAAGAGAAGGAGGAAGAAGGAGGAGGAGGAAGAGGAAGGAAGAGAAGGAGGAAGAAGGAGGAGGAGAAGGAGGAAGAGGAAGGGGAAGAAGGAGGAGGAGAAGGAGGAAGAGGAAGGAGAAGGAGGAGGAGGAGCTCCGGTTCCGAGTGGGAGGAGAAAAAAGAAAATGGAGGTGTTTAACAGCTCCTCTCTCTCTCTGTCTGTTCCTCCCTCTACCTGTTTTCCTTCCTCTTCCTTTCTCTTCTCCTCCCCCCACGATCCTCCTCCTCCCTCTCTCCTCCTCCCCCCTGCACCTCCCACCAGGTGCTAATTGGGAGGCGCGCGGGGCCAGACCTTGACAGACAGGAGGTCAGTGTAATTGCTGGCGGCCATATTTAACATTAAGATAATCAGGACATTAATTACCCTCTGGATCATTAAATCAGCCACTTGCAAAATGAAATTTCGGCCTCTATTACTCACTTGAGAGACCACGGGGGGGGGGGGGGATTCTACATCCATCAGCCCCCCTCCTCCTCCCATTCCTCCCTTTCCCTCTCCGGGTCTCCCCCTCCCATCCCTCCTTCAGCCTGGACAAAGCCTCATACCTCCTCTTCTTCCTCCTCCTCCTCCTCCTCCTCCTCCTCTTCCTCCAGGTCCTCAGTGTAAATAACGACTTCCTGTTTGCTGTTTTAACGATGGGAATAAACGACGTTCCCAACAACGGCGGGCCTCTGCTCGGTGATTGATCCGTGAATATTAACGTAATGAGGCTCCAGTCTGCTTTTAGCCGCTCCGGCTCACATTCATCTCTTCAGCGCCGCCGCCGCCGCCGACGTGAGATTCAGTTTCTTTAACAGAGATCTGCTGTTGTTGCTTTATCTTCTCTTAGAAATACATAAGAAATATTCATTTACTTTCATTTTTGTTTTTATTCATCTCTTTTTGTGAGTTTTCTAATTTTATTTTCCTTCCTGCCCGTAAATATCTATAGTTTCTACTTTTGATCTGTTCTGATTTATCAAATTTTTCACTGACAAGACGGAGTATAGGGCCACATTGAGAAAACAAAACAAAACACAGACTTCGAGAATAAAGTCGTAAATTTACGAGAATAAAGACGTACATTTCCTATGAGAAAAAAGTCATAACATTACGAGAATAAAGTCGTAAATTTAAGAGAATAAAGTCGTAAATTTACGAGAATAAAGCCGTACATTTCCTATGAGAAAAAAGTTGTACATTTCCTATGAGAAAAAAGTCATAACATTACAAAAATAAAGTCGTAAATTTATGAGAATAAAGTCGTAAATTTACAAGAATAAAGTCGTAAATTTACGAGAATAAAGTTGTAAATTTACGAGAATAAAGCCGTACATTTCGTACGAGAAAAAAGTCATAACATTACGAGAATAAAGTCGTAAATTTACGAGAATAAAGTCGTAAATTTACGAGAATAAAGCCGTACATTTCCTACGAGAAAAAAGTCATAGCATTACAAGAATAAATTCGTAAATTTACGAGAATAAAGTCGTACATTTCCTACGAGAAAAAAGTCATAACATTACAAGAATAAAGTCATAAATTTATGAATAATTGTGATTTCTTTATTTGTCAATGTGGCCCTAATACTCCGTCGTACACTGAAGCAAATTAATAAATGTGGTTAAAATAAAAAACAATATTTCCTAACTCGTAACACGTAGATAAAGTTTCCCAGTAGTTTCAGTGTTGGTGTCCCACAGGGATCGACCCCGGGTCCTCTGACGATCTCATTCTACTCTGCAAAAATCATTTTATATATTCTTTATATATATATTCATATAACTACACTGTGCTGTAGATATGATTTAAACGTTATGTTATTAAACAAAAGGTAAAACGATTCTTTTTACATTTGAATTTCAACCAACGTCTCCGTGTGTAACGTGTGTTACCAGCAGCAGTTGTTGTTGTGTATCATAACGTATTCAATACTGGTGTGTGTGTTGATGCTTGTTGTTGTCTCTCCGGTGTGTGTGTGTGTGTGTGTGTGTGAGCAGCAGCAGTGAGTGGATGTAACCTCGGTGACATATCATTTCATAGACCGTCAGTGGCGCTCCATAAAGCTGTCATAAAACCTCCACGCCTCCTCCACCGCCACCGCCACCGCGCGTGTGTGACAGATGGATGATGTGGCTCAGACGAAGGAGATGAGGAGGAAAAGAAAAAGTTGTTTTCACTGAATTGTTGCTCAGGTCCTGTTTTATTATTATGAAACTTATTTTAATTTTCTCTTCACTTCTGTTCTAATTCAATATTTGACTTGTTGGTTAAATAAAGGTTGAAATTTAAATTTTGCAACAGAAAAAAAATGCATTTATTACAAGAATTTTACATCAATGCAACAGATAATAAATTATGATTAAAGTCATTTTATTTAACAGAGCTGTTTCCTGTCCGGTCTTCTCTTTAATAAATCTCTGAATTTGACATTTAACAAGTTGAATATTATTTTTTTTTACTGTTTTACTTTTATTTCCAATCAGAAAACACATCGTTCAACAATATTGTGACAGATTTTGCCTTTATCAAAATAAGCTGCAGCTCCTTCCCTCAGTCACATTGTGATAATAGAGATGAACCGTGGAGCCTGTGAATAATGAATAATACTATTTTATAATTATAATAATAATAATAAACACTTATTTGGCCAATTGATTAAGTATTTTGTCTTTTGGATACACAGATCTCCTCTGGACCAGTGTTTTTTTATTTGTCTTTTCAGTCTCTGTACTAAAATATTATTATAATGATCTATAAATGATGAGTTTAAAATATTAAAAATGAAACAACAGACACTGTGAACGTGTGGAAGAGACTGAAGAAGAGGAAGTCGTTTCCTTCCTGAGCCTGAGAGACGAACGCAGTCGACAAGAAAAATATAAAGGAGGTAAAGAGGACGAGTCCCAGGAGACAGAGACAGAGAGAGAGAGACGGACGGAGACGGAGGAGGAAACGAGAAAGAGAGAAATGATGGAAGAAAGAGAAGAGAGGGGGGGATTTATGGAGGAAACGACAAACAGCGAGCTACTTAAGGAATGGACTGATAAATACTATCGACAGGACGGAGAGCGGTGGAGCGAGGCGGTTAATTGAGATAATATTGACCTCCTCCTGCGATGTGTTCAGGGGAATCAGGGGAAACCGGCACTCCGCACACTCATAAATAAAGAGGAACATGAGCAACAATAAAAGCATTAGCTGTGTGACGGAGCGGCCTAATGGCTCCTCAATACAAACATTCACATCATTTATTAATTCAGCCTCAACATGAATATTGAGCATCGATTATTTATCTGTATTTACATTTAATTTGTTTCTGGATTTTTATTCTCATTTAATACACTGCAAAAACGCTAAATCTTACCAAGAATATCTGTCTTATTTCTAGTCAAAACAAATCAAATTATACTCTAAATAAGACTCGTCACATTAAAAAGCAGCTTGTTTTTAGACACTTTTTATTTCTTTCAAGCAGATTTTCACTTGAAATAAGTAGAAAAATCTGATAGTGGAGCAAGTTTTTCTTATTACAAGAACAAAAAAAATGCTTTCACTGGCAGATTTTTCTACTTATTTTAAGTGGAAATTTGTTTGAAACAAGTGAAAATGATCTAAAAACAAGTACATTTATAGGTGGTGAGGTGGAAAGAGATTAGTTTTGACTAGAAACGAGACATTTTGACAAGAAATAAGACAAATATTCTTGGAAAGATGTAGAGTTTTTGCAGTGTATTTAATCAAAATTCTTTTTCAATGTCGTGTTTTTCTATTTTCTCCCTTTTCTACATTTAATTATTCATTATTCATCTATTTTTGTTCAGTATATATTTTTGAGGGAACAGACAAATTGAAATAAAACTGAAAACGTATCAAAACAAAAAGTCTAAGCTCACATTAGCTCCAATTCATCCACGTCAGGTTATATCTATCGCTCTGATCCACGTTATTTGCCTAAAAGTCACTTCAACCTTCAGTTTGAATAAATCTTTATCAACACCAGAACATGACGACAGGACAGAATTATTGAGCTTTATTGATTATTAGATTGATTTCTTCCACAGTTATAATTTCTAATCTATTTGCTTTGTGACATATTATATATATCTTTATTATATTATAATTTTCTTATTCTGTAAAAAAAATCAACTCAAACTATAATATTAATATTTTTATTGTAACGATCTTTTTCTCTTTAGGCAATAAGGTGCTTTTATTCTGAAGAGCCGCTGCTCAGGACTTTTACTTTCTAAACCAGGTATTGTTACAGTGTGTGTGTGTGTTGGGGGGGGTCATGTGGGGAGTAATTATAAGGTGCTTCTGTTGACTAATGAGTGTGGGGGGGTGAGTGCAGGGGGAGGGGGGGAGTCGATGGCAGTCAGCTCTAATTTGTTATGATGGCTGCTGCTTCCCCGCGCTGCTGCAGCCCATAATTACACACACACACGCACACACAGACACACACGCAGGTACACACTGATCAACATCATCGTCACGCTAAAGTTCACCCATTTGTTACCGTCCCCTGTGGTCTCCACGGCAACACACACACACACAGAGCGAGAGACAGAGCGAGGAGCGAGTGTTTGTCAATATGAAACACATCCTGTTTGAACCCTGCTGAGAGACACACTGCCCCCTGTCTGCAGCCCACAGCACTGCACACACACACACACACACACACACACACGCTGCCAACACATCTATAATTATAATCACTGATGCACAGAAACAACAACACGACCCCTTCAGGGACCGTGGTAAACATCAGGCTCAGTGTGTGAGAGACAGAGAGTGGATGTTGACTCCCCTGTCCCAATCCCAAACCAAACCTTTAAAGGGATAGTTCAACATTTAGTCAAATTCCCGCATTGCCATAATCCCTATAGTCATAGCAGTAGGTTCGTTTCCTTTAATTGTCGGTGCAAGCTATTTTTAGAACGGCGGAGCAGAGCCGTGAGCTGCTCAGAGCTACGCTACAGAGGCGCAAGGCTTGGGGAGGAATGTTCAGAATCAGATATCGATTTATTTTGAAATCAAATGTAATGCATCATGGTTTTCAGACATTCTCGTCCAATCCCGTTGATTTTGCTGTCATAGATCCCACTCCCTTCTGCTCCTGTTCATTTTTACTCACGCTCTTGCCCAATCATGTGATTAGAGGTGAAGGAATTCCCGAAAAATGTCATCCTCTAATGCAGTGTTTGTCAACGTGGGGTCCGGAGACCCCCAATGGTCCTTGAGAGGGTTCAAGGGGGTCTACAACTTTTTCTTGAAATTTTACCACAAATTTTTTTTTTTTTGATTTTTTTAAACTTTGTTATTTTTAATAGAAATTTTACCTTTTTTTTTTTTTTCAGAAATTTTACCACTTTTTTCTTTAGATTTTATTAAATTTTTTCTTTTTAGAAATTTTACCACTTCTTCCTAGAAATGTTTGAATGTTTTTGGAGAAATTGTACCACTTTTTTCCAGATAATTTCTCTACAATGTTTCCAAAAATTCACGCCATTGGCCCTAATTTGAATGTACAAAACTTTATTCAGTCTCGGAACAAATGTTTGTGTATTTCTGGTGTTTGCTTCAAAATTTTGTCCAGTGGGGGTCCGTGGTCTAATTTGTGTCAATTTTGATGTAAACCTTGTTGAGTGTGTGTGTGTGTGTGTGTGTGTGTGTGTGTGTGTGTGTGTGTGTGTGTGTGCGCGTTGTGTCTGACCTGCTGGCGTCCGGCCCCGGTTTGAGGCGTCCCTGGGCGTTGGCCTCCCACACGCCGTTGGCCAGCTCGTTGCCGATGGCCGACATGACTCTGATGAGCTCCAGAGGCCACTCGTCCAGGTCCAGGGACCGGACCCGCGACAGGTGCGTCCCCAGGTTCCGGTGGATCCCCGAGCACTCGATGCAGATCAGCGCTCCCAGGTTCAGACTGGCCCAGTCCGGATCTGGACGAGACCAGGAAGCACGTTAGAGACAGAGACGCCGGCTGTGACTCCGCCCACTGAGATTTATTTCACTTCATTCGTCCTTCTGGGTCAAATTGGCCCAGTCTGTTCCCTTCCTCCATCCTTCCTTCCTTCTTTCTTTCCTTCCTTCCTTCCTTCTTTCTTTCCAGTCCTTTTACCCTTCCTTCTTTCCCTTCGTCCTTCCTTCTTCTTCCTTCCTCTTTTGATCCAACTGACCTGATCTGTTCCCTATCCCTCCATCTTTCCTTTCTTCCCTTTTCCCTCCCTTCTTCTTCCTTCCTTGAACAAATCTATTCCCTCCCTCCTCTTTCCTTCCTTCTTTCCACAATCCTTTTTTCCCTCTCCACCTTCCTTTCTTCCCTTCGTCCTTACTTCTTCCTTCCTTTTTGACCCAATCTGTTCCCTCCCTCCTTCTTTCTTTCCTTTCTTTTTCCCTTCCTTCTTTCCTCCCATCTTTCCCTTTGTCCTTCCTTCCTTCCCTCCTTCCTTCCTTGACCCAGGAGGAAATTTTACAAAACTTGTAATACAAAAAATATTTGTCTTAATGTGAGTGATAAACTTGGGAAATTTCATGGTGAAATCTGTTGGTTTAAATTTTTATCCTATTCACCTGTAGTATACAACAATAGAGGGTATGCGTTTACGTCACGTTGCCCTCGGCAACGCCCCGTTCGATCGGACTGAGTGGCAAAACAAGCGTTCCTCAACATGCTGGCGGATAGCGGTGGACTCATAAACTGGATAAAATATTTTATATCAAAACAAATTGATGTCAAAAGGAATCGACAACCAGATCCTCAAAACCGTCTGCTCCACTGACACTTCCTGTAACACACAGTGTGACCGCGGTACCTGCAGAGTGACTGACACGCTCACTGTTACTGTGCAGAGGGACGAGATTACAGCTGTTACTGTCGTCCTGACAGTGACTCCCGACACTAAAACTGTAGGATGTGTTAGAGGACTAATTTATCTGTTTAAACATCATAACTATGACACCTGAAACTGTAGCTGATCGATCGAAAAAAAATGACCGCTCCTGTTAATTTACTTTCCGTCATTGAGAACATGGAGGTTCTTGAATGTAACTCGGTCAAAGTGAGATGTATCCTCAAGATTTTTAGCAGCTCTGTTAGGCCCTGCATGCTTTACATGCTGGCAAAGCTAGACATGTCAGACTTGTATGGGCTCGGAGGAAATCGCTTCGTTACTTGCTCGTTTTTCAACTTTGGCGGCTCTGCCACTCGTCTTTTTGCCACTCAGTGGACGTTCCACAGCGACTTCCGAGTACCGTGACGTCATGTGCATACCCTCTATACAACACAATGCTCCGACCTCCGGGGGTTAAATGATGATGTCACAGGTTTTGATGATGATGTCATGGAAGAAACAGCTGATACTCACTCTGAGCTTCACAGTCGGCACAGTGGCCGTTTCCGCGGATACCTCTGATGGACTGCAGCGCCATCGCCTCCGTCTGGCTGGTCAGACGAGACTGGAGGAGAAAACAACCACTGATCAATAAAATAACCTCCATGTTTGGGTTTTTATTGATTAATGAGAGTTTATTGATCAGGACGGTCGCCTGTAGATAACTGATTAATGAGAAATCATTGATAATGTGATTGATTGATCAGATATCGGCTCCAACAAACAAAGAAACAAACAGAGACAGACTGAGACGGAGCCGCCACCGCTGCCGTTCCAGGCTGAAACCTGAGTGAAGGAATAACAGCAAACAAATGGAATTGGGGGGAGAGGCAATAAAAGGCCGAGAGCCTGAGGCGTAAACACGGCGTCCTGGGCTGAGAGCGGAGCGGCGGCGGCGGCGGCTGCATGTGGAGGAGGGAAATGGCAACGCTGCGTCTGGATGTGACCAGCTGATTGGTATTTGTAATTATATGTGTGCGTTTGTGTGTCTGTGTGTGTGTAAACCCATGTTCCTAATCCTTTCCAATCATCACATCTGAGTTCAGGCTGGAGGTATTAAAGGGATAGTTCAACATTTAGTCAAATTGTCCCATTGCCATAATCCCTATAGTCATAGCAGTAGGTTCGTTACCTTTAATTGTCGGTGCAAGCTATTTTTAGAACGGCGGAGCAGAGCCGTGAGCTGCTCAGAGCTACGCTACGGAGGCTCATGGGATTTCTTGGTTTCCCTCATCAAACTCATCAAATACACAATCCAACAACTCCACAACGCTCTGGTGGACAAGTTGTGAGCTGCACATTCACCACGCTATGAGATAATAACACAACGTTACCACACAGAGTTGTTTTAGAGGGAAATTCAGAGACTGATGATGAAAAACTGTCACTGAAGGCAACGTGCATCAGCGGTTTTGCATGAATTTACCTCTAAAACAACTCTGTGTGGTAACGTTGTGTTATTATCACATAGCGTGGTGAATGTGCAGCTCACAACTTGTCCACCAGAGCGTTGTGGAGTTGTTGGATTGTGTATTTGATGAGTTTGATGAGGGAAACCAAGAAATCCCATGAGCCTCCGTAGCGTAGCTCTGAGCAGCTCACGGCTCTGCTCCGCCATTCTAAAAACAATTAAAGGTAACAAACCTACTGCTATGACTATAGGGATTATGGCAATGGGCCAGTTTGACTAAATGTTGAACTATCCCTTTAAAGCGTTTAGTCTTCTCCTCACCTTGTTCTTGCTGCTCTCACAGGACTGCAGGCTGGCGAGGATCTGGCTCTCGATGACCTGGACCCAGGCGTCTCGCTCCTCGTACGACGTGGCCTCGAAGTGCCAGGTCTGACCCGTCAGAGACACGATAGTGAACTCAAAGTTCTCCTCTTGTTCTGGAGCAGAGAGAGGGAGACAGAGAGGAGACGTGTGATTGGACGAGGAGGAGAACAGCTCATTAACATAAACACACATCATCATCATCATCATCATCATCATCATCGCTGATTGGTCCTCGCTCTGACCCACAGGAAGCAGCTCAGGTGTAAAGAGAAGTGAAATGTTCTGACTATAGATGTATAGACCGAATCTCCTTGTTGTTTACATTCTACTTCCGGGTAGAAAACCAGCACGTAATTTGAATGAGATCAATAGTAACGAACGAGAGTTTAGCTATATATCATGTTTTTCACGCCGTATCACCGTTTAGACAAATCTGAAGTGATTGAAGAAACATTACTATTTCTGTGTGTGTGTTTTGTGTTGCTATGTGTTGTATTTATTCACTTTGGGGGAATCACAGTGTCTAGAAAGCATCAGTGGCTCAGCTGACAGGGACAGCTAACGGCGGCAGCTAAGCTAACAGCAGCAGCTGCTAAGCTAACGGCAGCAGCTGCTAAGCTAACGGTGGTAGCAAAGCTAACACTAAAGCTAACATCAGGACGTCAGCTGTTAAAACCCTCCCGTTGTCGGACACGACATGAAACTACTCCAGTTAGCTCAGTCATGTTGGAACTCAGATATCCGCTGGAGAAAATATTTTTTCATGGAGCGTTTATTGAGTCACTGAGTTATTAAAGTTAAACAGGTAGCTAACCGTTAGCCCGGCTAATCTCTGATAACCATGACTAATTACAAAAATGTGCACACATAAATAGTAATGTTTGTCCAATCATTGGTTTTATAGACTTTACAAACATCAGATTTGTCTAAACGGTGATATAGTAACATGAAAAATTATATATAGCGAAACTCTCGTCCGTCACTATTGATCTCATGCTGGTTTTCTACCTGGAAGTAGTTGTAAACAACAAGGAGATTCGTCCTATACACGTGGATGCCACATTCGGGCTTGTCAGGCGCGTCAACATGGCAGCCATCTTGGTCAGGGCTTTCTGACCATAGACATTTAAACGTCTGAACAGCATTCAGACCCTTGTAGAACTAATTTCAGTACATTTATGCATGTGGGTGTGTGTCTGAGTGTGTAAGTGTATGTTTAATATAAAGAAAAAGAAATTACAAAAAAAATAATAATAATAATCAATCTATGTTGTATCATAAATATATGCCTGACATTTAGGCCTATAATAAACCAAACGGCTTGAAAACTGGTGATGTTAATGGTTGATAGACCTCTAATGCAGGAAGTAGACACGGCTTCCCCCTGACCAAGATGGCTGCCGCGTTGACGCATCGTTCCAATGGACAGCAGTGTCAGAGGAGGCATTGCATCTATTTTCTAGGGGGCGCCATTTAGCCATTTGGCCACGCCCATTTCTCATGACTTCAAAATATAAAATGTTTCGCCAGTCCTGACATGTTGACTGAGTTCCAATACTTCTTGAGCGTGGGAAAGCCTCCAACAATGCGATCGTTTCGGCGGAAGAAAAATAAACATAGCGATTTCAATAGGGCCTTATAAAATGAATGTCCACCAATCACAGCAGGCCTTCCTGTGACATCACAGATGACATGTTCAGGCTCCGCCCACACGACTCATTGATAGGTTCACTAAAATTAAAGAAGAGGAGGAAGTAGTGAAAGCTCAGGAAGCAGGAAGTAAGCGTTGAGTTCACTGATCAAACTCGACAGCACCTGTTCTCTGTTCTCCGACCCCCCCCGACCCCGACCCCGAGGGAGAGGTCAGAGGTCAGAGGTCAGTCATTACAATCAGGACCTTCTGGATCAATTACCCAGAAGCCCCCTCTCCCCCCTCAGAGGTTAACGGGACAATCAGGACTCAATTAGACTGAATGTGAGTCTCTGTGTGTCGACTTCCTGCAGTTCACTGAACAACTTCAAGGAGACAGAAGTGGAGTTACTGATTATTCAGATTTCTACACCTGTACGTTCAGACGGGTGGAGCTACAACACTGATCACTGGTCAATCTGTCCACTAATAAACCAATCAGTCCATAAAGGATCAATAATCTAAGGTGACGTCTTCCAAAGCTCCAGTTCTAAACCAAAACCTTCAGCTCACTGTGATATTTTTGATTATTATTATTATTGATCAACTCAGTCCCATCTGCTGCTTTTTATCAACTTCAAACTACAGAAGGAGAAGAAGTCCAAGTTTACAGGGAGAGAATCTCAGGATGTGTTCGAGTGCAGCTTGGGAACCAGGGTTAAATTTAAGACTTTTTTAATGCCACTTGAAATGAAATTTAAGACAGACTTTACAATAAACACAAAGGCAAAAAAAAACCCCAAAAAACGTCACCACATACAGTATATTACATAGGGTTAGGGACAATTTTACCCACATTCCTATGTGGTCCAAGGTAAAGTGACTGCTACATGAATAATTGGGGGGGAGGGGGCTGTGAGTGAGTGAGTGACATCATTTAACAGCTGTATAGTTGTGGAGAGGAGATGATAAACTAAAAAGGACACGTTTGCTCGTTCGTATGTTTCCATCCAAAGTGATTCAAATAACTGGGAAATGCGCATTAAAAGAAATTTGAGTTCTGTGTGTTTCCATTAAAATTACAGACTTTGGTGAAAACTACAAACTTGCACGTTTTCCGCAGCTGTCCTTTCAAAATAAATGCATAAAAAGTCAGAACAAAAAAAACTGACTTGGGAGCTGGTGGTGGTGAGAGATTTAGCGTTGACGGCCGCCACTAACTTATCTATGTCGGAATGTTACCAATTATTTTGAGATTTGAGACTAATTACAATCATAAAATCCCACTTACCAAGTGTTAACATTTTTAAGACGTTTGAAAAACTGATTTAAGACATTTTAATGCCAATTAAAGCCTTGTTTTTAGATTAATGAATTCAATGCCTTTTAAGACTTTTTAGGGATCCGTAAGAACCCTGGGAACATTTGGAAACCGTTTCATTCCACAGGAGGAGGAGGAAGAGGAAGAGGTGGAGGAGGAGGAGGTGGAGGAGGAGGTGAAGTGGGGGCACGACATCATCACCCTGTAGATCAGACAACAGCGTCTCTGTTTACAATCAGAGAGGAGGAGGGGTAAATCACTGAATCAAAGTGGCGGCCTGCAGCAGAACTCCCAGCATGCCTCAGTGTCTCGGTGGTTTCCGTGGCGACGCCGGGTGATGAGTGTTCTCCGGCCGGGGAGCGACCCGGCGCTCCGCTCGTCCTTTAGCTCCAGTCGTTTGGCTAATTGGGAACGTCTCAGAGCAGCCGAGCTGAAGTTCCTGCCTCCGGCCCCGGCTGGGATAATCAACGGCCTCCACCACGGAGACAGAGAGAGACGGAGTTGCCCGGGGCGACGGGAGGCGAGGAGCTCCGACCCAACGCTTCCTGGGCCGCTCTGATCTGAGAGCAGCCGGCGGCGCCGTCTGACGAGCTGCTGCTCATTAACACCACTGTTTACTGGCTCATACAGGTAGGCTGCCTTATTATGGGATGTTCTCAGGACGCACTCACTGAACCTGACGACGCTGAGTTCACTGTCTCTGAGACTCTGACCGGTTCTGGACCAGATCCTCTCCCTCCTGTTGTCCATCCTAATCTGTTCCCTTCCTCCATCCTTCCTTCTTCCCTTCTTCCATCCTTCTGCTTCCTTCCTTGACCTAATCTGTTCCCTCCCTCCATCTTTCTTTCCTTCCTTTTTCCCTTCCTTCCTTGATTTCCTTCATCCTTAATTCTTCCTTCTTTTTTGACCCAATTGACTTGATCTGTCCTTCCTTCCTTCCTTCCTTCCTTCCTCCATTTAAATGTACTGTTATTTCTGTCTTGTGTTTTTCTGATATGCAGCTGCTGGAGGCATTGACGGTCCAAGGCAAATGTCCCTCCGGAGACAATAAAGTTTATATTGATATTGATTGATTGAGATGTATTGATATAAAAGTGAATCACCAAAGTGTGATAGAAACACTTATTCCGGTTGGAGACGAGACTTTACCACCTTTCAATGCAAATAGCAATTTTACTTTTTAGAAATTTCAGAAATATCCCTTTTATTTTGTGAAATGCTGCTACTGAGGATTTATTTCCCAGAGAAAACTGTGGAGTTTGAGTTCCTGAGTGGGTTAAAAACTATAACGACATGTTTCTGTGTCGTTCTGTGAGTCGGAGCCACAAACTGAACATCTGTAAGTCAAATTAAAATGAGTTCCAACTGTAGAAAACAACTCTTTGTCAGTGTTTGGTGTGATAATTAAATGTAGGACAGGTAGAAGACGAAGTGTAGGAGAAGTAAAGAGAGTGAACTCCCAGAATGCACTTGGAGGTGTATCTACAATCGAGCTCTGGTTTGAGCCCTGCAGGAAGAATCCCATCATAATTAAATTCCCATGATTCTCTGTTTTCCAGTGGGGGGGAGAGGGGGGGTGATGGTGTTTGGCTGCTTGACAATTATGGAAACCAACAATCCAGAAAAGTGGGCGTTCCTCTCTCCGCGGCGTAAATTAAATGCTGTTTCTGGATTTAAATGCTGCACGCTGACCCAGCGCAGCGCGTAATGAATACAATTACACACACACACACACACACACACACTGAGCCCTCAGCTCCTGGCTGTACTAGTGAAGCAGCTTCACATTTAAAGGCTTTTTAACAACATTTAATTTAACACCAAAGACCAGCTCCTTATTCTGTTTCACACTTCCTGTTTCAGTCTAAAGAATAAAATAAAACTAATGAATGAATCATGGAGCCGGTGGAGAACAAACACCGAGAGAAAACACAAGGAACTGCAACAAAAACAACTGAAAAGGATCATTTCAACATGTTTCATCCTCACTCTTGTTTGATAAAAAGACGACGGAAAAAAACCCCACCAGGACCAAAAAGAGTTTGAGTTTCCACTTTCTCACATTGCAGCTTAAATTTTACATTTTCAGCTTCAGAAAATGTGATATTTAAAATGATCTTTCACGTTTCCGCAGCAACAAGAAACCCCAGACTCTGTCGCCTTGACGACGACGTCACGTTTGAGTTTGTAAAACTTCAAAACAAAAGGAGCCGAAGCTGCAGCTCGTTTGTCTGATGAGAAGTCACACTAACGAGTTCCTGCAGGTCGACGCTGCAGAGACAAAGGAGAGAGTTTCTTTCTTTATGAAGTTGATGTTTGGATGAAAAGATGAAAAGATGAAATCGTCGTTTTTCTGCTTTCAGTTCATTTGTGAAGTTGAAGTCTGTGGCGATTCTTTGATTTCCTGTTCCTGAACCTGTCGGCCTCTGCTCTGCTCCGTCTGAACGTATGCATGACACACACACACACACACACACACACGGTGGCGGTGGCGGCCCAGTGGCGTTCTGGTAATTACCGCCACCGCCACCGCTCTGGGCAACCGTGGGCGACATTCACGCGGTGGCGAGGAGGTGGCGACGGCGACGACGGCGACGAGGCAATTTGTGAACTCTGACACCGGCAACCTTTATACCAGCACAAACACAACAAAGCCAATATACAGCATTTACAAGAGGGGGTGGGGGGTGGGGGGGGGGGTTAGGACATGCATACAGGCCGATCATCCAGGGGGGAGGAGGGGGAGGAGGGGGGAGGAGCAATGAGAGGGGAGGCGTGAGGGAGACAAAAGGAGGCCTCAGGAAACACAAATTAAAAGCCTTAAATGTCAGCGCACACAGTATCGCTGCCTGACACAGGTCATTACCCCCCCACCTCAACCCCCCCTCCATTATTATACTACTGCATTAATAACCTGGAAAATATTACACCGGCTAGGGCTGGATGGAAGGAAGGAGGAGGAGGAGGAGGAGGAGGAAGGTGGACGAAGGAGGAGGGGGAGCAGGATAAAGGAGGAGGAAAGGTATAATAGAAGGAAGAGGAAGGAGGGAGGAGGGAGGAGAGGAAGGAAGGAGGAGAAGATGGACGAAGGAGGAGGAGAAGGAGGAAGGAGGAGGAAGAGAAGGAGGAAGAAGGTGGACGAAGGAGGAGGAGGATAAAGGAGGAGGAAAGGTATAATAGAAGGAAGAGGAAGGAGGGAGGAGGGAGGAGAGGAAGGCAGGAGGAGAAGATGGACGAAGGAGGAGGAGAAGGAGGAAGGAGGAGGAAGAGAAGGAGGAAGAAGGTGGACGAAGGAGGAGGAGGATAAAGGAGGAGGAAAGGTATAATAGAAGGAAGAGGAAGGAGGGAGGAGAGGAAGGCAGGAGGAGAAGATGGACGAAGGAGGAGGAGAAGGAGGAAGGAGGAGGAGGTAGGAGAGGAAGGAAGAGGAAGGAGGAAGAAGAAGGGGGAGGAGAGGAAGGAGGAGGAGGAGGAGGAAGAGGACGAGGAAAGGTAGGAAGAGAAGGAAGAGGAAGGAGGAGGAGGAGGAGGAAGAAGGAAGGAGGAGGAAGACGAGGAGAAAGAGGAGGAGGAGGAAGAGATGGAGGAGGAACAGGAAGAGGAAGGAGGAAGAGGAGGAAGAGAAAGGAAGAGGAGGAAGAGAAGGAGGAAGAGAAAGGAAGAGGAGGAGGAGGAAGAGAAGGAGGAAAAAGGAGGAGGGAGGAGAGGAAGCAAGGAGAAGAAGGAAGGAGGAAGAAGAGGAAGGAAGGAGGAGGAGGAAGAGGAGGGGGCAGGGCTTAAGGATGCAAGAAGACACCACCATGATTGACAGGTGACTCAGACTGGGGAGGGGGGCGACGAGACGGTTCATCATGAGGATGAACATTATCACCATGACGCCAGGAAACCGTGACGACCAGGTGACCTGCAGAGGTGGGAGGGGCTAAACGACACACCTGGAAACATCTGCTTCTTTGATAAAAAACTGAAAAAACTTGAGATAAACTACAATTCCCAAGATGCATTTCAGCACCAACCGTCCAATCACTGAGCTGAACCGTCAGTCACATGGGTTGAATTTAGATAAATTAACCAAATTATAAAAACTCTATCTTAATATATTAATAGTTTTATATTTATATATATGTGTTTATATTTATATTAATATTGTATAGTTTCAGCTGCAGCCGAGGATTATGGGTAATGTAGTTCTAGAGCAGAAAAACCTTATTTCTTATGTATTGATTGATTATTGATTGTCTCTGACCCCTGCAGATTCACCACGTCACTGATTTCCAGGTGCAGGTTGGCTCCGCCCCCCACTGCTGCAGGGGGCGGAGTCAGAGTGGTGGGTGGGCGGAGTCAAACCTGTCCGCCACGAACCCACCGCCGCTGTTTTGTTTTTTTACCTTCGGAGTTGTGCAGACTGTTGGCGTAAATGCTGCGCAGACTAGCGACACGGTTTAGTTTCCACGCTCTACGTTTGGCTGCGAGAGAGAAGAGAGGGGAGGGAGGGAGGGAGGGAAAGGGGGCGGAGCCACGAGACGACAGGAACAAGAGAAAAGCGAGAAAAGAGAAAAAAAGAGGCGTCAAAAAAAAAAAGAACAGATCGGCACGAGGGGGTGTGGCCTTGTGGAGTGGGAGGGGCCAGTGAGCAAGAAATGAAGGAGTGGAGACGCACACACCGGTTCATAAAGTGTAAACAATCTCAACCGCAACACTTCTTGGAGGATTTTTCACATTAAAAGCCCTGAAAAGACCAAGTTACTGCAGGGCTTTTATTGTGAAAACACCAGCGCAAGAAGTGTACAACAAAACTTTACCTTTAAAGGGATACGCCAAGATTTTTTTTTCCCGTGTCTTGTCTCACTCCCGAGTCCATGACCAGCAGATAGACACCATCCTTTCGACTGTGCGTGCAGTAACAAGGGAGATAGAGCCGTATCGCCCGTAATTAGCTTAGCTCAAACGCTGGAAGTGTATAGGTAGTGTTAGCCTGCCTCCACCTAAAGTCGCTAATTAGCTTAGCTCAAACGCTGGAAGTGTATGGGTAGTGTTAGCCTGCCTCCACCTAAAGTCATCAGAGAAACTCTTCAGCAACTCTAAACGGAAACCGGCGGGCTGATCTTCGTCTCAGAGCTGACAAAACTCTCCGGTAAGGCATCTTGAGCGGTCAAATGCCGCTAACGGGACGAGATCGGTCAAAACGGAGGGTTCAAACAAAGACGGTTTATCTTGGTTCAAGCTAGCTACATCGAGGGTAGGTTAGCTTCCTATTTCAAAGTAAAAGCACAAATTCTATCGTCATGGTTTTCTGTATGTAAAGGGCAACGGGTGTTTTACTTTGTGAAAGTAACCGGAAGTGCGTTGGTCACAACGGCTAGCTTGAGTAGCGCCGAATTCGTCCGAACAAAATTGTAAACAGCTGGTATTTAGACAAATTAACGACACACTGCTGATCTAAACGGCTACTTTCTCGCCTAAACATGTTTGAAATGTGGATACAGTGATATATTTACAGAGTTTAGAGCTACAATGAAATCAGCTTCTGACTGCTGATTTCGGCTCAGGTAGGAGGCAGGCTAACACTTCCTATACACTTCCAGCGTTTGAGCTAAGCTAATTATGGGCGATACGGCTCTATCTCCCTTGTTACTGCACGCGCAGTCGAAAGGATGGTGTCTATCTGCTGGTCATGGACTCGGGAGTGAGGCAAGACACAAATTTTTTTTTTGGCGTATCCCTTTAAGTACAACAACAATGTGACAATTTACTATTTCAAATTTAAGCGTGAAGCGACAACACACTGACTATTGATTATTGATCCGAGCGTTTGGTTCCATGTTGAAGTGGAGACTTCGATTCCCTCTGCGGCTCCGAGCTGCGTGACCTCTGACCTCTGGTTCCTTTTAATGCTGCTGTGATATTAACTGCCCCAGGCCACGCTGAGCATTTACTGAACACTGTGTGTGTGTGTGTGTGTGTGTGTGTGTGTGTGTGTGTGTGTGTGAGCTGCTTTTTAAAATGTCACAGGTTTGATTCCTGCAGCTACAGCGTTACCCCCCCCCCTCCCATGTCCACTGGTTCCTATGGTGATAACAGCTGTTTGAAGTGGATTAACATGTAAACAACAGCTCGCTTTGTCTTTCTGACCTTGGTTTTGCTTCATATTTAAAGGGATAGTTCAACATTTTGTCAAATTGGCCCATTGCTGACTTCCGATTTGTCTTCAACGTAGCATAAGACACATGAAGCAAATACTCAGAACTACTTTCTCTTCTGAAATCCCTCCGCCCAGCAGCCATGTCTGGAATGTAGTTCCGGCTGAATTTCCCTCTAAAACAACTCTGTGTGGTAACGTTGTGTTATTATCTCATAGCGTGGTGAATGTGCAGGTCACAACTTGTCCACCAGAGCGTTGTGGAGTTGTTGGGTTGTGTATTTGATGAGTTTGATGAGGGAAACCAAGAAATCCCATGAGCCTCCGTAGCGTAGCTCTGAGCAGCTCACGGCTCTGCTCTGCCGTTCTAAAAATAGCTTGCACCGACAATTAAAGGTAACGAACCTACTGCTATGACTATAGGGATTATGGCAATGGGCCAGTTCGACAAAATGTTGAACTATCCCTTTAACATTCATTATCATGTCTCTGCTGGACCACCTGGACACAGCAGAACTCTTTGTTTGGTTCCTCATTAACGTCGACTTTAAAGGAATTCATGACAGCGGCGGCGGAGAGCTGCAGGTGCATCATCCACCTGAGTGAAGGTGTAACCTGAGAACACACACACACACAGACACACACACAGACACACACACACACACCTGGACACACCTTGTTTGCTGGTGGAGGGATCAAAGCGTCTGTGACCAGTGAACCTGCTGCTACCTCACATATCTTACCTGGGGGAGGACGGTTCCCCCTCATGAATTACTCGGCGCTTCGCTCTGACATGAAGATACGTCTCCCGACCGCCCGCCGTGACAGGCGGCGGCGGCGGCGGTGTGGTGGCGCCCGGTGCTTAATGGCTAAATTGGGACGACTGTTACTAATCGCTTATTGAATAATGAAAGTGACACAGCTGATAAAAGATTTCAATAGGCTGGATTATTTATAATATTTCACTTAACGCTCGCCGCACGCGCTGACGAATAGGAACCAGTCGCTGGGGGGGGAGGAGGAGGAGGCGTTGGTGACCGGCGCCACGGAGACGGCGACAGCAACGAGCGGCGCTCAAAGTGTCGGGTGATAAAATGGTCGGAGGGAAGAAGGGGGCGGAGCCACACGGAGAGAGAAGTGATGGAGCCTCGGGTGAGGCGGACGGAGGAGAAGTTTAAAATGGAGAGAAGAGGGGTGGAGGGAAAGGAGGGAGGAGAGGATGAAGGGAAAGAAAGAAGGGAAGAAAAAGAGATAAAGAGAAAATGGAGGAGAGGAAATAGAGAGAGGAAGAGAAAGGATGAAGGGAAAGAGAAAGGACAGAAAATGAAGGACATGAAAAAGATAGAAATAAAGGAAGATGATTGAAGGGAAAGAAAGAAAGAAAGAAAGAAAGAAAGAAAGAAAGAAAGAAAGAAAGAAAGGGATAAATAAGAACAATGGAGTGAAAGAGGAGAAGAAAATGGAGGACAAGAAAACCAGAGAAGAAAGGAGAGAAGTGAAACTGAAAAGAGCTGGATGAGACGTGAGGAGAAGAATAAAAAAAACAAAAGGGTGAAAAGAGGAGAGGAGAAGATGAAGGGAGAGAGGAGGAGGAGATGGTGGGAGAGAGGAGGAGAGATGGAGGGAGAGCAGAGAAGGAGGAGAGATGGAGGGAGAGCGTAGAAGGAGAAGGAGGAGGAGAGATGGAGAGAGAGCAGAGGAGGAGAGATGGAGGGAGAGCGGAGAAGGAGAAGGAGGAGGAGAGATGGAGAGAGAGCAGAGGAGGAAGAGAGATGGAGGGAGAGCGGAGGAGGAGGAGGAGAGATGGAGGGAGAGCGGAGGAGGAGAGATGGAGGGAGAGTGGAGGAGAAGATGGAGGGAGAGCAGAAGAGGAAAGATGGAGGGAGAGCGGAGGGAGAGAGGAGGAGAGGAGGAGGAGAGATGGAGGGAGAGAGGGGGAGGAGGAGATGGAGGGAGAGAGGAGGAGGAAGAGGAGGAGAGATGGAGGGAGAGAGGGGGAGGAGGAGATGGAGGGAGAGAGGAGGAGGAGGAGAGATGGAGGGAGAGTGGAGGAGGAGAGATGGAGGGAGAGAGGGGGAGGAGGAGATGGAGGGAGAGAGGAGGAGGAGGAGAGATGGAGGGAGAGTGGAGGAGGAGGAGAGATGGAGAGATGAGCCTCCATCCGTCACCGTGACAACCACTTGCTCTGTCAGCTGCTTGATGCCTCGGTGATGGAGAGACGACCATTACACATCTGCTGCTGCTGCCACATCTGTTCAGCCATCAACACAGAGAGGGAGTGTGTGTGTGTGTGTGTGTGTGTGTGTGTGTGTGTGTGTGTGTGTGTGTGTGTGTGTGTGTGTGTGTGTGTGTGTGTGTGTGTGTGTGTGTGTGTGTGTGTGTGTGTGTTTGACGTCTAATGAAATGAAAGAAGGAATCCGATTCTAAACGAGTCGGAGCAACGAGAGCTGAACTAAACATGTAGATAAACAGAGGAGCTGTGAAGGTCAGAGAGGAGGAGGAGGAGGAGGAGGATGAAGAGGAGGAAGAGGAGGAGGAGGAGGAGGAAGAGGAGGAAGAGGAGGAGGAGGAGGAGGAGGAGGAGGATGAAGAGGAGGAGGAGGAGGAAGAGGAGGAAGAGGAGGAGGAGGAGGAGGAGGAGGCGGAGGGGAATTAAAAGTAGTAAAAGTAGAAGGAGGAGACACGGTATAAGAAGTGGAAAAAGGAGTAGTTGTAAAAGACTAAGGAGAAGCAAGAGAGGCAGAGGACGAAAAAGAGGAAGACAAAGGAGGAGAAGAGAAGGAGGAGGAGGAGAAACAGAAGACAAAGGAGGAGAAGAGAAGGAGAAGAGGGGAAGAAGGGAAGACAAAGGAGGAGAAGAGAAGGAGGAGAAGAGGAGGAGCAGCAGAGAGGCCGTCAGCCTGGTGATGGGGGGGTGAGGAGGGGTTACTATGGGATGTTGTACCTTCAGCAGTACCAGAGAGGCCGTGGGCCTGGTGATGGGGGAGGTAATGGGGGTATTATGGGATGTTGTACCTTCAGCAGTACCAGAGAGGCCGTCGGCCTTGAAGTTGCTGGTGCTCTTCTTCCGGCGGTGCTTCTTCCTGTTGGCGTGCGGCGACGGCGGCGGCTCCATCTTGGGGCTGGTGGTGCTGGAGATGCTGGGACTGGAGCACACCGAGTCCCCCAGACCCGTGTCTGACACAACACACACACACACACACACACACACACACACACACACACACACACACACACACACACACACACACACACACACACACACACACACACACACACACACACACAGAGAGAGAGAGAGAGTCAGCATCAACCAGTTCTACAGGAGGAGGACCTGAGGGCGAGCGAGGCTAAGAGAGAAGGAGAGGAGGCTCTCTCTCTCTCTCTACTGACTCTTAACAGTTAATAGGAGAATAAATAACAGAAGGAAACAGAAGAACGTGAAGAGGAGGAGGAGGAGAGGAAGACGAAGGAGAAGAGGAGACAGAAAAAGAAAACAAAAGAGGATAAGAGAAGGAGAAGAAGAAGGAGAGGAGGAGGAGAAGAAAAAGAGGAGGAAGACAAAGGAGGAGAAGAAAATAAAAGAGGAAACAAAAGACAAAGCAAGAGTAGGAGAAGGAGAAGAAGATGAAGAGGAAACAGATAAAGAAGACAAAAGAGGAAAAGAGAGGAAGACAAAGGAGAAGAAGAAAAAGAGTAGAAGAAAACAAAGAAGGAGAAGAGAAGGAGAAAAAGAAAAAGTAGAAGAAAGAGTAGAAGAGAATAAGAGGAAGAAAAAGAAGAGGAAACAGGTGAAGATGAAGAGGAGGAGAAGAGGACAAAGGAAGAGAAGGAAAAGGAAAAGAAGATGAAGAGGAAACAGAAGAAAAAGAAGACAAAAGAGGAAAAGAGAAGGAGAGGAGGAAGAAAAAGAAAAAAGAACAGGAGGAAAAGAAGAAGAGGAAACAAAGGAGGAGAGTCAGAAGGAAAAGAAGAGGAAGAAGAGGAAGCAGGTCTTCATCATCATCATCATCATCATCATCAACCTGTTCTCCAGGAGGAGAGGAGAGGAGGAGGACCTGAGGGCGAGCGAGGCTGAGAGAGAAGGAGAGGAGTCTCTCTCTCTCTCCACTGACAGCTGTGACTAGCGGCAGAATAAAATAACATTCAGCTTCCATCAATATCACATCGCCGCGGCAACACTGACATGACCGCACACACACACACACACACACACACTCAGATCCTCCCCGGGTGGCGGTGGCGGCGGCGTGCAGCAGCAGCAGCAGCAGCAGCAGCAGTAGCCATGGCGATGGCGGCGACAGCCCCAAGGACGCCATAACTTATTTTACAATCGTTTAGTCTCAGCTCAAGTGGAAAATGTGACAACTTATCTCTGCTGACAAGACGCCGTCCCCGAGCGCCGCAATTAACCGCCGCCGTGGATTAACGGCCGTCCCATCTGCACGCCGCGCTCCATCCACGTCAACCACACACACACACACACACACACTCCTCTCTCCGTCTGAGTGTTTTCTTGTGTGTTTAGGTGAGAGCAGCAGCCACAAACTTCTGCATTTTATTTTGAAAACTCTCCTGTTTTTATCTCCACAGGTGTAAACAGGAAGTCAGAACCTTCACCTTTATATTTGAATATATCAGAATCAATTATCTTTAATATATTATGATCAATAAACTGTTTTTTCTTCAAGTTTTATTTTCTTAATTTCTCGGCGACACTTAAAGATAAAGATAAATATTGTCCTTGTGACTTCATGCTTTTACTTTGAAGTCACTGTATGAATGTTGTTGTGCTCTTATTCTGAAAATCTGACACAGAAGATTCTCTTTATTCTCAACTCAGTCAGTTTCAGACTCATTAGATTCTGTTAATGTGGGAAAATACGACACTGTGGATGTTTCACTATAATCTATACTGTCTAATCTATAACCTATAATCTATAATTAATAATCAATAATCTATAATATAAATAGAATTATAAACCAATCAAAGGACAGCGTTGGTTTTTCATATTTGCTGTGAACTCTGCTGCACTTTTAAAGGACGTATTGAAATAAACACAGCTGGAGTGTGTGTGTGTGTGTGTGTGTGTGTGTGTATGTGTGTGTGTGTGTGTGTGTGTGTGTGTGAGAAGCAGCATTTCACAGCTCTAAACGTTATTTGAGTGACGCTGCAGGGCACGCCGTCGCTGACTGACTGACTGACTGACAGAGCTGTCAGTCAAGCTCATCGTCACGGCAACAAACACACACAGCTGTCAGTCTGGAGTACAGTAGCTAACACACACACACACACACACACACTCACCTGTGCTGACTCCAGAGTTGGCGATGACGGTGGCGTCGGTCCACTGGTCGGCGCTGGACACCGAGTACGAGCGCTGGTGCATCATCCCGTCCACGCCGCCACCACCGCCACGGTTGTTGAAGGACACCAGGCTCACACCGCCGCCGCCGGTCGCCATCTGACACGCCGACGTGCTGCTGGTCACCGAGCCTGAGGTCAGAGGTCACAGGGTCAACGCTACTGGATATTAAAGGTATAGTACGTAGGAATTCCCCCCATCTAGCAGTGCGGTTGCATATCAGAACGTATTCTTGATGTTGCATTCACTTGAAATGGGACAGATGTCAGACAGACAACAGACGCTGCATGTAACAGGATAAACAAGTGGTCCGCCAGCACGAGGCAAAACAATACAGGCGTGACAATATGTTGTCATGGTGATGTGGTATTGTTTTACCGTCTTTCTCTGGTGGAGTAAAATGACATCCGGTTGGCTTGCCGACGGCCGTCTGCCTGACTGCACCTGAATGCAACACCAGTGCCTCCGTCCTTCCTCACACTACACAGTGGTGACAGTTTTAACAGGCCGAGCCCACAGCTACGCTCAGTTTCTATGGTTACCTACGGTCACGCTGCCACTCAACGTAAAAAAATGGCGATGCAACATGGCCGCCTCGGTTCGGTGCGTCGCCCACTTATGTATTTGTAACGACTTGTAACAACTCATTCTAAGGAACCAGAAAGCTTTCATTGGTATGCAGCTGTGATTCACCTTCAGTGAAATACAGATTTATGAAAGACATGTTTGATTTTTGATAATAAAAAGACAAATAAGTTACACACTGAGGATTTACTCTATTATTATTAATAATAATAATAAAAGTGATCATATTATTGATCTACTGTCATTATTGTTCTGATTTATAATCTATACAATAAGAACATTGTTAAAAATAAAATGATCAATAAAGTTGATTCAACAGAGAGTTTTTATTTGTGGTTTATTTTGTAATTTCTCAGGTTTTTATTTCTGTTTGTATCTAAAGCAGCAGTGACGATGCGTTCACTGACCACGTTAAACTAAACGTCTGCTGAGTCGTTGAGACTCTGACTGATCTGATGTGACGACTCAGTGACACGAGTCTAAAGAATGAGCTCCTCCTCCTCCTCCTACTCCTTCTGTTCCCTTTTCTTCCTTCTACTTCCTCTCTTCTCTTTTATTTCTTCTTTATTCTGTTCTCTTTTCTTTCTTTCTTTCTTTCTTTCTTTCCTTCCTCTTCTGTTCTCTTTTCTTTCTTTTTTCTTTATTCTGTTCTCTTTTCTTTCTTTCTTATTCTGTTCTCTTTTCTTTCTTTCTTGCTTTCTTTCTTCTTCCTCTGTTCTCTTTTATTTGTTGTCTTTTTTTCCTCTATTCTTTTATTTATTCTTCAGTTCTCTTTACTTCCTTCTTTTTCCTCTGTTCTCTTTTCTTCCTTCCTCTGTTCTCTTTGTGGCGGCGCATGCGTCCCCTTGTTCTCTCTCTCTATCCCTCTCTCAGAAACATAAAAGCTGCTGTTTAAATCAAACCCTTGAGTTGGTGAGAGGCTCCACGCTCCAACAGCCGGCTGGCCCCCCCCCCTCCTCCTCTCCTCCCCCTCCTCTCCCTCTCTACTCCCCCCCCCTCTCTCTTCTCCTCCCTCCCTCATTCTCTCATTACAGCTCATTTCTTGGCGCTGGCTGAGTGGAGCCAGGACTCTGATTGCATTAATATTCATGACGATAATTAGTACATGGAGTACGGCTCACTGAATATTCATGCTATTAGCTCCCAGTGTGTGTGTGTGTGTGTGTGTGTGTGCGTCTCCACCTTTTGTTTAACGACATCGTCTCTCTCCAGGTGACATGAACTCGTGTGTTTCCCTCCCTGTGTTTTATTTGTCTTGTTTCATTCTGCTCTCTGTTTCCCCCGACGACAGAAACAATTAAACAAACGATTGACAGGTTGATGTCGTCATGGCGACATCACCGACGATTGTTGCTCAGCGTGACCGGACTTCTTTAATTTATCAAGTCATTATTATTTTGGTACAACTGTCTTTAATTTCCTGTTTTTCTTTTTGTCTTTATTATTTTATTCAATATCCTGCACAAGCTCATGTTTAATAATGAATTATTTAAAATAGTTAAGTTAATCAATATTCTACTGATTTATAAATTAACATTTTATTCTGTTTTAAGAATTAAACTTGAGTTAATAATCTTCTAAAATAATTATATCTAATATGAAAAACAAAACAAGACTATTTTTTTTATCTTATTATTGATCTGATTCAGTTTTTTATTTAAATATCAATTATTTAGATTTCACTATTGATCTTGAGTTGATTTGTTTGATAAATATAAAATATATATATACGTAGGCTATATATATTGTATTATATAAAAAAGCATGAATCAGGTTTTTCGGGTGATGATGTCACTGAGGCCTGGGCTCAGGCTCCGCCCCCTCCCTCACCTTCACACCCGCTCATCATCAGTAATTAAACATTAGCTTCTTTATCTTGAATCTACAGATATCTATCTTTCCTTCATCCTTCCCTCCATCTTTCCTCAACCTTTCCTTCATCATTTCCTCCTTCTCCCCTCTATCTCGCCCCTTCTTCCCTCCATATTTCCTCTATCTTCCCTCCACCTTTCCTTCATCCTTCCCTCCTTCTTTCCTCCATATTTTTCCTGCTTTCTTGCATCCATGATCCCTCTATCTTCCCTCCATCCTTCTTCCATATTCCCTCATTCTTTCCTCCATCCTTCCCCCCTTCTTTCCTCCTTCTTCCCTCCACCTTTCCTTCATCCTTCCCTCCATCTTTCCTCCTTCTTCCCTCCACCTTTCCTTCATTCTTCCCTCCTTCTTTCCTCCATCTTATTCCTGCTTTCTTGCATCCATGTTCCCTCTATCTTCCCTCCATCCTTCTTCCATATTCCCTCCTTCTTTCCTCCATCCTTCCCTCCATCTTCCCTCCACCTTTCCTCCATCTTCCCTCCATGTTTCCTCTATCTTCCCCTTTTCTTTCCTCCTTCTTCCCTCCACCTTTTCTTCATCCTTCCCTCCATTTTTCCTCTATCTTCCCCCTTTCTTTCCTCCTTCTTCCCTCCACCTTTCCTTCATCCTTCCCTCCATCTTTCCTCTGTCTTCTCCCTTTCTTTCCTCCTTCTTCCCTCCACCTTTCCTTCATCATTCCCTCCATCTTTCCTCTGTCTTCCCTCCTTGTTCCCTCTATTTCCCCCTTCTTCCCTCCATCTTTCCTCTATCTTCCCTCCACCTTTCCTCCATCCTTCCTTCAGCTTCTTTATCTTGAATCTACAGATAAAACGTCTAAAAACAGTTATTTCCTTCAGGTCAAAGTGAGCCTGATGATGTCATGTGGCCCCGCCCCCCCTGCTCCTGGCCCCGCCCCCTCTGCGTCCTCACCTGGCGGCGGTCCGAGCTGCAGGCTGCTCATGTCCTTGGTCAGGCCGTTGGTCTTGGGGCTGGGGACGGCGGCGCAGGTGGAGACGGCGCGCGGCGGCCGCTTCCCCGGAACCTTCACTGTGGTCCGCAGGAGGTCGATCTCCTTCCCGTGGACGTTCTGCATGTAGTCCTGGAAGACCGGGAAAACCAGGAAAACAGGGAGAGGGTTAGGGTCAGAACCAGAACCACAGACTGAGAACAGCTGATAATAATAATATATACAATAATAATCTTTCCTTCATCCCTTCCTCCATCTTTCCTACATCCCTTCCTCCATCTTTCATTCATCCCTTCCTCCATCTTTCCTACATCCCTTCCTCCATCTTTCATTCATCCTTTCCTGCATCTTTCCTCCATCCTTCCCTCCATCTTTCCTTCATCCTTTCCTCCATCTTTCCTTCATCCTTCCCTCCATCTTTCCTACATCCTTCCCTCCATCTTTCCTACATCCTTTCCTCCATCTTTCCTTCATCCTTTCCCCCATCTTTCCTTCATCCCTTCCTCCATCTTTCATTCATCCTTTCCTGCATCTTTCCTCCATCCTTCCCTCCATCTTTCCTTCATCCTTTCCTCCATCTTTCCTTCATCCTTCCCTCCATCTTTCCTTCATCCTTCCCTCCATCTTTCCTTCATCCTTCCCTCCATCTTTCCTTCATCCTTTCCTCCATCTTTCCTTCATCCCTTCCTCCATCTTTCATTCATGCTTTCCTGCATCTTTCCTTCATCCTTTCCTGCATCTTTCCTTCATCCCTTCCTCCATCTTTCCTCCATCCTTCCCTCCATCTTCCTGTTTGAAGCTGTTTAAGCCTCTTCCGTGTGATCGGCCTCTGATCACGGATCAATAAATATTGATGAGCTCAGAGTGAAGTGCTGCTGTTGACTCGTGTCTTTGTCGGATTATCAGGATAAAACCCTCCGAGTGCCACAAAGGAAACAAAGACGCTCTAATCCCTCAAGTGGCTGCCCCCCACCCCCCTCCTCCCCCCGCTGAGCGCTGAGCGGCGGCGGCGGCGCCGTGGCGACCCCGAGAGGAGCGCGGCATCGTGGGAGGTCGACCTCCTCCTGCTCCTCTCCAACATGAAGGAGAAACAAAAACACAAAGCAAACAAAGCACAACCAGAATCAACGTGAGGACAGTGAAGGCATCGTCGTCCTCTCAGGACCAGGAGACGATTAAAGGACAATTCTGGGCAAATTCAACTCGGGGCTGTATTTTCCTAACATTGAAGATTTTCAGTTGAATTGCTCCTGTTTTGCGGTAGTTGTGTCTGTCTTCAGATTCCTTTTTTTAGACCTAAAATGTTAGAAAAATACTGTTGAATTTGCCCGGAAGAATGAGCCAGAAAGTAGTTGAAATACTCGACGCAGCACAAAATCTCCAATGTAGTTTAACTACTAGATTTCCTCTATCTTTTTCTAGCCTTCTTCTATATATTCCATCCATGTTTCCTCTTTTTCCCTCCATCTTCTCTCTATCTTCCCTCCATCCTTCTTCCATATTCCCTCCTATTTTGCTCCATCCTTTCCTCCTTCTTCCCTCCACCTTTCCTTCATCCTTCCCTCTTTCTTTCCTCCATCTTTTTCCTGCTTTCTTGCATCCATGTTCCCTCCATCTTCCGTCCATCTCTACAGCAGATTGTAAAGTGAAGCTCTGTAGTTCAATTACATGGAGTTTAAAGGACGATTCCACTCAAATCCAATCTGGGCTCTATAGTTTGTCCTTTAAACAACACGTTTCTGTACCAAAAAAACACCTGTCGCCGCCACCTCGCAACCTCTGACTACAGCTGTATGCCTCTAATTGGTCCTCACTAAGATACAACCACACACACACACACACACACACACACACACACACACACACACACACACACACACACACACACACACACACACACACACACACACACACACACACACAGACACACAGACACACACACAGACTCTGAGTGTTTCCCGCCTCCCTCTGGCAGCTCGGCTGACAAAAGGCCAATTCAAAGCCAAGTGCTCTCGACGGCGTCTTAACAAGCCACCGGAGAGCCCTCGAGCCAGGGGCATGCTGGGTAAACCACACACACACACACACACACAGACAGAGACACACACAGACACACACACCTCCGACAGATTGACCACGGTAATTGAGGCTCCATTTGCATCAGAGAGCTTTCATCATCGGCCCGATCGCCCACGCCGCCACGCTGAGGCGTCCAGGACGGATGTGTGTATCGACCACACACACACACACACACACACAGACAGCAGGTGGTGTGTGTGTGGGTGTGTGTGTGTCTGTGTGTGTTTGAGTAGGAGAGAGAAAATGTTTCTGCATTTATCAACTCATGATGAGCGTCAAAGAAATGGAGTGTGTTTATTATCGCTGCTGGAGTGTGTTTAAGATGAGTCTTCACACACACACACACACACACACACACACACACACACACACACACACACACACACACACACATATCGGTTAATGAGTGTGTGTGTGTGTGTGTGTGTGTGTGTGTGTGTGTGTGTGTATGTGTGGGCGTGTGTGTCAGTGTGAAAAATGCAACATGAACAAGGTGTGAATAGTTGCTGACACGGAGAGAAACAGGATCCATAAAGACAGAGAGGATGGATGGATAAAGAGGAGGAAGACAGAGGAGAAGAAGAAGAGGAGGAGGAGGAGGAGGAGGAAGAGGAAGGAGAAGAGAAGGTGGAGGAAGAGGAAGGAGAAGAGGAGGAGGAAGAGGAAGAAGAGGAAGAAGAAGAAAAAGAGGAGAAGGAGGAAGAATGAGAATGAGAAGGAGAAAAAGAAGAGGAGGATGAAGAGGTAGAAGAGGAGGAGGAAGAGGAAGAAAAGGAGGAAGAAGAGGAGGAAGATGAGGAAAAAGAAGAAGAGGAGGAAGAGGAAGAAAACGATACATTTAAAACAAATAAAAAGTATTAATTTGTATTAAATCAATAACTGAGTCTATTGTTGTTTTTCCTTCATATAAATAAATTCCGACCGTCCCTGAACGCCACCTGACGACCATGAGGAGCAGCAGCGACTTCATTAACGAGCCAATTAGGAGAGAGTGGGCGTGGCCTGAGGTGTGAGGTCACAGCAGGTAACAACCTGGAGCCAGTGTTGTGTCCTTCATCCTTTCCTCCATCTTTCCTTCATCCTTTCCTTCATCTTTCCTTCATCCTTTCCTCCATCTTTCCTTCATCCTTTCCTCCATCTTTCCTTCATCCTTTCCTCCATCTTTCCTTCACCCTTTCCCCTATCTTTCCTTCATCCTTTCCTCCGTCTTTCCTTCATCCTTTCCCCTATATTTCCTTCATCCTTTCCTCCGTCTTTCCCCTATCTTTCCTTCATACTTTCCTTCATCCTTTCCTCCATCTTTCTTTTATCCTTTCCTCCATCTTTCCTTCATCCTTTCCTCCAACTTTCCTTCATCCTTTCCTCCATCTTTCTTTTATCCTTTCCCCTATCTTTCCTTCATCTTTTCCTCCATCTTTCCTTCATCCTTTCCTTTATCCTTTCCTCCTCCTTTCCTTCATCCTTTCCTCCATCTTTCCTTCAACCTTTCCCCTATCTTTCCTTTATCCTTTCCTCTATCTTTCCTCCATCCTTTCCTTCATCCTTTCCTCCATCTTTCCTTCATCCTTTCCCCTATATTTCCTTCATCCTTTCCTCCATCTTTCCTCCATCTTTCCTTAATCCTTTCCTCCATCTTTCCTTCATCCTCTCGTCCATGTGTGTTGTGTTGTGTTGTGTTGTGTTGTGTTGTGTTGTGTTGTGTTGTGTTGTGTTGTGTTGTGTTGTGTTGTGTTGTGTTGTGTTGTGTGTTGTGTGTTGTGTTGCGTTCGTGGCCCGTTAGTCGTCCCGGCTCTTCTTCTTCAGCTCCTGTTAATTAGCAGCATTAAGCAGCATTAATGTAGTCGTGGACCAATTAGCATCGCTGATTGACTTTAACTCCATTAGCCTCCGCAAACACGCTAATTGACGGCGGCGGCGGCGCTGCAGATGCAACACGCTCAGGAGGAACCTGGCGTTTTGGCGCTGGAGGGGCTTCTCTGTGTGTGTGTGTGTGTGTGTGTGTGTTTATACACAGCCAAGTGTGTGTGTGTTGATGTGTTAAGTGATGAGTTTTAACACTAATTTACTGCTTCAGCTGCTCTAATCGCTGACGGACGGCTCTGATTGGCTGAAGGACTGTTTTTCTTTTTCTCTCTCAGAGTGGAAACGTCTCCGGCGCCGGCGGCTCTGCAGGGGGAATCGAACCCACGATCTCCAGCTGCAGCGCTGCCTTGCTCAGAGAGGAGGAGGCTGAAACAGAGTCAAGCTCTTCTGCTGCTTCTTAGAGACTTTTGATTCAAACAAACTCATTTATTTTAATTTAATTCTATTATTTTCTATTTAAAACCATAAAAAACTAATAATTTTACTATAATTTAATTTTAAAAATCCTTTAAAGCAGATATCAGCTTCACGGCCGTTTCGGCTAATGCTGCGTTCAAGGCAGGCTTTTGAAACCGTAAGTTACAGCTTCAAGTCACAACTACGACTTGGTAGCGTTCCAGGTAACCCGTAGCTCGTGTTTTTACCATCCTGTTGTCTGTGAAAGTTCCCTATAACGGCCACTCGTAACTTCCGACCCGTGAACTCGTACCAGATCGAACTGGTATGACTTCACAGGAAGGAAAAACACAAAGTACGAGTTTCTTTGAACGCACCATGAGTTAGCAGCCCCCGCCCTTGTCAGGCATCAATTGGTCCTCGTGCTACGTCACCACATTCACGCGCATCCCTTGGCTGCACACACAGCCCTTCATGCCGTTCTCTCTCCTCATTGGATAACACTTGTATCCCACAAGGAAAATTTTCTCCTCGGGTTACAGCAGAGCAGAGTGACGGAGAGACTCGTGTTTAGGCTGAAATACTTCATGTAAGTGATTGCTGACGGAAAATAGGACTATTTAGGACTTATATTAACAAAAACATTCCACTGATATCTGCTTTAACTTACATTTTTTCTTTCTGCTCGTTTCTGTTTCTAATTTCTAACAGACTTGATTTTATTTGAAAAAGACAAAACATCTAAATCTAATAAACTAAACCTATGTATCTGTGAACAGGGGCTTAATTTTCAGTCTTTAAGCTCTTCTGCTGCTTCTTAAAGACTTTTGATTCAAACAAACTCATTTATTTTACTAATTAATTCTTTTTTTTTTTAACCATAAAAAAAACTTTTTTATCTCTTTTTTCTGTGTCTGAAACAAAACCACCACATTTTCAGCTGTTTATGATTCAAAACTAATAATTTTACTATTTAATAAAATTCTTTCTGCTCGTTTCTGTTTCTAATTTCTAACAGGTTTTATTTTAAAATAGACAAAACATCTTTATAATAAACTGAACCTCAGTGTCTGTGAACAAACACTTTTTTCATCTCTTTTCTGTGTCTGTCTCTGTTTATGATTCAAAACAAATCATTTTACTATAATTAATAATTTAATTGATCTGACATTTTACTGACAAAATAAAAGCAGACTCATCTAAACTAATTATTTCTCTATTCTCTATTGTGTTCTACTCTTTCTTTCTTTCTGCTCCTTTCTTCAATTTCTAACAGACCTGGTTTTATTTTAAAAAGACAAAACATCTTTATAATAAACTATACAGGCTTTAACTGAAACGGGACTTTTACTGTGAAAATCCCCCGAGTCCTGCACAACTTCCTTTTCATTTTAATTTGATGATTTGATGATTTAATCTAAAGACAAATGTTTTTTTTTATTTTATTTACAAAATTTAATATGAATCCTGAATGAATTTAGTAAAATAACATTTAAAAAAAATACATACATGTCCTTCCTTCTTTCCTCTATCTTTCCTCCATCCTTCCTTCCCTCTTTCCTCTATCTTTCCTCCATCCTTCCTTCCCTCTTTCCTCTATCCTTCCTTCCTTCTTTCCTCCATCCTTCCTTAATTCTTTCCTCTATCTTTCCTTCATCCTTCCCTCCTTCTTTCCTTTTTTCTTAAATTTTATTGACAAAATGTAATATGAATCCTGAATGAATTTAGTGAAATAACATTTATAATAAAAAGTGTGAAAACGAGGATTTTTCTCTTGTAAGGAGAAGTAGAAAAGGAAGGACGGAGGAAAAACCTGTTGTTCACTGCAATGAATAAATGTGATGAAGACAGTGTGTGTGTGTATGTGTGTGTTGTGTGTCTCTGTGTGTGTGTGTGTGTGTGTGTGTGGTAATAAAGCGGCGTGTTGTGCCAACAGGGCAGAGAGCCGGGACAATTAGCAGAGACATTACAGCTGATGGTCACATCATCAGCTCCGACGTGGGCAAACACACACACACACACACACCACTAATTAATACACAACACATACACACTGTGGGTCTGTGTGTGTGGCCAGAACACACACAGACACACACACACACAGACACACACACACACAGAGGGAAGATGAAGAGCTGCAGATCGATGGAGGTCAGTGCAGACTGGCAGAGCGCCGGAGTCTAACAACCAATCAGCGTGTCAGCCATCTTTGCTTCTCTTTCCTCTGTCTTTCCTCCATCCTTCCCTCTTTCTTTCCTCTATCTTTCCTTCATCCCTCCTTCCTTCTTTCCTCTATCTTTCCTTCACCCTTCCTTCCTTCTTTCTCCTATCTTTCCTCCATCCTTCCTTCCTTCTTTCCTCTATCTTTCCTTCATCCTTCCTTCCTTCTTTCCTCTATCTTTCCTTCATCCCTCCTTCCTTCTTTCTCCTATCTTTCCTCCATCCTTCCTTCTTTCCTCTATCTTTCCTTCACCCTTCCTTCCTTCTTTCTCCTATCTTTCCTCCATCCTTCCTTCCTTCTTTCCTCTATCTTTCCTTCATCCTTCCTTCCTTCTTTCCTCTATCTTTCCTCCATCTTTTTCCAGCCTTCTTCTATCACTCATCCACATTTCATCCATCTTCCCTCCTTCCTTCCCCTCTATCCTTTCCTCCGTCTTCCCTCCTTCCCTCCATCTCTATCTCTATCAGATCACTCAGAGTGTTGGAGTGTATTAACCAATCAGAGCCCGGCTGTAATGAGTGTGTGTGTGTGTGTGTGTGTGTGTGTGTGTGTGTGTCTTACGTGCAGACTGGGGTGGTGTGTGTGTGTGTGTGTGTGTGTGTGTGTGTGTGTGTGTGTGTGTGTGTGTGTCTTACGTGCAGACTGGGGTGGTGTGTGTGTGTGTGTGTCTTACGTGCAGACTGGGGTGGTGTGTGTGTGTGTGTGTGTGTGTGTCTTACGTGCAGACTGGGGTGGTAGGTCAACAGTCCGTTGTCACACAGCGTCACGTACTTCTTCTTCCACTCCTTGTTGAGAGACTTCCCGCTTCTCTTCAGCAGCATTCCCTGGACACACACACATACACATCTGATGTTAATGAAACGAGGGAGAGAAAGAACGACAGAGTTACACCTCCTTCTCTCTGTCTCTCTCTCTCTCCCTCGTTCAGACTCCGTGGAGCGAAGAGAACGAGTTGAGAGGAGGAGGAGGAGGAGGAGGAGGAGGAGGAGGAGGAGGAGGAGGAGGAGGAGTGGATAAAGGAGAGAGCGTTTCTACAACAACATTTTCACTGAGAGAGATGAGGACAGAGGGAACATCGTCCTCCGTCATCCCTCCATCTTTCCTTCAGTCCTCCCTCCATCTTTCCTCTATCTTCCTTCCATCTTTCCTTTATCTTCTCTCCATCCTTCCCTCCTTCTTTCCTTCATCCTTCCTCTATCTTCCTTTATCTTCTCTCCATCCTTCCCTCCTTCCCTCCTTCTTTCCTTCATCCTTCCTCTATCTTCCTTTCATCTTCCCTCTATCTCCCCTCCATCCTTCCCTCCTTCCTCCCTCTATCATCTGTACTCCCTTCATCTTTCTTCTCTCTTCCTTCCCTCCTTCTTTCCCCGATCTTTCCTCCTTTCCTCTATCTTCCTCCCATCTTTCCTTTAACTTCTCTCCATCCTTCCCTCCATCTTTCCTTCACCCTTCCCTCTATCTTCCATCTTTCTTTCTCCTTCCATCCATCCCTCCTTCCTCTATTTTTCCTCCATCCTTCCTCTATCTTCCTTCCATCTTTCCTTTATCTTCCCTCCATCCTTTCCTTCTTTCCTCTATCCTTCCCTCCTTCTTTCCCCTATCTTTCCTTTATCCTTCCTCTATCTTGCTTCCATCTTTCCTCTATCTTCCTTCCATCCGTCCCTCCTTCTTTCCCCTATATTTCCTCCTTTCCTCCATCCTTCCTCTACTTTCATTCCATCTTTCCATTATCTTCTCTCCATCCTTCCCTCCTTCTTTCTTCTATCTTCCTTCTATCCTTCTTCCCCTATCTTTCCTCCTTTCCTCTATCTCCCCTCCATCCTTTCCTCCTTCTTTCCTCAATCAGCACTTCTTTAATTGCCTGACTCTCTTCAGGCCTGTTAATGTCCCTGTTACCCCCCCTCTCTCCCCCCCTCCCCCCCTCCCTCCCTCCCTCCGTCCCCCCCCCCCCCCCCCTCCTCTCTCTCTCTCCCACACACATCAGCTGCGGCTGACTGACCGTTGAGGCCGAGCGACCGCCGCTCGCCCGCCCACACTTCATTTGAGCCGAATTCATTAGGTGAGAGAGAGAGAGGGGGGGAGGAGGGGGGGATCAAAAGGAAAAGAGAGAGAGGTTGGAGTGCAGTGGGGGAGGAGGAGGGAGGAAGGGGGAGGAGGGGGAGGGGGGATAAAACTGTCCACTGATTAGCAATTACAGCGGCGCCGCCACGCGTGTCACTTCACTGGACTCTACAACATTAACACCCGACAGAGGATATTAATAGAGTCCAGCCGTGAAGGGAGGGGGGGAGGAGGGGAGGAGGGGGAGGGGGGTGATGGACAGAAGCCTGCTCTCCCCTCAGCTTTCATTAAGGCGCTCGGTGGCGGCGGGGACGGAGCGGCGAGCCCGCAGTGACCCTCGCCGCCGGAGACCACACATTAGGTGTAATTGGTGTCGACATAACGACAGGAAGGAGAGAAGGAAGGAGGGAGGAGAGGAGGGAAGGAGGGAAGGAGAGAAGGAAGGAGGGAAGAGAAGGGAAGGAAGGAGAGGAGAGAGGAGAGAAGAAGGGAGGGAGGGAAGAGAGGAGAGAAGGGAGGAGGGAAGAAAGGAAAGAGGGAAGAGAGGAGAGAAGGAAGGAAGGAAGGAAGGAATGAAGGAAGGAGAGAAGGAAAGCAGGAAGGAAGGAGAGAAGAGAGGAGAGAAGGAAGGAGGGAAGGAAGGAGAGAAGGAGGGAAGGAAGATAGAGGAAAGAAGGAGGGAAGGATGGAAGGAGGAAAAAAGATGGATGGCAGATAGAGGGAAGGATGGAGGGAAGATAGAGGAAAGAAGGAGGGAAGGATGGAGAGAAGATAAAGGAAGGATGGAGGGAGATAGAGGAAGGATGTAAGGAAGATAAAGGAAGGAAGGAGGGAGGACAGATGATGGAGGGAGGAAGCAACAAGGACTGAAGGAAGGAGGGAAAGAGAGGAGGGAAGGAAGGACGATGTTCCCTCTGTCCTCATCTCTCCGGCCGGAGACGACAGGTTTGGTGTATCCGGTGTCGTCATGACGACAGGAAGGAGAGAAACTTCAGATGATTGAAATCTTTATTTTTATATGTAAACTGTTTATTTTAAAGATAATTGGTGTTTTCTTCCTGCAGTTGAATATTTTATTCTTCTGTTCAGTCTTTCTTCTCTGCTGAGGCGTTCACAGACATCGGGTCACGGCAGCGTCAGAGCTGTTGAACCACTCGCACGTTAAAAACACGTTGAGATGTAAAAACCTCACGTGTTTGTGCAGCGATGCATCATGGGAACATTAAAGAGAGAGAAACGCAACAACAGGGATTCAGAGTGAGACATAATTCTGTTCCTGAATAAGATGTTGATCAAAAACCTTCTGGGATGGTTAGGTTACCAGATTATATTCAAATGTCAAAACGCAGAAACCAAACTAATCCATTACCTTGTGTTGCTGTATTACATTTCTCTTTTGAAAAGACGTGTTTGCAAATGTTTTTCATAAAGGTGATAGATTACACAGGATTTTCATGCTTTGAATGTTTTGGGAAAGGACAGAACTTCTCTCCACCAACTCCTTCACCAGTTGACTGTTATTTCTGGGCTGTTTATGACACAATTAATTGTCATTTCTTGATATTATGAAGCAATCCTGAGGAATTTCCTCCTTTCCTCCATCCTTCCTCTATCTCCCTTCCATCTTTCCTTCATCCTTCCATCTTTCTTTCTCCTTCCATCCCTCCCTCCTTCTTTCCTCCATCCTTCCCTCCTTCTTTCCCCTATTTTTCCTCCATCCATCCTCTATCTTGCTTCCATCTTTCCTTTATCTTCTCTCCATCCTTCCCTCCTTTCCTCAACCCTTCCCTCCTTCTTTCCCCTATCTTCCTTCAATCTTTCCTTTATCTTCTCTCCATCCTTTCCTCCTTCTTTCCTCCATCCTTCCTCTATCTTGCTTCCATCTTTCCTTTATCTTCTCTCCATCCTTCCCTCCTTCTTTCCTATATCTTCCTTCCATCTTTCCTGTATCTCCCCTCCACCCTTCCCTCCTTCTTTCCCCTATCTTTCTTCAATCTTTCCTTTATCTTCTCTCCATCCTTTCCTCCTTCTTTCCTCCATCCTTCCTCTATCTTGCTTCCATCTTTCCTTTATCTTCTCTCCATCCTTCCCTCCTTCTTTCCTATATCTTCCTTCCATCTTTCCTGTATCTCCCCTCCACCCTTCCCTCCTTCTTTCCCCTATCTTCCTTCCATCTTTCCTTTATCTTCTCTCCATCCTTCCTTCCATCTTTCCTGTATCTCCCCTCCATCCTTCCCTCCTTCTTTCCTCCATCCTTCTTTTATCTTCCTTCCATCTTTCCTTTGTCTTTTCTCCATCCTTCCCTCCTTTCCTCAACCCTTCCCTCCTTCTTTCCCCCATCTTCCTTCCATCTTTCCTTTATCTTCTCTCCATCCTTCCTTCCATCTTTACTCTATCTTCCCTCCATCCTTCCCTCCTTCTTTCCACAATCAGCACTTCTTTAATTGCCTGACTCTCTTCAGGCCTCGACTGGAACTATATTCCTTACACCTCTCCATCCAGACCTGGGGTTTGGAGGAGGTGGAGGTGTGTGTGTGTGTGTGTGTGTGTGTGTGTGTGTGTGTGTGTGTGTGTGTGTGTGTGTGTGTGTGTGTGTGTGTGTGTGTGTGTGTGTGTGTGTGTGTGTGTCAGTGGATGAATCCGGTCCATCCATCCTGAGGAAGACGAGTGATCAGTTTGCACGAGGAGGAGGAAGCTAATTGAACGCTGCTGCTGCTGCTGCTGCGTGGACGGACGCCGCCGGAGCTGATGGGTAATATCTGTCATTATTCACCTCCCGGGGGCGCCGTGACACACACACACACCTTCAGCAGCGAGGGGGGGGTTGGCAGCCATGACAGCTACAAGGTCTCCTCTCCCACACGGAGACGGAGGAGAGGATAGAGAATAGATGTGTGGAGATAAATACATCGTCACCGCGGCGGTTACGGTTGGCGAGCGGTGACGTATGGCGGAGGAAGTGCTGAGGAAAAGGTCGGCCGGCTGCGGGGCGCCATGATGAAGTCACAGGACTCATTTGTTAGGCCTCGCAAAACGTCCCGGGGCGCCGCGGCCCAGTCGTTGTGGCGAGGAGGGAGGAGGAGGAGGAGGAGGAGGAGGAGGAGGGGCCTGAAGGAAAGGTTCAAGGAAACGAGGGAAGGAACAAAACTCCCCAAGACACAAAAAAGTATCTTCTTTCATCCTGACACACTTCCTCCTCCTCCTCCTCGTCTTCGTCTTCGTCTTCGCCGGTGAAGTATCGCGGTGGAGTCTTTAAGAAAAGGTCGCTGGCTGGAGGCGACGGCGAGCCAGAGAGATGAGGTCATTCGTTAGAGGGACGACGACGACGCATCGACACGGAGAAACGTCGAGGGGCTCAAACCTGAGGGTCGGTGATTAAAGACGGACACCAGGAGGAGGAGGAGGAGGAGGAAGATGATGAACGAGCTCTGTGGAGAAAACTTCCTCTCTTATCTCGCCATGTGACGTTTGAGGACCCGACAAACAGTGGGACGAAAATAAACACTGATTCTGTTTCTATTGTGAAGAAGTTGCAGCGATAAAGAACCTCCTCCTCCTCCTCTTCTTCCTCCTTCTCCATCTGCCGGAAATAACGGTTCATAGTAACGTCATGGTTTTCATAAAGGTTAAAGATTTGAATTTTTTTGGGAAAGGCCAGAACTTTTCTCCACCAACTCGTTGACCAATTAACTATTAATTAACCAACTGTTTCTTGATATTATGACGAAATTGTTTGTTATTTCTTGATATTATGACGCATTTATTTGTTACCTGAGGGTCGCTGATTAAAGACGGACACCAGGAGGAGGAGGAGGAGGAGGAAGATGATGAACGAGCTCTGTGGAGGAAACTTCGTCTCTTATCTCGTCATGTGACGTTTGAGGACCAGTGGGACGAAAATAAACAATGATTCTGTTTCTATTGTGAAGAAGCTGCAGCGATAAAGAAACTCTTCCTCCTCCTTCTTCTTCTGCCCGTCTATTGATGTCCACTAATCTCCCCTCTAATCACCCCCCCCCCCCCCCAGACAATGGACTCTCCCGCCGCCCGGTGACAGCCAATCAGGGAGCAGATCCAGAGGAGCAGATGATATCGGAGGAGAAGACGTGGACCATCTCCACGGAGACGTCGCTCCCTTTTGTTCTTCCTCGTCCCCGGAGAGCGGGAGGCTAAATTAGAGGTGTCACCCCCCCTCATCACCCCCTCGTCACCGCGGTAACAGAGGGACGGTGACACCAGGTCATCCATCATCCCCTCAGTGTCCACTGCTCGCACCACAGAAGAATAACATCACCACGGTGACGTCGACCGCTGCAGTTCCCTTGACGACCACTAGAGTGACTCCGCCCCCCCCAGTCAGTGTCCATGACGACTCCACTGTTTACATTTTCATGAAGGACTAAAGTTAAAGAGAATAGAGGGGGCGTGGCCTCTTTGATTGACAGTGTCTCTTTGACCATATTTGGAATAGCTGGGAGTTAGGGGGCGGAGTCAGGCAGAGCCAAGATGGCGGCTGCGTAACAGCTCGATCTGAGCTTTAGAAACAAGTGGAGTGGCGGAGTCAGAGAGATGACATCGGAGTGAACAAAGTCTCATCTCCTCTCAGGCTCCTCCTATTTGACCATATTTGGAAGAGCTAAGAGGGAAGGAGGCGGAGTCAGGCAGAGCCAAGATGGCGGCTGCGTAACAGCTCGCTTCGAGCCACAATCGAACTTTAACGTCAGTCATGTGAAGAGTGACCAAAGCGGCTAAAAATATTTTTGAAACATGCGGGCGGAGTCACAGAGAGACGTCTGAGTGAATCAAAGTCTCATCTCCGCTCAGGCTCCTCCTCTTTTACCTTATTTGGAGTTAGGGGGCGGAGTCAGGCCGAGCCAAGATGGCAGCAGTGTAACAGCTCGCTTTGAGCTCTCGAAACAAGTGGGCGGAGTCACAGAGGAGACGTCCAACCAAATCAAAGTCTCCACTCCATATAGACTCCTCCTCTTTGACCTTATTTGGAATAGCTCGAAGTTAAGGGGCGGAGTCAAACTGTTCCAAGATGGCGGCCGTGCAGCAGCTCACTTTGAGCTTTAGAAACATGTGGGCGGAGTCACAGAGATGATGTCAGAGTGAAACACAGGTCTCATCTCCTCTCAGGCTCCTCCTCTTTGACCTTATTTGGAATAGCTAGGAGTAAGGGGGCGGAGTCAAGCTGCGCCAAGATGGCGGCAGTGTAACAGCTCGCTTAGAGGTCTAGAAACAAGTGGGCAGAGTCACAGAGATGACATCCAACCAAATCAAAGCCTCATCTCCTCACAGGCTCCTCCTCTTTGACCATATTTGGAATAGCGAAGAGGGAAGGAGGCGGAGCAGGCAGAGCCAAGTTGGCGGCAGTATAACAGCTCGCTTTGAGCTTTAGAAACATGTGGGCGGAGTCACAGAGATGACGTCGGAGTGAACCAAGGTAAATAGCGAAGAGGGAAGGAGGCGGAGCAGGCAGAGCCAAGTTGGCGGCTGTGCAGCAACTTGCACTGAGCCTTAGAAAAAAGTGGGCGGAGTCACAGACAGGACATCCAATCAAATCAAAGTCTCCGCTCCATATAGATTCCACCTCTTTGACCTTATTTGGAATAGCTAAGAGGGAAGGAGGCGGAGTCAGGCCGAGCCAAGATGGCGGCTGTTTGTGGGCGTCGTCCAGCAGGTTGAATCCGTGCAGGAAGTTGTTTTATCGTGGTTGAACGTGTTCCTGCTCGTCTGTCGCTGTGGGTGCGTTTGATTCGTTCAAAGTGTGTGTGGCGGCGGCGGCTTCGGCCTTGAGGATCGGTTCTGCTCGTGTGGCACTTGACCCGACAGCGGCGGCGAGAAGGAAAGAAAGAAGACTTGACTTGAGACAAACATTACAAAACCCACAAGCGACATCAAAACACACTCCCACAGACACACAGCGGCGTCAGCCTCCACGACAAGGTCGGCGTTGATGAGGCAAGGACGGCGAAGGGCAGAGCCGGGGGAGCAGGACGCCGACCACATCAAATAAAACGCCACCGAAGAAGAAGAGTGGGGGCTGAAGAGGCGCTGATTTATCTGAGAAGAGTTCTGGGTAATTAATTAGAAACTCAATTATCCAAACCTTACTTCAGCAGTCTCAATTCATTAGTGGATACAAACCCTCGCCCCTCGCTCCTCGCTGCACGCCACAGAGACGGAGACAACACTCGTCTTCCTGGCCGCCGCCGAGACCCTCAGGTCACCGCTGGTCGCTTTTGTCCGGCTCATCATCAGACGAGTGTGTACACAACACACACACACACACACTGACACACAGCGGTGGCGTGGAACAACAAAGCGACCACGGGGACACTTCCAGCGCTCAGAACAACAACACCCCCGTGCCAAACAAAAACGGCGGATGGCTCCGTGGAGACCGTCGCCGCGGCGAGGCGTAATGAGCACAATCTAAAAGCTGCAGCTCTTTGATTGACGCCTGTGTTCCTTGTTTTAATTATTTCTCTGAGTAAGGAAGAGGAGACACGACGTTCCTCCGTTCCTCCCTCCCTTCCCAAAAAATCTCATTTCCAGGGGTTAGCGTGCATGACAAAAATGTCATCATGGCCAAAATGGCTCCGAGCGGTGACAACCTTTCCCAGGGAAATGATATTTTTCCAATCCGGCGGAAGGCGGATCGTGTCACCCTCGTTAAAGCCTTGATAGCAGGTCTTTAATATTCACCGTCTTAATTAGGGCCGCAGTTAATTTCATTAAATTCTTTGGCTGCTAAATGAAGCAGATTATGAGACATCTTTTATTGCGAAGCGTGAAATTACAGCCTGCCCGCTGCCAATGGCGGCGCGGCGCTAATGAATTACAGGGTAAATAACGCCCGAATTAACCATCCAATTTAACTCCTCGCAAAGCGCCGGCGCCGAGGGGCGACGAGGACGCTGTCACAACCAGCCGGCCCCGCGAGACGCAATTACTACAGATACACTAATCAGGAGGAGCAGGAGGAGCAGGAGGAGGAGGAGGAGCAGGAGGAGGAGCAGGAGGAGGAGGAGGAGGAGGAGAGGAAGAGGAGCAGGAGGAGCAGGAGGAGGAGCAGGAGGAGGAGGAGGAGGAGGAGAGGAAGAGGAGCAGGAGGAGCAGGAGGAGCAGGAGGAGCAGGAGGAGCAGGAGGAGGAGGAGGAGGAGGAGGAGAGGAAGAGGAGCAGGAGGAGGAGAGGAGGAGGAGGAGAGGAAGAAGAGGGGGAGGAGGAGGAGAGGAGGAAGAGCAGGAGGAGGAGCAGGAGCAGGAGCAGGAGGAGGAGGAGGAGCAGGGGGAGGAGCAGGAGGAGGAGGAGAGGAAGAAGAGGAGGAGGAGGAGGAGGAGCAGGAGGAGAAGGAGGAGGAGCAGGAAGAGGAGGAGGAAGAGGAGGAAGAGACAAGGAGGAGGAGGAGACAAGGAGGAGGAGGAGGAGGAGGAGGGGGAGGAAGAGAGGAGAGGAGGAGGGGAGTAAGAGACAAGGAGGAGGAAGAGAGGAGAGGAGAGGAAGAAGAGACAAGGAGGAGGAGGAGCAGGAGGAGGAAGAGGAGGAGGAGAGGAGGAGCAGGAGGAGGAGGAGGAGGAAGAGGAGGAGGAAGAAGAGGGGGGGGCAAGGAGGAGGAAGAGGAGGAGGAGGAAGGGAAGAAGAGGAAGAGGAGAGGAAGAGACAAGGAGGAGGAAGAGGAGGAGTAGGAAGAGAGGAGAGGAAGAGGAGGAAGATGAGGCTCTGGAGATGAAGTGTTTATAAACTCAAAGTGAAGTGAATATTGACAGTTGATCTGAAGAGTGCTACATTACTACAAGACTACATTACCCAGCATGCACCTGGCCCTGAGCTCAAGGCTGCCAGGTGAAGGAGAGAGAGTTTAAGACAAGAAGAGCTAATCTGATGTGTTTGTGTGTGTTCAGTGTGTGTGTGTGTGTTCAGTGTGTGTGTGTGTGTGTGTGTGTGTCCCAGAGGTGCGGCTGCTGCGTCGGAGGGAAATTAATTTGTCAGAGAGTAGCTTTTCAAAGCGTGTGTCTGCAGCCGCTGACAGAGAGCGCTGCCTCTCTCTCCGCTAATTAGCCGCTAATTAGCGTCGTGGAGCAGATGTCGGAGGAGCGCCGGCGCTCCCAACCGCCTCTGTAAACAAAGTTGGACGCATCCGCATCCGCTCGCCACCGCCGCCGCCGCCGCCGCAACACGGGAAGAACAAGAACAGGAAGAAGAGGAACAAGGAGGAGGAGGCCAGAGGAGTGTCGTAGCAGGAGGCTCCAGCTCCAACGCCACATGTGCTTCCTGCTCCGGCTCCAAGAGAGTCAATTAGAACAAAGATGGCCGCCCTTAAAGGGCCAGTACGCCTCGTTAACGCACCACTCCGATCACTTCACACGGCCTCTGATGGAACTTTTTCCCCCCACATCCTGTCGCGTCGTTTGATTTTTGATTTTCTCCATTTTGGTTCGTCAGACCTGTCAGGTTATCATCCTTCAAAATAAAGGTAGAGGTTTGTATTAAAGCTCCTTCAAAATAAAGGTAGACGTTTGTGTAAAAGCTCCTTCAAAATAAAGGTAGATGCTTGTGTTAAAGCTCCTTCAAAATAAAGGTACATGTTTGTATCAAAGCTCCTTCAAAATAAAGGTAGATGCTTGTGTTAAAGCTCCTTCACAATAAAGGTAGATGTTTGTATTAAAGCTGCTTCAAAATAAAGGTAGATATTTGTATTAAAGCTCCTTCAAAATAAGGGTAGATGTTTGTATTAAAGCTGCTTCAAAATAAAGGTAGATGTTTGTATTAAAGCTCCTTCAAAATAAAGGTAGACGTTCATAATGTATGTCCTTCAAAATAAAGGTAGATTGATTGGTTGATACTGTCTCTCTCTGTGTCTGTATGGTCTTTAACCGCTGTAGGTTGAAGTGACGGTGGCGGCTGTGTGAACTCTCGCTGTGAGCTGAGTGTGTATGACACATCTGACCTCGCACCGCCTTCACACACACACACACACACACAGACACACACACAGTTACTATGTGCCTGCTGATTATAGTTTTTCTGTGTTTCTGTTGATTTGTTCGGCCTCGTTCTCATTACAGACGACCGAGAGCGCCGTGTCCTGGCCTGTGTGTGTGTGTGTGTCTCTGTGTGTGTCTGTGCCTGTGTGTGTGTGTTTTAATGAGCCCTGGACTCTCTTAACGAAGGCGTTCCCCTCTAACAGCGAGCGCCGTCACCTCGAGTGGCTGATAGTCGCACGCTGAGAGTCGCTCTAATGAGATAAGGAGCGCACAAGTGGCTCTAACGCACACACAGACACACACACACACACACACACACACACACACACACACACACACACACACACACACACACACAGGTATCAGAGTGTGTCTCTAATCAGCCTGTTATTGTACAAGTGCAGGTCTTTAACACTGACAACGCCATCCACGCTGTGAGGGGGCGTGGCCTAATTGCTGTACAGCGGTGTGCGTGTTGTGTGTGTTGTGTGTGTGTGTTGTGTGTGTGTGTGTGTGTTGTGTGACGTGGCTAATTTCTCTGGCAGATGTCGGAGCCTGTTAGGTCTCTGTCCCGGTCGCCTCCTCCCTCCCAGGAACGCCGCTCATCTGAGCTGCTTAACGACCACGATGCTAATTTACCCTCAACCACATGAAACTAAACTATTAGAGCTCCTTCACAATAAAGGTAGAGGTTTGTGTTAAAGCTCCTTCACAATAAAGGTAGAGGTTTGTGTTAAAGCTCCTTCAAAATAAAGGTAGACGTTTGTGTTAAAGCTCCTTCAAAATAAAGGTAGATGTTTGTGTTAAAGCTCCTTCAAAATAAAGGTACATGTTTGTATCAAAGCTCCTTCAAAATAAAGGTAGATGTTTGTGTTAAAGCTCCTTCAAAATAAGGGTAGATGTTTGTGTTAAAGCTCCTTCAAAATAAAGGTAGATGTTTGTGTTAAAGCTCCTTCACAATAAAGGTACATGTTTGTATCAAAGCTCCTTCAAAATAAAGGTAGATGTTTGTGTTAAAGCTCCTTCAAAATAAGGGTAGATGTTTGTGTTAAAGCTCCTTCAAAATAAAGGTAGATGTTTGTGTTAAAGCTCCTTCAAAATAAAGGTAGATGTTTGTATTAAAGCTCCTTCACAATAAAGGTGGATGTTTGTATTAAAGCTGCTTCAAAATAAAGGTAGATGTTTGTGTTAAAGCTCCTTCAAAATAAAGGTAGATGTTTGTGTTAAAGCTCCTTCAAAATAAAGGTAGACGTTTGTATTAAAGCTGCTTCAAAATAAAGGTAGACGTTTGTATTAAAGCTCCTTCAAAATAAAGGTAGATGTTTGTATTAAAGCTCCTTCAAAATAAAGGTAGATGTTTGTATTAAAGCTCCTTCAAAATAAAGGTAGATGTTAGTATTAAAGCTGCTTCACAATAAAGGAATAAAGGTAGATGTTTGTATTAAAGCTCCTTCAAAATAAAGGTAGATGTTAGTATTAAAGCTCCTTCAAAATAAAGGAATAAAGGTAGATGTTTGTATTAAAGCTAGTTATTGATCATTTCTTATTGATTTCTTTGGACTCTTATTGAGTCATGTGACATGTTAACTTTGTAAAACATGGAGGAAACTCCAGCTCCCGCTTGTTAAATAAAAAAAACAACACAACTGCAACACAACTCTGGTCTAAACGGCGTTTTACATAACGAGCGATAACGAGTCGACGTCTCCATGTCAAACAGGTGAAGGAGTTCAGGTCGAGGCGTCGGCGTCTGACCAGCGTCTCATTAAAAAAAACAAGTGTGAACACGGCGCTAATGGGAGGACACACACACACACACACACACACACACACACACACACACACACACACACACACACACACACACACACACACACACACACAGGAAGTGAAACTGAGTGCAAATGGAGTGTTAATGGGGAAAAAACAGTTGAACCTTGAATGTGAAGTGAAACCTCTCTTTCAACACACACAGCCTTTTTTTTTTAAAGTGCACACACACACAGACACAGACACAGACACAGTCTAATTAGGCAGCAGGTCTGCAGTGTGTGTGTGTGTGTGTGAGGCAGGAGACGAGTCGACCACAGGGAACCATCAAATCAATTAACGTCCACTTCCAACAAAAATACAACAGGAGGAGGAGCTGCCATGTTGTGCCAGGTTGAGTTAGTCCTGAGTGTGTGTGTGTGTGTGTGTGTGTGTGTGTGTGTGTGTGTGTGTGTGTGTGTGTGTGTGTGTGTGTGTGTGTGTGTGTGTGTGACTTTATTAACATGAACTGGATGTTTGTGGAGTAAATTATCAGCTGGAGTCAAAGTCAAAGTGTGTTACCATGACGACACAGGAGGATTACTGATTATTGATTAGATGTTAGGCTACAGTATATTGTCAGCACAATGTTTTATATTATATGGTAGAATTATAATACATAGTAAAATATATTACAATTACAATATATAGTGTTTGTACTACAATCAGTATAAAGGTAGATGTTTGTGTTTAAGCTCCTTCAGAATAAAGGTTTGTATTACATATTATACAATATATTATGTTTATAATAAATTATATGAATTCAATTATATATTATGAAAACAATATGCAGCATATTTAGATTTTAATAAAATATACATGTTGTCATTATTATATCTTATGACTTATATTACAATTATTATATATAATTCATTATATTATGATACAAAATATATTAATTATACTATATAAGAGGATGTGATATATTATATATTATCATTACAATATTTTTACTGCTGTAATATATTAAACTGTATATCACGGTTATGATACGTTATAATAGAAGAGAATAAAATGAAGTCAAGAGGAGGAAGAGGAGGAGGAGGAGGTCTTCTTCCTCTTCTTCCTCCTCCTGCTGAGCGACACCGCTGCGCCGAAGAAGAGAGACGTTGCGTTTGAAGCCGCTGGGATTTTTTACTCTTTCTCTTCTCTCTCTCTCTCCTCTGGTGTCAGTCTGCCTCTATGTCTCTCGCCCCCCTCTCTCTCTCTCTCTAATCACAGATGTGATTTGTTCATTTAGTCGATTACAAACGAGGCCGCGGCAACGCCGTCCACACAAGAGGCCCCGTTAGCGCTGTTAGCGCTCGCTAATTACCTGATATTGTCGGGGGGAGATCCCCCCACCTCCTCCTCCTCTTCCTTCTCTTCTTCTCTTCCTCTCTCCTCCTCCTCCCCTTCTTCCTCTCTCCTCCTTTCCCTCCTCTTCCTCTCTCCTCCTCCTTCTTCTTCTCTTCCTCTTTCCTCCTCCTCTTCCTCTCCCTCCTCCCCCTCTTCCTCCTTCTCTTCCTCTCTCCTCCTCTCTCCTCCTCCTCCTCCTCTTCCTCCTCCTCCTCCAACATGGAGGAGCTTGTGTGTGACAGATTAAGAGCCAGTTCAGGTGTTTCTCCTCCTCGCTGCCGCAGCAGGGACCAGCGTGTGTGTGTGTGTGTTTCAAGTGTGATTTTCAAGTGTGTTTAAGTGTGTGTGTGTTTAAGTGTGTGTGAATTAAAGTGCCCCCCCCCCTCCATCCTCTGCCTCCCTTTCTTCTCCTGTTGCTCCTTCAAAACGCTGCAGCCGCCGCCGTCGCTCGGATCAAAGACTCAGGACAGAAAGGAGAGAGAGAGAGAAGAAGAAGGAGGGCGAGCGACACCCCCCCCCCCCTCTCTCTCTCTCTCCTAATGATGTGGTTGGTCGACCCGGGAGAACTCCTCGCTCTAATTGATGTCAAGTGTGTGATTTCACTGTTAATCAAGGACGAGCATCAAACACACGGAGCCAGAGAGAGAGAGAGAGGAGTGTGAACGGGCGAAAGAGTGGCGGCGGCGGCGCAGACAGGAAGTGTGTGTGTGTGTGTGTGTGTGTGTGTCTCACCTGTTTGATGGGGATGGCTCGCCCGCTGCCGATGCTGTCGGCCCGAGACTCCAGGCCTTTCTTGTCCTTGTCCGGCTCGCTCGCTTTCCTCGACTGTGGGGGCGAGAGACGAGACGACACACACACACACACACACACACACACACAGTCACCGACTGATCAATACTGTCATCTGATCATTAGATTCTCCATTAATCGATCTGACACATCTGAAGCTGCAGAAAAGAAAAGATGAAGAAATTCAATCAATCAATTAAAGGGATAGTTCACCCAAAATTGAAATTTCCCTCATTATCTCCTCCCCCTCATGTGGACTAAGGGCTGGGAGAAGTTTCAGAGTCCTCCGTGGCTTCTCTGAGTTACAGTGGGGCTCCGTGCAGCACTGCATGTCCATATGACGGTTGAGAACGGAGCTCACTTTTCTTTGTCCAAAAAGACACACCAAAAAACATCCAAATACCTCCATAGTGCTCGTCTGTAATGTCCCTCTTGTATTGAAGCCCCAACATGAGAAATTGTTCAGAATAATAATAATAAAAAAATAAATAAGTCTATATTTTAAGCTTGTTTGTAGCGGAAGCTCCCAGTGTCTCAGTTCACTGCTCTTCCTGGTCCGTCCAAATCTCGCGAGATTTGCACTGACACCCAGTTCACGGCTCCGCAAATCGCAAAAACACTGGGAGCTTCAGCTACAAACAAGCTTAAAATATAGACTTATTTAATTTTTTTCGGAACAATTTCTCATGTTGGGGCTTCAATACAAGAGGGACATTACAGACGAGCTGTGTGGAGGTATTTGGATGTTTTTTGGTGTGTCTTTTTGGATGAAGAAAAGTGAGCTCCGTTCTCAACCGTCAAATTTCAATTTTGGGTGAACTATCCCTTTAAGCAACTGCTCAATCAATTAATCAATTATTTTTTATTTACTGGAGACAGTGAACGAGTTCGTTGAGATCCATATTTCATCTTCCTGTCTCCTCTCTGGTTAAGAAAATAAAAGCCTGGCTCTTGGTCAGGCTTTTATTTTGGTGTGTGCGTGTGTGTGTGTGTGTGTGTGTGTGTGTGTGTGTGTGTGTGTGTGTGTGTGTGTGTGTGTGGAACTCACGGTGAAGAGGTTGGAGCGCCGTTTGCTCTGCTTCCTGACGGGCGTGGGTGTGTTGGCGGTCTGCGGCACGTCGATGCGCAGCTCCTTCTGACTGGTGCTCGGCGTCGACGGCACCGACGACGAGTAGTCGCTCAGGCTGCCGCCGCCGTTACTGGTCTGAGGACAGGAAACAGGAAGCACACAGCAGTCAGCTGGCTCGGCCTTCACAATAAGAGCATGGTTATTAGAGTTTTAAAATCTACATTTGTTTTGATTTTTATTAATTTTCTCAGTTTGCTTTTTTATTCCAGTTTAATTTAGTTCAACAAGTGATGAATCAGTTTTAGTTTAGGTCTTATTTTGGAGGAATTGACTCGTTTTATTTAGTTTTTATTTAGTCTTAGTCTTAGTTTTTAAGGAATTAGGAGAAAAACTGGTTTAATCTGGATCAAAATTTTCCAGATTTTTGTTTTTCCATCCAGGATTAATAATTAATAATCCATCTTTACTTCGATCCCAGTCGGATTGGATCAGTCTGATAAAAAAAAATAATGAATATACAGTAAATTAGAAATACGTTGTCAATTTTTTTTTCATCTGTTTCAAATTAAAACTTCAAATTTCAATTTTCATTTCATTAAGATGTGTTTTTTATCTTGTATTGTATGTGTCTTTGTATTGTCTTCTTTTATTTATAATGGACCCGAGTCCGTAATAAAACTATCTATCTAATCTATCCAGTAGTTTGGGAAAAGTTATTCACTTTATTTACTTTATCACTATAATGGTTTAAAAACCAGGTGCAAAATATAAATACATATAAACTACATTATAAATGTTGTTTATTTGACCTAATGTAATGTAATTTAAAGGACTCAGGATCTGGTTTTAGTTTAGAAACAAAACATTTTAAAGATTTGATTTAGTTGATTTACTTCTCGTTTTTTTTGTTTTCATTTCCGTTCACTAAATGATTTCCTGGCTGCTGGTTGTAGTTTTAGTTGTGCAGTGAGAAGTTGAACATTATGGGGTGTAATCGGTTCGGATGCTGGGAAGATAAACGGCGCTCTCTCTCGGGGGAGGACGCCGCCGCCGCCGCTCAGACACGGTGAGAGATGAGACTTTAATGAGGAATCGATGGAGGATTGAAGGACGAGGATCGAAGAGCTTAACGGCCTGAAGCTGCTCAGGGAGGAGTGTGTGTGTGTGTGTGTGTGTGTGTGTGTTCTTATCACCTTTCATATTGATTTTACATTTTTTATTACGAGCCTTTAAAAGCTCCGTTTGATCTGATCTCAGTTCCTCCAACTCTGGAATAAACTCTCCACTTCCTGTTCCTGCCTTTAGATCTCATCTTTAAACTTTATTTTTCTATTTTTTTCACAGAGGCTTTTATTTCTGTTGGACTTGTAGTTTACTAGTATTCTGGTCCTAGTGAAAAACAACAATAAATTCTTCTTCCTTCCAGACTATATTCAATCAAACTTATCAGTTCATAATTACATGCAATAAATAATAACATGTTGCATTCACTTGAATAAAAAGAGAAAACGCTCAGTTTTTCACAGTGATTCATTTCTATTTCCCTGTTTTTCAGAGAAATGTATTTTTCAGTTTTTCTGAGTAATCTTTTTCCAACTTAACGCAGATCTATTAGATCTAATAGATCTATTAGATCTAGGTCTGAGCGTGTATAAGGACTGATTTCAAAATAAAAGTGTCCTTCCAAAACGGATTCAATTATCATAATTTGCATATATAGATTGATATGAATTTTGCTTTTATATCATATCAATCACATATTTGACACTAGTGACACTGCAAAACAAAGTGGAGGCTCAGCTCGACGTCATTTTGAAGTATCTTGTTCATTCAGAAAATAAATTACCCCGAAAAACAAAATAGTAAATAGATTTTTCAGAAAAAACTACTAAAATAAAAAAAGGAGTTATTTTTTGGGGGAGATTTTTCAAGTGAATAAAATACGCATCCGTACATAATTATGGCGTATGCTGAAAAGCAGCATGTTCCCTTTAATCCTATTCATGTATCAGGGCCTTCACTATTTATATATTTTAATGCTGCAAAAAAAACAAAAAAAAACAGAAAGATGTCAAACTGCTTATCAAGGCCAACCCATAGATCTGATAATAGATAAATAGGTGTAGGAATAGGAGGAATCCCCTGAATCAGTAGAAGTTTGTATCTTTCATTGATTTCTGAAGCTTTTTGAGGCGGTTTGTTCCACATTCTGCTGCTCGACTGAGACAAAGACAGTCACTGCTATGACATCATCATTAGACTGTGTGTGTGTGTGTGTGTGTGTGTGTGTGTGTGTGTGTGTGTGTGTGTGTGTGTGTGTGTGTGTGTGTGTGTGTGTGTGTGTGTGTGTGTGTGTGTGAGCTCCGACCTGGCTGATGTGCACGGCTGACACCTGTGTGGAGCAGACAGACGAGTGGCTGGGCGAGTTGGGCAGCGACTTGCACGGGCCGATGGAGAGCTGCTGCTTCTTCCTGCTCGCCACGATCTTCTGAGCCACTGCAACACATTAAAGGTGGAAACATTCAACATTAAATAACACATTTCACCATGAAACGTCCCGGGTTTATCACTCACATGAAGACAAACATTTTTTGTATTACAAGTTAAGTCAAATTAGATATTTAAATATGTAAATGAGGCAATATCTAATTAAATATGCGCTAATTTGCATATATTTCCAGAACAGCTGTTTTTATGTTTGTGTTGTTGTGGTTTTTTAAGGAAGTATTGAGTTAAGGTGGACCTCTCTCTCTGCCCTTGGTGTCACCTGGAGCTAAATGTTTACGAGCGGCTCCTCGTTAACTCGTTAACTTCCTTAACGAAGCCGGGTCTTTAACGAGCCCAATTAAAAACAACGCTTTGCTGCCGAGCGGCCTGTGTTTATTGGGACGGAGATAATGGACTCAGTAAAGTCTTTCTCTCCCCTCCTCCCCCTCCCTCCCCCCTCCCTCTGTCTGTCAATCAGGTGGTCATGTGACCTGCCGTGGCCCCGCCCACCACCTGCACGTGCAGCAGCAGCAGCAGCAGCAGCAGCAGCAGCAGCGGTTGTATTTTACCTTTAAGTGTTAAGAACAGTTATGATAAGGCCGCGCTAAATATTTAAACTGCACCGTTAATGCAATTTAACTTTATCCATCAATCTCTGTTTCTGCTCTGAGGAGCTGCCAGTCGTCCCCCCCCACCACCACCACCACCACCACCATCAGATTTATGACGGGGCCGTCACCACCACCACAGAGTGAGGGAGGGGGGGGAGGAGGAGGAGGAGGTGAAGCTGACTCTGCACTGTTTCACTTTCCTCACTTTCACACGTGTGGAGCAGTTTGAAACAGATCAGAGTCAGGACGCCTGAACGCATCGTGTTCGATCACATTTAAAATGAGAAATGATGCGTTCAAAGTCACTTTTACACGTCCGTAATATGGAGTTTTATTTGCTTTTTGTGCAAAATCAAATCGCTGCTGTCAGGTTGATTCTGTATGTTCAACCTTTTATCAATAAAAATCTGTCTATCTACCAATAATTACTATGCAAATAAGCTGAAATATCTATCTATCTATCTATCTATCTATCTATCTATCTATCTATCTATCTATCTATCTATCTATCTATCTATCTATCTATCAATAATTACATATGCAAATGAGCTGAACTCTATCTATCTATCTATCTATCTATCTATCTATCTATCTATCTATCTATCTATCTATCTATCTATCTATCTATCTATCTATCTATCTATCTATCTATCTATCTATCTATCTATTCTGTATGTTCAACCTTTTATCGATAAAAAGCTTTTTTTTATTGTTTCCAGATGTTGCAACATCCCTGATGAAAACAGCACATGCGACCCTGAACGCATCGTCTTTAATCATATTTAAAGTGAGAAACGATGCATTCAAAGACAGGTTTGCATGTTCGTAATATTGAGTTTTATTTGATTCTTGTGCAAAATCAATCACTGCTGTCAGACTGATTCTGTATGTTCAACCTTTTATCAATAAGAAGCTTTTTTTCTTGTTTCCAGATGTTGCAACATCCCTGTGACCCTGAACGCGTTGTGTTTATCCTGGAACTGAACACGTAAACACACGATGTTGATGATAAACATGTGTATGAACATGAACATGTGAGTGACGGTGGGAGGTCGCCGCAGCTCGTTAGCACCAGGATTAGAGAGAAGAAGAGGAAGAAGTGTGTGTGTGTGTGTGTGTGTTGGGGGAGTTCATGTCGCTACAATTAGCCTAATTAAATTAGCGCTCTGATGGACGAGGGAGCAGCTCTGTCACCCCCCTCCCCCCCTCCATCCCTCACACAGAGGTCACTCCCCCGACTGGACGAGGCTTCACTTCCCATTACAGCTAATTACATGTTACACACACACACACACACTAAAACAAAGAGACTCGACCTCCTGAATCGTCTCTGGAGAAAATTATTTACACGATTCTATTATTTCCTCCTCAGAGACGCCACGCTAAACAACCGCTAGTATCAGTAATTACATATGCAAATGAGCTGAAATCTATCTATCTATCTATCTATCTATCTATCTATCTATCTATCTATCTATCTATCTATCTATCTATCTATCTATCTATCTATCTATCTATCTACCAATCTATCTATCTAATCAATAATTACATATGCAAATGAGCTGAAATCCTATCTATCTAATCAATAATTACATATGCAAATGAGCTAATATCTGTCTATCTATTTATCTATCTATCTAATCAATAATTACATATGCAAATGAGCTGTAATCTATCTATCTATCTATCTATCTATCTATCTATCTATCTATCTATCTATCTATGTAATCAATAATTACATATGCAAATGAGCTGAAATCTATCTATCTATCTATCTATCTATCTATCTATCTATCTATCTATCTATCTATCTAATCAATAATTACATATGCAAATGAGCTGAAATCCTATCTATCTAATCAATAATTACATATGCAAATGAGATAATATCTGTCTATCTATTTATCTATCTATCTAATCAATAATTACATATGCAAATGAGCTGAAATCTATCTATCTATCTATCTATCTATCTATCTATCTATCTATCTATCTATATATCTATCTATCTAATCAATAATTACATATGCAAATGAGCTGACTACCTATCTATCTATCTATCTATACTTAAATATGCAAATGAGCTGAAACAGAGAAACAAATGAAGCTGAGTTCATGTTTTCTAAATCCAGATATTTTGAATTTGTTACAACACAGAGCAGAATCAATCAATCGATCAATCAATCAATCAATGAGCAGATGAATGATTTCACCTGTTCTGAGTTTCTAAAGCTGTGATGTCGACTCAGGACGTTCGTTTCATTAGAGTGTGTGTGGCTTCAAACAGAGGGACAGGACACATATACACACACACACACACACACTCTCGGACCAATCAGGTCGGATTAGAACGACTCAGCGTTTCCTCTCCAGGAGCCTCTGCTCGTCGCTCTGACGATGATCCAGTTGATAATGGAGCTGAATATGAGCGCTGTAATTAAAGCCCCCCCTCCTCCCTCCTCGCTGCCTCGCTGCCGCCGCCACCACGATCAATCCAGACGACAAGTGAAGCGAAGGTCACGGAAATATGCGTAAGATCAATACACACACACACACACACACACACACACTCATTCATTCATAAATTGTGATTTTATTAATCGACAAACGAGGACGTTTGCAAATGTCATTTAAATCAGAGGAGGAGGAGGAGGAGGAGGAAGGGGAGGAGGAAGAGGAGGAGGAGAGGAAGAGGAAGAGGAGAAAGAGAAAGGAAGAGGAGGAGGAGGAGAGGAAGAGGAGAAAGAGAAAAGAAGAGGAGGAAGAAGAGGAGGAGGAAGGAAGGAGGAAGAGGAGGAGGAGAGGAAGAGGAGAAAGAGAAAGGAAGAGGAGGAAGAGGAGGAGGAGGAAGGAGGAGGAGGAAGAGGAGAAGGAGGAGGAGAGGAAGAGGAAGAGGAGGAGGAAGAGAAGGAGGAGAGGAAGAGGAGAAAGAGAAAGGAAGAGGAGGAAGAAGAGGAGGAGGAGGAAGGAGGAGGAGGAAGAGGAGAAGGAGGAGGAGAGGAAGAGGAAGAGGAAGTAAAAACTGATACTAATACTAAATCAATAAATATAATTAAGATAAATAACTGAACATTATACCAATAACAAAAACAAATCTTGAACTCTCACTAATTTATCAATAATCAATATCAATATTGTTTATAAACTTTATTAAATGAATGTTAATTGATCAAGTTCAATCTGTTTCCTGTTTGTGTCTCTGAGCTTTTATTCTGGAAATCCACATCTGCAGGTGAACAAACAGGTGAAACAAAAGTGACTCTGTTCTGTTCTGTGTGTGTGTGTGTGTGTGTGTGTGTGTGTGTGTGTGTGTGTGTGTGTGTGTGTGTGTGTGTGTGTGTGTGTGTGTGTGTGTGTGTGTGTGTGTGTGTGTGTGTGTGTGTGTGTGTGTGTGTGTGTGTGTGTTTGTGTGTGTGTGTGTCTGTGTGTGCGTGTGTTTGTGTTACATGAGTGATGATGATGAGTATCTATAACAACACACACACACACACACACACAGACACACACAGCTGCAGGCTGCTGTCGTGTTTCAGGCGTCAACAGGAAACATTAAACTCATCGCTCTGCTGGATGATTAAAAAACTGATTAATTTGGGATAATGACGACAAGAACACAAGGAGACACACACACACACACACACACACACACACACACACACACACACACACACACAGGAATAATTAAGAGGATAATCAGCAGCGTTTAGCGGCCGAGACACCGAGCTGCTTCTCTTCTTCTGTTGAGTTCGCAGCGTTACGCTCAAATTACCCATGATGCAACACAACGTGACATCACCGATCACCGGTCACTTCCACACCGCGAACAGGACAACGGGAAAACACCCGGAGACGAGTGGAGCGGTTTGAAACAGACCAGGAGTCGTGTTCAATCACATTTAAAATGAGAAACGATGCGTTCAAAGTCACTTTTGTACGTCCGTAATATTGAGTTTTGCTGTCGGATTGATTTTGTATGTTCAATCTTTTATCAATAAAAGCTTTTTTTTTCTCTTTTTCTATCTATCCATCTATCTATCCATCAATAATTACATATGCAAATGAGCTGAAATCTATTTATCTATTCTGTATGTTCAACCTTTTATCGTTTTTTTTCCCCAGATGTTTCCCAGATGGAAACAGCACACGTGACCCTGAAGGCATCACAAACGTACGCACGCGTGTTTATCCTCAAACTCAACACGTTAACGCACGATGTTGATGATAAACCATCGTATTAGCATCGTATTAACATCGTATAAAACAACGTATTGTAGCAACTTGGCGGCTTGAGCGGTCAGACAGCGTTAACGGGACGAGCTAGCTACATCGAGTCAGGGAGGTTCACTTCCTGTTTTCAAAGTAAAAGCACAAATTCTAACCTTATAGTTTTCTGTATAATAAAGGCCAACAGGCGTTTTATTTTGAAAATAACCAGACACACACACTAATCCACCCAGACAGACTGGTCCTCCTGGTAACCATGGTGACGCTGGGTGTTTGTTTCATCCAGGGTTGAGAGTGAAGCTCAGGTGGAGGCCGACACACACACACACACACACACACACACACACACACACACACACAGACACACACACACTCTCTCTGCTAATTAACCGACAGAGTCCACGGTGTCATCTATTCCCGTCTAATTACCGCCGTTAACCCTGCGCCTGCCGACCGACCGGCCGCCGCCGCTTCATTAACGTCTCCTCTGATTAACGGAGGTGAAGAAGCGGCCGCAGGGTTTTCTCTCTTTTTTTTTTTTACTATTTGTGAGAAAAAAAAAGAAAAAGAAAGAAACCCCGGAGCAGACGGAGGGAAAACTTTTCTCTCTGACAGAGTTTTAAACAGATTTTTGATTATAAACTATCTATCAGATATCTTGTTTTTTTTAGTTTTTAGTATGTTTTTATCTGAACTTTGTTAATTCTAAGTATTTGAACCTACAGTTTATTTCACTCACCGCACTTTCTTTCCTTCTCTTCTCTTGGTGTATGTTTGCCATCGTTACTGTTATTGCATATTCTGATGTGTATGTTTGTATTATTGTATGTACAAGCCAGTTGTTACTTGCCCAAGACAAATTTCTCTTGCAGGACAAATAAAGTTCATTTTAATTGGTTGATTTGATTTGATTTGTTTCATTCTGCTGAGGTGGCGTCTCTGTCTCCACCCGCCCGGCTCAGACCAGCAGCTGAAACCAAACGCACTGATTCAGCAGCAGCAGGACCTTGACTCCGGACACTCTCCTTCCTCCTCCTCCTCCTCTTCCTCCTATAATGTCTGATTCTTTTTTTTTTTATTAATCCCGTCGGGGACTCGTCGTCTCTTTTCATACCCCCCCTTTACCCCCCCTCACCTTCCTCCCCCCTCCTCATCCTCCCTCGCTCTCGCTCTCGCTATGATAAAACTTAATTGCTGTTCGGTTTGAGCTAAATAGCTGAGCGGGTCCATTTAATTCTTAATTGACGTGTGATTAAGAGGCCGAATGGGGCATCGAGGTGACGTTAACCTTCCCAGAGGACTGGACCGGGAGCACGAGGTCATGTGGGCGGCGGTTTGGCGGTTTGGCGGTTTGGCGTTGTTCTTCTTACCGTCCTGGAAGACTCGCTCCACGTTGAGGCCGTAGGTGGCGCAGGTCTCGTAGTAGGTGCAGCGTTTGAGGTCGTTGGAGAGTTTGCGCGCGCGGCCGTCGTCGATGACGCGCGGGTTCGCCGAGCTGATGGCATCTGGACGGGAAAACAGGAAGAGACACAGAGAGACAGAGACACAGAGAGACAGAGAGATTATCTTATTATAAACTCAGTTTAATCGTTTGGCCTTTCTCTTGTTGTTGTGACTCTTTTAGTTTTTTATCCTTTATTTTAATGTTATGTTTCGCTCTTGTTTTATTGTTTTTATGTTTTATGTCTTATGTTCTATTCTTATTTATGTGCAGCACTTTGTTCCAGCTGTTTAAAGTGTTTTATAAATAAAGTTGAGTTGAGTTATTTTATTTGCACTCCACACTGTAATCTGGTTTCTATATAATCTGGTTTCTTAACTACCGGTAGTTTACATCTAATCTGGTTTCTAATCTGGTATGTAATTGGTTTATTTCACATATAAACTGGTTTATATGTGAAACTGGTTTATAAATGTAAACTGCTTTATAAATGACAAACTAACTAACTAGTTTTCTGAACTGTTTTAAAAACTCTCTTACATACAATCCGGTTTCTAAAATAGTTTACATCTAATCTGGTTTCTAAACTGGTTTCTGTATCAGTCCAGTATCATTTGGTAATAATAATAATAATCATTTTGTAACCTTGTATTGAAAGGTGCCCTATAAATAAAATGATTATTATTATAATTATTATTATCAACACAATAAACTACGGTGGCCCAGAGGGATCAGTTCACTGAAGCTTCAACACAACAGTAAAGTGAGATCTGACCCTTCAGGGCCACTGTAGCTAAAAACACATCCCAACATATGAACCTGGACAGTTTCAATTTTCTATAAATTTTATTCTTTATTCTATAAATAATAAATAAAACCATAATAACTTAAATAATGTTTGGTTTGGTGACATGAAGCTGCTGTTGAACCTTCGTCCTGTTTATTCTCCACTGATCCTCTGACGCCCTCTGCTGGTCAGAGTCGACCGCGTCTCACCCTAAGACTTCTGGGAAAATTAACCCTCAGACCAACACTGGTACAGTATGTAAAAAAAATACCTCAATTAAAATACTAAATATTATATCCAATCCTTTATGTGTTAAGAGAATAAATAAAGGAAACAAAAGACATTAGGGCTCACAAACAGTAAGGAATAAAATTACATATAAAATACAAATAAAATCAATATTAAAAGGCAAAAAGAGATGATATAAATTAATATCACTTCTTATATCTTGTATTGAAGGATGTCATTTATGTAACTACAGTTAATCCATCAGAAACTTTGCCACATCCGATTCATTGTGCATTCTTTATTTTTTTTCAACGCGTTATTGTTTTACAGATTAATCGTACATGTTAACGCGTGAACTTTGACATCCATAACAATTTAAAATAAACTGTATTTTTATATGAAGAAGCAGCTTCAATCACCATAAATCCATTCATATATTTATCTACCGACAGAAAAATGATCTGAATCTGTTCGAGCCACACAAACTTAAGATTTGTAATTAGTGAGTTATAATCATGGCAGTTAATTCACACTATTACAACTAATAATAATCATCATAATTACAATACCTATTCATTATTTTGTTCAGTCTATTAATGTGTTTATTGTCCCAACTGAATGCAGTTAATATATATAGGTATATATATATAAATAGGTATAAATCTATAGTTTAAACATTGATATAAATAAATATAAATGAATGATTGTAAATATATATAAAATAAAGTGAATATTAAATGCAGAGATCCAGTTTGACTCATTTATTGATCAGTTGTTATGAATATTGAGTTTCTACTGGACTCACTGATGCTTTTACCTGTAGTCACGGCAACACGCCACTAGATGGCAGTAGCGCCTTATGAAAACACACAGCGTGCTCCATGTTGTGTGTGTGTGTGTGTGTGTGTGTGTGTGTGTGTGTGTACCTTGCGTGCCGACCAGCACCAGCGGCAGCTCGGCCGTGTTGCGGTAGTTGGCGAGGCGGCTGAAGTAGTGGTAGACGGTCTGGAAGCTGATCTCATCCTCCAGACTGAAGACGAAGATGACGGCGTCCACCCACAGGGCAAACTGCAGCGCAACAACACAACAACAACACAACTTTATTTAAAACACACACCCACAGGGCAAACTGCAGCGCAACAACACAACAACAACACAACTTTATTTAAAACACACACTCAGACACCCACACAGTAGCAACACAAAACACAACTTTATTTAAAACACACACCCACAGGGCGAACTGCAGGTCAACAACACAAAACACAACTTTATTTAAAACACACACACAGACAGACAACAATAACACAAAACACAACTTTATTTAATGAACCCTCCTGTTGTCCTCCTGGGTCAAGGAAGGAAGGACAAAGGGAAGGAAGGAAGGAAGGAAGAGAAAAGGGAAGGAAAGATAGATGGAGGGAGGGAACAGATTGGGTCAACTGGGTCAAAAAGGAAGGAAGGAAGGAAGGAAAAAGGGAAAGAAGGAAGGAAAGAAAGATGGAGGGAAGGAAGAGGTTTGTTCAAGGAAAGAAGAAAAAGGAAGGAAGAAGGGAAAAAAGGGAGGAAAGCAGGAAGGACAAAGGGAAAGATGGGAGGAAAGAAGGAAGGGAAAAAGGAAGGAAAGATAGAAGGAGGGAGGGAGGGAACAGCTTGGGTCAACTGGGTCAAAAAGGAAAGGAAGGAAGGAAGGAAGGAAGGAAGGAAGGAAGGAAGGAAGGAAGGAAGGAAGGAAGGAAGGAAGGAAGGGAAAAGGGAAGGAAAGAAAGATGGAGGGAAGGAACAGATTTGTTCAAGGAAGGAAGAAGAAGGAGGGAAGAAGGGAAAGAAGGAAGTGAAAAGGGAAGGAAAGAAAGATGGAGGGAGAGAACAGATCAGGTCAATTGGATCAAAAGAGGAAGGAAGAAGAAGGAAGGACGAAGGGAAGGAAGGAAGGAAGGAAGGAAGGAAGGAAGGAAGGAAGGAAGGAAGGAAGGAAGGAAGGACGGAAGGAAGGAAGGAAGGAAGGAAGGAAGGATTGTGGAAAGAAGGAAGGATGGAGGAGGAAGGAAACAGATTGGGTCAATTTGACCCAGAAGGACGACAGGAGGGTTAAAACACACACACAGACACACACACACAGACACACACAGACACACACTGAGCAGCAGCAGCGTTGTCGTGGCCTCAGACGGAGAGAAGGAGGACGAGGACGACGGAGATAAAAGTGAAAACAGGTGAATTATTCATCGTGTGTCTAGACTCACTTCAGAAATCCATTTGGTCACTTTGAACAAACCTGAGCCGACCCACTTTACACCGCAACACACACACACACACACACACACACACACAAACATAGACAACAACTACACAACAACATATCTGTCGACCTCAGAACAACTCAGAGTTTCACTGTTTTTTTTTGTCCGTTTCACTTTTAAAAACCCGTCCACACTGTAATCTGGATTATATAGAATCTGGTTTCTATATAATCTGGTATGGAATAACAACTGCCTGACATACTGGTTTCTTAACAAGTTTACATCTAATCTGGTTCACACACTGGTTTATAATCTGGTATGTAACATAATACGAATTGGTTTATGAACTATTTCACCCTATAAAGTGGTTTTTAAACTAGTTTACATACAACCATTAAAGACTGTTTCACATATAATCTGGTTTCTAAACTTCTTTACATCTAATCTGGTTTACAAACTGGTTTATAATCTGGTTTCTATATAATATGGTATGTACCCTGGCCTAGTATATACCCCAAATTGGTTTATAAATTTACATATAAACTGGTTTATATGAATTGATTTATGAACTATTTCACATATAAACTGATTTTGCATATGATTTCAAACTAGTTTACATACAAGCATTAAAGACTGTTTTGCTTATAATACGGTTTCTAAACTTCTTTACATCTAATCTGGTTCATAAACTGGTTGGTTGGTTTATAAACTTACATATAAACTGGTTTATAATCTGTGTTCTGGAGGTTATTCTAAGGACTGTATATGAACTGGATGGAAACACTTGTGGCCGCTGGTTTACATATGATTTGGATTTCTAATCTAGTTTACATCTAATCTAGTTCACAAACTGGTTTATAATCAGGTATAGTCTGGTATCATTTGGTAACATATATAATACGGTACAATATGAATTGGTTTTACATATAAACTGGTTTATAATCTGATATAAACTGGTTCAAAAACTGTTTTACATTTAAACTATTTACATGCAACCATTAAAAACTGGTTTATATATAATCTGGTTTACACGTCAACTGGTTTTCTAAACTGTTTTAAAACGTGTTTTGCGTATAATCTGGTTTCTAAACTAGTTTACATTTAATGTGGTTCACAAACTGGATTAAACATAATCCGGTTTGTAGGTGGACAGTACAGTGGTCTGTGCTCGCCGTTGGAGCTGATGCATGCTGGGTAACAACATGAGGGTGTGGTGCGTTCAGGTGCAGTACTGACCTGAGCCTCCGGGGGTCCGCCTTCGTCTCTGATGAGCAGCAGGTGGCTCTGACCGTCCACCACGATCTCCTTCTTGAAGCGGCCGCCTGAGGAGACGAGGAGACGAGGAGATGAGGAGACAAGGACAGGACGTCAGAGCGCTGATTGATTAACTCATTGACTCATTGATTGATTGACTTATTGATCAGGTGACAGATGATGAAGCTACATGATCGGTGTGCAGTGATTCATTAAAATGAAGAACATGAAGAGACAAACAGGAAGTCGTTGTTGAATCATCTCAGACTCATTTCAATTTAAAGGGATAGTTCAACATTTTGTCAAATTGGCCCATCACCATAACCCCTATAGTCATAGCAGTAGGTTCGTTACCTTTAATTGTCGGTGCAAGCTGTTTTTAGAACGGCGGAGCAGAGCCGTGAGCTGCTCAGAGCTACGCTACGGAGGCTCATTATGGGATTTCTTGGTTTCCCTCATCAAACTCATCAAATACACAATCCAACAACTCCACAACGCTCTGGTGGACAAGTTGTGACCTGCACATTCACCACGCTATGAGATAATAACACAACGTTACCAGACAGAGTTGTTTTAGAGGGAAATTCATGCAAAACCGCTGATGCACGTTGCCTTCAGGGACAGTTTTTCATCAAGCAGTCTCTGTATTTGCCTCTAAAACAACTCTGTGTGGTAACGTTGTGTTATTATCTCATAGCGTGGTGAATGTGCAGGTCACAACTTGTCCACCAGAGCGTTGTGGAGTTGTTGGATTGCGTATTTGATGAGTTTGATGAGGGAAACCAAGAAATCCCATGAGCCTCCGTAGCGTAGCTCTGAGCAGCTCACGGCTCTGCTCCGCCGTTCTAAAAATATCTTGCACCGACAATTAAAGGTAACGAACCTACTGCTATGACTAAAGGGATTATGGCAATGGGCCAGTTAGACAAAATGTTGAACTATCCCTTTAAATCCTCTAATAAAATGAGTTTTTATTTATTTTGTGTGTTTTCATTACTTTTTCCCACAGGAGTCGGAGGTTAAACTCCGGTCAGTGAACGCCTCGTCGTCTCTACTGGGATTGATGATCGTTTCCCATGAATCTTTTTTTTTTATATTGAGCTCATGGGACGACGGTCGAGGTGTCGACCTTTTCATTTTTAAAGTTCATTTAGTTTTTTTTTTTATATATAAGTTCAATCTAAATCTCATAAAAACTAAAAACTAAAAATGAACTTGTAAAATGATAAATTAAAGTTCAATTTATCTTCCCTGTGGTGGTGCTGCTGACTGTGGTGTTTTGGGTGTACTGTCTCTTTAAGACAACACTCACCTGAATAAATAAAGTTATTGACAAGAGGATGATGAAGATGATGAAGGTCAATTTTAAAGGCGGAGCTAAGAGGCGAAGGGGGCGGAGCTACACGCTGAGTCGAGCTCAGCTTCAGCTTCATCGTCTGTCTGAGCAGTGCATTATGGGAAATGGAGTTTTCATTCTTTTCTTTCCAGAAACCAGTTTCTAGATTAATCGGTTTATTGATGAATTAATTGATGTTTTTTTATTGGACGTGAGGCTGAAGCTGAGCTGTTCTCCACCGTCTGAGGGTGGATGGATGGAGGGATGGAGGGATGGAGGGATGAGGGATGAGGGGGGGGGGGGTCGTTACCTGCGTCCACGTCAGCTAGTTTTATCAAGAGCAGCCCAGAAAGAAGCAGAGGAGGAAACAAAGCAAACAACATCAAAGATGCAGCAACAGTGAACCAGCGTTAACAGAGTTCATCAGCAAGAGAAGGAGAAAAAGAAGAGAAAAGAACAAACCACAACCACAAACAAGAAACAAGAGCAGGTTCAACTGGAGGTCAGTGAACACATCATCACAGTTCAACCATGGGGGGGGCTGGATCTGTTTCCTCTCAATCATTTACTAACTCAGTTTTTATTTTTAACGCGGCTGAACGGTGAGCGGTTTTGGTTCTTGAACGAGCGTCGACCTCTGAAGCTGCAGCGACTCACATGTCACAGCACAAATACACAAACACCAGGAGTTTATTATTTTATTTCCTGTTTTTACGAGTAGTATTTTTTCTGTTTTTCAGACTTAACAAGATTTCAAAATGCTGTGAGAAGCTCCAACCTGCAAGTTTAACATCTAAACGTTACGGTGATCTCTCCACGGCTTTGTTTTGTGCTACGTGTACATACAACAGAGAGTAAGGACTGATTTCAAAATAAAGGTGTCCTTCCTAAACGGATTCACCTCAATAGTATGCAATGTGATTTTTAAAGGAAAAGTCCACTAACTTTTCTTATTGTCACTGTGTTCCCTGTAAAATCAGATATTATTGAGAGGAGACGACCTGTTGTTACAGAGCAGTCTGATGGAGCGCCTTTATTTTGAAATCAGTCCTGACGTTACCTGCAGGTGGGAGCTTCTCGTGGGATTTTGAAATATTATTAAATCAGGAAAAAAAATACTCTGAAAAACTGAAAAATAAAAGAATACTATGAAAAACAGAGCTTTTATTTCTTTATTTCTTAATTATTTTTCAAGTGAATGTAACAGGTCTACACTTCCACAAGTTAGTCCAATAACCTCTGTGTAATGGAGACCATGTGCTCGGCTGGAGTTTGACTTTCTGAGGTTTTTGGGGGGTATTTACATTTATATTTAACCCCCCCCCACCCCCCACCCCCGATGCTGAGGCTTCATGACCTGGCCACTGTTTGTCCCAGTGGGGCGATGAAAATCGATCGATCAATCGATCAATATGTGGAGAAACCAATACAATCCAGTCCACTTCATATTTTATATTCTCTCCTTTTGCTGTCCATTGGTGCATTCAGGGACAGTCAGACAAACGAGCAGCGGCTGTGACTGTTGATCCTTAGAGATGATATTGATTATTGATATTAAAGTGACAGAAAATTCTACGTAAATGTTTCTATCTGTAAAATTTAGAACGATCAATAACATAAATACTGATCAGTTTGAAGCTGAACCCGCGGTCCGTCTTTACGTCTTTATTTGCAGATTGTTTCCTTCTGTTTTTAAAGCTCATAAACGAGGGAACCTGGAGGTCTGAGTGTCCCTGAATGCAGCGTGAGGCGTTCAGGGACAGTGCAGGTAAAAGTGTCCGAGGCGACTCTAAACCTCTGGGCCACAGCTGGAGACGAGAATAGCTCTGTGTTCATCCTGTGGTCGCCGTGGCGCTGTGGTTACTGTGGCGCTGCTGCGGTCGCCGTGGCGCTCTCCCTCCAGCCACCAACTCTGCTCCCAATCAGTCGCCATGGGAATCCGGGCTGCTGTGCATATTTTTAGAGCACAGGAATGTGGGAACGACACTCGGGCTTCCCACTCCTTCTCCCTCCTCTCCCTCTCCCTCCTCCTCCTCCTCTCCCTCCTCTCCCTCCTCTCCCTCCTTCTCCCTCCTTCTCCTCCTCTCCCTCTCCCTCCTCCTCCTCCTCTCCCTCCTCTCCCTCCTTCTCCCTCCTTCTCCCTCCTTCTCCTCCTCTCCCTCCTCTCCCTCCTTCTCCTCCTCCTCTCCCTCCTTCTCCCTCCTCTCCCTCCTCTCCCTCCTTCTCCTCCTCTCCCTCCTTCTCCCTCCTCTCCCTCCTCTCCCTCCTTCTCCTCCTCTCCCTCCTCTCCCTCCTCTCCCTCCTCTCCCTCCTTCTCCCTCCTCTCCCTCCTCTCCCTCCTCCCTCTGAGGTCGAGCAGCGTTGTTTCAGAGACTCCTTTTCTTTAATTGGAGCTCAAACGCCACTTCCTCGCCGCGCGCCGCTGCTGCCAAGTGGTGGGATCAAAGGCAGCGGCGGCAAGGAGGAGGAGGAGGAGGAGCTGCTGGTGGAGGCCGGTCTGGATCCTGATCCAGGACCCGGGTCTGGATGTGTTGTTGTTGTTGTAGCTGCTGCTGGGATTAGGAACCAGAGGAAACTAACGGAGCCGAGGACGATTTTATCACCGAGCAGCGAACGCACCGCAAAGGGGGGATTCCCCTCCTCCTCCTCTCAGATCATTGAGAGATCAGCAACTCTTCACCTCCTCCAGATTTAACACCTCCTCTTCCTCCTCTTTCCCCTTCTCTTCTTCTTCCTCCTCTCTATCTTTCCTCTTCTTCCTCCTCCTCTCTCTTCTTCTTCCCCTTCCTCCTCTCTATCTCTATCTCTCCTCTTCCTCTCTCTCTTCCTCTCTCCTCCTCGTCTCTCTCTCTTCTTCCTCCTCCTCTCTCCTCTTTGTCCTCCTCCCCTCTCCTTTTCCTCCTCTTTCTCTCTCTCTTCTTCTTCCTCCCCTCTATCTCTCCTCTTCCTCCTCTCTCTCTCTTCTTCTTCCTCTTCCTCCTCTCTCCTCTTCTTCCTCTTCTCTCTCTCTTCTTCTTCCTCTTCCTCCTCTCTCCTCTTCTTCCTCCTTTCTCTCTCCTTCTTCTTCCTCCTCTTCCTCCTCCCCCTCCTCCCCTCTCCTCCTTCCCCTCCTCCTCCTCCCCCTCCTCCTCCTCCCTATACAACCCTAACCCGCTGCTGGTCCTTCATATCAGGCTTCAAAGGGTTAATGAGGTTCAGGAAACACGCTTCTGGATCCAGATCTGATGGTTCAGCTCCACTGGTTCTGATCCCTCCACCCGGCGTTCCCAGCGTTCCCAGTCTAACTAACTAACAGTGTTGTGTAGCGTGTCCACTCTGCTGGTGAAATATTAAAGGACTGTGGAGCTTTAGTGGAAGTGGGTCTTTGCCTGAGGGGGGGCAGTGGAAGTACAGTGTGTGTGTGTGTGTGTGTGTGTGTGTGTGTGTGTGTGTGTGTGTGTGTGTGTGTGTGGGGGGGGTTAATTAATATTAATGAGGAAGATGTCGTCGACTCTTCACTGTAGCAGCTCGTTAAAGTTTCATCTCAGTTGCTCAGTTATTCACCAGAGCAGCTGCTGCTCGCTGATCCAGGACCAGCTAGGAGGAATACTGCTTCTACTACTACTACTACTACTACTACTACTACTACCACTACGGCTTCTTCTTCTCACACAGCTTTAAAAACATTTGGTTCCACCCTTTTGCATTTTATTTGCAGGTAAATCTGTATTTTCTTTAGGTTCTGTAGAACTTTAACAACGTGAACTCTACCTGGTAGAAATGTAAATTAATTTAATTAATTGTTTTTGTAAAAATAAAATATAAACGTTCTTCTTTTTCTTCTTGACTCTGGATGAATCTACTTCCCTCAGATATGAAACATCGTCTTTAAACCTCTTTAACATTCTCTCCTGTTTGATGAGTGAGTCAACAGATCCAGCTCCACCTGTGAGCATAAAGAGGTCAAAGGGGGCGGAGCTTCTACCTTCAGGTGACTCCTCCTGGACGTACGTTCCCGTCAGGTACCGGTGCACCAGCGCCGACTTACCGCTGGCCAGGTTACCCACAATGCCCTGCAGCGGGGGAGAGAGAGGGGGGAGGAGGAGGAGGGGGGGTTAGCAGCAGCTACAGTCACAACATGATGATTTAACCTGACGGAGGAGGAGAGGAGGAGAGGAGGAGGAGGAGGAGAGATGAGAGGAAGGAGGAGAAGAGGAGGATGAGGAGAGGAAGAGAAGAGGAGGAGGAGAAGAGGAGAGGAAGGAGAAGAGGAGGAGGAGGAGGAGGAGGAGAGGAGGAGGAGAGGAAGAGAAGAGGAGGAGGAGAGGTAGAGAAGAGGGGGAAGAGAAGAGAAGAGGAAGGAGGAGAGGAAGAGAAGAGGAGGAGGAGAAGGAGAGGAAGAGAAGAGGAGGAGGAAGAAGAGAGGAGGAGAGGAAGAGAAGAGGAGTAGGAGTAGGAGGAGGAGAGGAGAGGAGGAGGAGGAAGAGAAAAGGAGGAGGAGAGGAAGAGAAGAGGAGGAGGAAGAGGAGGAGGCAAAAAGCTGCAAAAACAGACGGGTCCTTGAACTCACCACTTTCAGCTCCGGCACCATCCGACTCAGCGTCCACTCCTGACTGTTCACGAACGCATCTGGAGGAGACAGAGAGACGGAGACAGCTGTCAATCAACTGCAGCCATGGCAACGATGGCCTGGTGGTGCGTTCAGGTGCAGCGCGGGATTTCATTAACACAACAACAAACACAGAAGTGAAACACAGAGTTCAGGACTTCTCCAGATGTGAACGGGAGCGACTCAGCAACTTCAGACGAACGATTCCAGATGTTGTGATAACGACTCAGCAAGAATGAATGAACCACCGTGTGTGTGTGTGTGTGTGTGTGTGTGTGTGTGTGTGTGTTTGTGTGTGTGTGTGTGTGTTTGTGTTTGTGTGTGTGTGTGTGTGTGTGTGTGTGTTTGTGTGTGTGTGTGTGTGTGTGTGTGTGTGTGTGGGCAGAAAGGCTGAGGGGTCATGGGAAATGAGGTGGAGGAGAATTGATCTTCCTCCTACACACACACACACACACACACACACACACACACACACACACACACAGTGCAGCTTGTCCCGGTCCTTGAACACATCATTCTCCACCTCCATGTTTTTAAACTGTTTTATGAATCTGAACGAGACGTTTTACCCAGAATGCAACAGTTCTGCTGATCAGACAACAATCAAGCTCCTTTTTAAATGGGGGGGGGGGGGGGGGGGGTAATCTATAAATTGTTTTTTTTTTGGCTTTTTGGCTTCTACCTCTCCTGCACAATGTTTAATTTGACTATTTTAATTGTTTATGCAGGTTATATTATATAATGTGCAAATAAAAAACTCAACTCAACTAAACTCAACTAATCTGATATAAAACTGTTGATTTAACAAGAACAGAGTCTCTGGGCTTTTATTGTGAAAATCTGTTTGTTTCTGCCCGTTCAGGTCTAAAAATAACCTATTTTTTAAAATACATTTAAAATAACTAAAATCTAAATAAATAAAATAAAATAATGTAATATGTGACTTTGTGACCTCATTGGTGTCGCCCGGGGCAACAGGAATCCCTTCACAGTGAGATCAGTTATTGATTATTGAACAGCTGCTGATTATTATGGACTGATCCGCTCATCCTCAAACAGATGTTTTCCTCCAGCTGTTGCTGTTGCTAGGATACAAACACAGCTTGTTTCTGTGTGTGTGTTGGTATCTGTGTGGAGCTTCCCCATTGGCTGCTGCTCACAGAGGGGGGCATTGTTGAGGGTTTTACAGACGTTGGCTTGTGTTGGTGGACCTGACCCCCTCCCTCACCCCCCCTCACCCCCCTCACCCCCTCCCTCCTCCTCCTCCTCCTCCTCCTCCCCCCTCTCTGCCAGGCAGGATGTTGATCCAGCTGCTTCCTGTTTTTCGGGGGCTCCTCCAGTTCCCCCAGACCGACCCACAGCCGGGGAGGAACTGGTTAACTGGGGGGGGGGGAGAGGAAGAGGAGAGGAAGAGAAGAGGAGGAGAGGAAGAGAAGAGGAGGAGGAGAGGAATAGGAGGAAGAGAAGAGGAGGAGGAGAAGAAGGTCTAGAGAGAGCTGCTTCTCTCCTTTGACCAACAGATGGAGGAAGAGAGGAGAGAGAGATGGAGGGATAAATAAAAGAGGAGAGGAGGAGAGGAAGAGGAGAGGAAGAGAAGAGGAGGAGAAGGAGAAGAGGAGGAGAGGAAGAGAAGGGGAGGAGAAGAAGAGGAGAAGAGGAGGAGGAGGAGGAAGAGGAGAAGGTCAAGAGAGAGCTGCTTCTCTCCTCTGACCAACAGATGGAGGAAGAGAGGAGGAGGAGAGAGAGAGATGGAGAGATGGAGGGACAAATAAAAGAGGAGAGGAGGAACAGATGGACGGAGAAGAAGAGGAGGAAGAGGAAACGATGTCGAGCTCCTCTTCATCGCTTCAGGGAGGAACAACATGGAAATGAGAACGAGCGCCGAGGGAGTGAAAACACTCCTCCATCCATCCATCCCTCCATCATCACATCTATCTGTGTCAACACAGGAGGAGGAGGAGGAGAGGAGGAAGAAGAGGAGAGGAAGAGGAGAATAAGAGGAGAGGAGGAGGAGGAGAAGAAGAGGAGGAGGAGGAGAAGAAGAAGAGGAGGAGAGGAGGAAGAGGCAAAAAGCTGCAAAAACCGACAGGCCCTGAACTCACCACAGCACCGTGTGTGTGTGTGTGTGTGTGTGTGTGTGTGTGTGTGTGTGTGTGTGTGTGTGTGTGTGTGTGTGTGTGTGTGTGTGTGTGTGTGTGTGTGTGTGTGTGTGTGTGTACATGGAGGCAGCTGTGAGACAAAACAGGAATAAACAAGATAAGAGTGGAGAGGAAACATCCGTCTGGATCCATCCCATAGTGGACTTTTACATTTCTATTTTTAGAAATTTGACCTTTTTTTTCTCTAGACATTTTAAACTTTCTTTCTGAGATATTTCAAAGGAGGTTAAATCGAAAGCAACTGGACTTAGTTATTTGTCTAGAAGACGTTTCACCTTCATCCAAGAGGCTTCATCAGGTCATGTAGCAGCTGACCAGGCTGGGACTGGGACGTCTTCCTAGACAAATAACTAAGTCCAGTTGCTTTCCATTTAACCTCCTTTGAAATACTATGACCTGGACAAATGAGAATATGCACCGGCTTCCTGAGATATTGTTCCGACTTTCAGAAGAAGAAGAGAAGGAAGAAGAAAAGAAGATGAAGTGAGGGATGAAACAAGATGGAGACCAGACGGGAGCCGATCTAAACCAGTTTCACTTAAGTTAAAAGGATCAATCCGTGGTTATTGGTGTTTTCCTGCTGTGATCAGTGGATCAATATGAATCCTCAGATGGTGAACAGCTGCTGGTCCAGATGTGGCCACTTCCTGTCACTGTGACATCACTGTGACATCACTGTGACATCGTCTGAATCTGAAACTTTGTGGTTTTTACAACAAACGTTAATTTTGATGTTTTGTGAGAAGTATCAACGAGCTGCAGCAGGTGAAGTACTGATCTGAGTTCACTGTAAAGAGCTGAAGGAAACAGCTGCACAGAGAGAAACATCTGGAGGCAGGATGGAAGAGGAGGAGGAGGGGGGAGAAGGAGGAAGGAGAAGAAGGAGAAGAAGGAGGAGGAGGAAGAGGAGATGAAGGAGAAGAGGAAGAAGTAGGAGGAAGAGGAAGGAGGAGGGGAAAGAGATGAAGGAGAAGAAGGAGGAGGAGGAAGAAGAGGAGGAGGAAGAGGAGGAGGAGAATAAGGAGGAAGGAGAGGAAGAAGGAGGAGGAGGAGAAGGAGGAGGAGGAGGAAGAAAAAGAAGGAGGAGGAAGAAAAAGAAGGAGGAGGAAGAGGAGATGAAGGAGAAGAGGAAGAAGTAGGAGGAAGAGGAAGGAGGAGGGGAAAGAGAGGAAGGAGAAGAAAAAGGAGGAGGAAGAAGGAGGAGAATAAGGAGAAGGAGGAGGAGGAGGAAGAGGAGAAGGAGAGGAAGATGAGGAGGAGGAGGAAGAGGAGATGAAGGAGAAGAGGAAGAAGCAGCGGTGGCGGTGCGATGACCTCACAGTGATGTCATCGTCTTACACAAACACTGCCGCGTGTCCTGAGGCATGCTGGGAATTCACACCTCCACACAGAAACAACAACAGAAGACAGTGATGACTTCACAGACGTCTCCATGACGACCAGCTGTCAATCACTGACCCCCCCCCCAGTGGAAAATGTGACCACTCCACATTCTTCCTGTTTGTTTGTCTCCGTGGCGCCCACGCCTCCGACCAGCGCTCCACAACACAACAACACAACACAACAACACGGCCAACATCACAGACCGCGGTGCGTTCACTGGCACTGGGAGAACAGAGGCTCACGCTGCACAGACTTTGTTCATTTGTTTCAATTCAATTCAATTGAAAAGTAGCCTACTCTATTCTTCCGTTAGGAGCTTGGTTGTGGAAGGACATCAACAGTGCAGCAACACAACCATCCACACATCCCTACATACCACACACACACATACCCAACACAATGATAACACACATTCCTACAACCACACAGAAGTACAAGTAGCCTACTCTCAGCAAAGTTAAAAAGGACACATACAAAGATTTAAAAAATGGTTGAAAACAGGTTGACTCTGCTCTGATGCAGAGGAGAGAAGAAGAAGAGCTGACGTCTTTGTTTACTCCTTTCTCTGGTTGTTGTTGTTGTTGTTGTTTACAAAACAAGTCACACAACAGCTGCATGTGAAATGTTGTGTTGATGTCGTTTCCATGACAACAACAACTCATCTGTCTTCAATGCAACCCCCAACACACACACAGAGACACACACACACACACACACACACACACACACACAGAGACACACACGGCCTGAGGTGATGCAGGTTTGAATAGATGATCTTGGCTACAAACACACACACACACACACACACACACACACACACACACACACACACACACACACACACACACACACACACACGCCACTAATGACACTATTGTGTTAACACACACACGCTCAGTGGGATCTTGGGAGGAGTGTGGCTCTCCCCTCAGGGCCGGGTGTGTGTAGTATAGGCTACATATGTGTGTGTATGTGTGTGTGTGGCGAATCAGAGCGCCGCCTCATCAGTCACATGTGACATCACATTATTTCCCTTCACGCTGTTTCTCCTCCTCCTCTTCCTCTTCCTCTTCTTCTTCTGCTACTTCATCATCTATTCCCTCTTTTTCTTCTCCTTCTCCTCCTCATGAACCCATGAAACATTTGATTTGATGAGAAGCTGCTGAGGTTTTAGACACTGAGCTCTGATCAGTGTGAAACATCTTCTCTCTGTGGAACTGACTGACTCTATAACCAACAGACATTTCATTTACTGATTAACGTCTTCACTCAGCTGCTGCGTCTGTTTGTCCTTGTCTTTGTCAATAAAGCTTTTCAACTTGAACTCATCTGCCTGGTGCTGACAGCTGTACAGTGTGTGTGTGTGTGTGTGTGTGTGTGTGTGTGTGTGTGTGTGTGTGTGTGTGTGTGTGTGTGTGTGTGTACCTGTCTGTCAATTTGCATGTGTCAACGTTAATTAAACCTGTCTGACGGCTAACGGCTCCGTTTCCACACACACAGCTGTGTGAGGTCAACACACACACACACACACACACACACACACACACACACACACACACACACACACACACACACACACACACACACACACACACACACACACACACACACACACACACACACACACACACACACACACACACACACACACACACACACACACACACACAGCTTGTCTGCAGTCACACACATACAACAGAGCGGTGCAGACTAACTCCTGGAGAAGATTCAGCCTCGCTTGTCTCAGTCAGTGAAGAAACAGATTCATAAGAGACGATGCAGCAACTAGACAGAGCCGCAGGAGGACAAGAAGGAGGAGGAGGAGAAAGAGGAGGAGCAGGACAAGAAAGAGGAGGAGGAGAAGGAGAAAGAGGAGAGCAACAAGAAGGGAAAGAGAACGACAAGAAAGAGGAGGAGAAAGAGGAGGAGAAGGACAAGAAAGAGGAGAAGGAGATGAAAGAGGAAGAGAACGAGAAAAGAGGAGAAGGAGAAAGAGAATGACAAGAAAGAGGAAGAGGAGAACGACAAGAAGGAGGAGAAGGAGGAAGAGGAGAACAACAAGAAGGGAAAGAGAATGAAAAGAAAGAGGAGGAGAATGACAAGATAAGGAGATGAAAGAGGAAGAGAACGAGAAAAGAGGAGAACGACAAGAATGATAATGACAAAAAAGAGGAGAAGAAGAAGAAAAGAAAAGGAGAATGACAAGAAAAGAGAAGAACGAGAACGACAAGAAAGAGAAGAAGGAGAAGGAGAAGAAAGGAGGAGAAGAACGGCCTTCAGACTATAATCTGACAGGAAGTGTTTTCCTGATGTTGATGTGTCTGAAAAGATGGAAGGATAAAAGGAGGGAAAGCAGAGGAAGGATGGAAAGAAGAAAGGAAGGAGAGATGAAGGAGGGATGATGAGGAGTAAGGAAGGAAGGGAGGAAGGAGGAAAGACAAAGGGAACAGAGGAGACGGCGACAGCCTCTCATAGCTCTGATTAATGACTGAGGCTTTTATTAAAAAACTGGGATTGTGGGTATTTCCTACACACACACACACACACACACACACACACACAATCAGATCAGCGCCGCCTGAGGAAGTGGCAGCAGAAGAGAAGAAGAAGCTGCGCTGTGATTGGCCGAGCCGATCAATCAATCAATCAGATGGTAGAAAGTACAACTCTTTGATCTGACGGGTTTCACGTTGCCGCGGCGACGGCTGATCAAACTCCATCACTGTGTGAACTTGAACTGCAACATGTTTCACACACACACACGCCTCTGTTCCCGTCATGAATGTAACAGAGGGAGGAGGGAGGGGGGAGGAGGGGAGGAGGGGTGAGGGGTGAGGGGAGTCGACCTCTGACCCCGGCGAGCGGACGGCGAGCGGACGGCTGCTCAGTGTTCGTGCTGCGTTCAGGGTCTCAGTGTGGTAGCCCATTGTGAGGCTGAATAACAACAACACGGCGACTAATTACAGCGGGAGGAGGTGACACGCGACCTGCAGCGACCTCCGAGGAAACTCCCAGCATGCACCAGTGCAGCCTGACCTCAGGTCTGTCTCCGTCCGTCTTTCTTTACTCCACATGGTTCAAGTCGCCCATTTACGATTTTCTCTACGATTTTTTTTTAGATTTTTCTCTCAAGCAGAGAGGAGTATTAGGGCCACGTTGAGAAACTTTTCTTTTCAAAGACTGAAAAGTCACAGTTTTACAAGAAACAAGTCATTATTACAATAAAAAAGTCTGTTTTAAAAGAAAAAGGTCATAATATTACGTGAATAAAAGTTATATTACGAGAAAAAAGTCATAGTTTTACAAGAAAGAAGTAATTGCCAAATAAAAAAGTCCGTTTTACAAGGAAAAAAGTCAAATTATGAGAAAAAGTCGTCGTTTTACAATAAAAAACTGGTAATATTAAAAGAAAGGAGTCATAATATTATGTGAAAAAAGTCAGTTTTAAAAGAAAAAGGTCATAATATTATGAGATAAAAATTATATTTGAGAAAAAAGTCATAGTTTTACGAGAAAAAGTCATAATATTACGGGAAAAAGTCAGTTTTAAAAGAAAACGGTCATATTATTATGAGATAAAAGTTGTATTTTGAGAAAAAAGTCATAGTTTAACAATAAAAAAGTCACAATATTCAAGAAAAATGCCATATTATGAAAAAAAAAGTCATAGAAAGTCATAGTTTTACAAGAAAAAGTCATAATACGATAAAAAAAAGTCAGTTTTACAAGAAAAAAGTCATAATATTGCGAGAAAATAGTCATAACTTTAGTAGAATAAAGTCCTAGTTTCATGAGAATAAAGTCCTAATATTCTAACCAGTTGTTTTAGAGGGGTAAAGTTGTTAAAACGAGGCCGTGGAGCGTTTAGTGAAGTTGTTCTTCAGGTTTCACCAACAAGGAGAAACTATAGATAGAAGTTCTGACTCTACTGGGCATCGAGGCCTGAAGTGTAACGACTAACGACAGCTTCTCTCTGTGTGTGAAACATCATCACCACGGCTCCCATCAGTAACATCCTCATCGTCCTGGCGACGGGACAAACGCCCACAACAGCCGTCATTGTTACGGCGAGTTTGCTCCCTCGCTCACTTTGCTCGCAGGCGGCCCCAGCTGTTCACGAGGCTGTTCCTCCTCCTCCTCCTCCTCCTCCTCCTCCTCCTCCTCCTCCTGGCACGAGGAGGCGTCGCTGGGAGGCAGCAGGTGTGACAGAGACAGAGGCGGCGTTCAGGGTCCAGCGTGAGAAAGTGAACGTTTCAGCCGGCGACAGGAAGTGAGAGCGCGAAGGAAGAATCTGCAGCAGCGAGCCAAGAAAACACTCCACGCCACGCCACAAAACGAACCGATGGTTAAGGATTCACTTCCTGTTCCTAAACAAACATTTATTCTATATTTATTATTATCTCTTAGTTCACACACAAACCAACCTTGTAAAAAAGTCATAGTTTTACAAGAAAAAAGTTGTAGTATTAAAAGAAAGAAGTCATAATGTCACGAGAAAAAAGTCATATTACGAGAAAAAGTCAGTTTTAAAAGAAAGAAGTCATAATATTATGAGATAAAAGTTATATTTCGAGAAAAAAGTTGAAGTTTCACAAGAAAAAAGTCATTATATTCAAGAAAAATGTCATATTACGAGAAAAAGTCCTAATAGTACGAGAAAGAAGTCATAATATTGCGATAAAGTCAGTTTTACAGTCAGTTTTTTAAAGGTCATAATATTATGAGAAAAAGTCTGTATATTATTAGGAAAAGTCATAGTTTTACAATAAAAAAGTTGTAGTATTAAAAGAAAGAAGTCAAGTCATAATGTCACGAGAAAAAAGTCGTACTACGAAAAAAAGTCAGTTTTAAGAAAGAAGTCATAATATTATGAGAATAAAAGTTATATTTCGAGAAAAAGTCATAGTTTTACGAGAAAAATTCATATTACGATAAAAAGTCAGTTTTAAAAGAAAAAGGTCATAATATAATGAGAATAAAAGTTATATTTAGAGAAAAAAGTCATAGTTTTACAAGAAAAAAGTCATTATATTAAAAAAAGATGCCATATTACAAGAAAAAGTCCTAATATTACAAGAAAGAAGTCATAATATTGCTTGATCAGAGCCTCCGACCGATAAGATTACACACATATAACATAATAATATAGTATAATATAATATAATATAATACATAAATAACCACGTATAACTGTATGGGGCGCCACCAACAGATTAAAACAGTGACGTTGCCCTTTAAACTAAATCCATTGAAGCTGATTCAGAATAAAATCAGAGCAGGATCCAGATGTGTGTGTGTTCATGTGCGTGTGTGTTTGTGTGTGTGTGTGTGTGTGTGTGTGTGTGTGTGTGTGTGTGTGTGTGTGTGTGTGTGTGTGTGTGTGTGTGTGTGTGTGTGTGTGTGTGTGTGTGTGTGTGTAGATTATATTGTACATGCAGGAACTCTTGTTATGCAAAACCTCTACTGTCAGGAAGCTTCACTCACACACACACACACACACACACACAAATAATCAATAATATATATGATTAATATCAATACTCAGAGTCTGATACACACACACACGTGCATTCCTATAGATACAGAGACAGTAACACACACGCACGGATGAGCTTAATACACACACACACACACACACTGACCCAAATATCAGGCTTTTAATCAGGCGCACAACCCTCCCCCACAACTACACACACACTGACACACACACTGGTGTGTTGGCAGTTTGCCGACAGCTTTCATCCTCTTCCCAAATCAAATAAAACCACCGTCACACCACCGGCTACTGAGCGCTTCATCTGACACAACACACACACACACTAAACCACACACCAACACACACACACAGACACAAAATAAGCCACACACCAACACACAGACACACACTCAGGTTTCCAATGCAGAGTGAGTAGAGTCCATTTAATCAGAGAGTTTATCTTCTGAGTGTCAAGGAGCCACAACTGCAACTGTAACTGTAGCTAACTGTAACTGCAACTGCAACCACAACCGCAACTGTAACTGCAACTGCAACTGCAACCTTAACTGCAACGGCAACCACAACTGCAACCGCAACTGTCACTGCAACTGCAACCGCAACCTTAACTGCAACCGCAACTGTCACTGCAACTGCAACCGCAACCGTAATCGCAACTGTAAATGCAACCGAAACTGCAACCACAACTGTAACAGCAACCGCAACTGTAAGGACAGAGGATGTTGTTACGATGCCATGTAAAGCCCTTTGAGACAAACTGTTTGTAAAAACAGGCTATACAAATAAAATTGCCTTGCCTTG